>NC_030814.1:70114392-70417423 GCF_001704415.2 Capra hircus
AGGAAGACAATGCACATAGCAATGGGAAGAGCAAAAGTTTGGTAAACAAGTACTTGTCTTGCCATATAGAGAAGTGGGACACAGAGCAGAATGGGAGCAAATAGGCCTTGGTCAATTTCCCAGCCTACTATGCTCAGCTCCTATTGGTTTTAGTTACCTCTGGCGATAGCTCCTTTCTTGGAGGAAGTCCCCTATCTAACTGCTTTTAAGCAGTTAAGGGGGAGGGAAAAAAGAAAGCTTCCTGAGCGCTCTGTTTCTGAAAAATAAACAACCTAAAATAATCCTCATACCAGAGAAACATTTTGAGGTGGTTTAATTTTGCTCCCTTACACTGGTCATTCATCTTATTTTTCTTTCACTTTGAAACAGAATGTCTTCTCATTGCTCAAAGTTCCTTCCTTTGTATCCCTTAAAAGTCACATGTTTTTAAAACATTTAAATGCCCTGCTTCCAGGCTAAGATCCCTGCTGCTGGTGTCATCCTCTCAGTCAGCTCCTATTCTTATAATGGGGTTAGCGGGAGAAAGAAAGAGAGGAAAAGAGGCAGCTTTTCCTCTTTCCAGGAATGAAGCTTCCCCTTTTCCTCTCCCTGAAGCAATTGCCTCAGTTGGAGGAGGGACTGAACCAGGGCAGGTGAGATTTCACCTCTATAACTGTCTGGAGATTATTTATTAGACTGTTTGGAATTTTGTCTACCTGATTGGGACCAGGAGACAGGATATTTTCTGAGCCATTCCTTGCCTCTGCTGTTAGGACCAAACCGAAGCCAGGACAGGCTCTAAGGGGCAGGCTAGGCCTGAGGTTTAGTCTCTAGGAAAGCTGAGGCACTGGGAACTCCCGCAGGCAGTGTAGCTCGACCAATCAGAAAAAAATCCCTGTAGCCGCCCCCCATCTGCGCCAGACCTGAGCCAATCCTGATAGGGATGCGAGGTTTAAAAGTCCCGCGCGCGTATGGTTAACCAATCAGCTATGCTGTTACAGGAAGGAATAACTGTCTGTATAAAAGTAGATGTGATTCAGAGCTCGGGGCTCTCGTCAAGATTCCACTGTGCTGGATGAGACTTGAGCCCTAGGTCGAGCTAGCAATAAACCCCTTTACGCTTTTGCATTGCTGTGGATGTCTTATTCTCTCAGTTTTGGGGACTCGGACACTGGGCATAACACTGCAAACCAGGGGCTGTGTACTTTGCCTCTGAATTTCAGAGATCATATTAATGTCCAGATATACCTGCCTCCCCCTGAACACGTTATGCCCAAAGGAGACGAAAATATTAGAAGTCTCGCCATGTCAGTCACCACAGAACTGTTACCACTGCCACTGAAAATCTTAGCAAGCATTTGCAGAGTAATTCACAGACCCCACCCATTTCCTACTTCCTGCGTTTATAGTTAAACCGCTTGCAGAGGGTTTTCTGAATAAAACGAGGCTGAAAACTGCTGGTCCACACCACAGCCTGAGGGCTCTAGGCAACTCTGCTTATGCCCATCCTCTACGGAGTCCTCTCCCAAGGCCAAAGGTGGGAAGCCTTACAGAAATGCCTTACTTCTGTGGGAAATGCCACAGAAGTAGAGCCCAGAATCAAGGTCGTCTCCAAAACTGACTGATCCCCACGTAACCATTGCCGAAATCCCCTCTGATCCTTACAGGCCAACTTCCTGACCACAAATTAGGCAAAATGCCTAGCCCAGAACACACTCTCTAGCACCCTAACCAATCAGCTAATGCCACCCTTCCGGCAGTATTTTTCTTTGTCTTGAGGTCATACAAATAGGCTGCTGCTGCTGCTGCTGCTGCTGCTGCTGCTGCTGCTGCTGCTGCTAAGTCGCTTCAATCATGTCCGACTCTGTGCGACCCCAGAGATGGCAGCCCACCAGGCTCCGCTGTCCCTGGGATTCTCCAGGCAAGAACACTGAAGTGGATTGCACTTTCCTTCTCTACTCACCTACAAAAAGTGCCAGATCTCCCTTGAGCCTGCCTGCTGTTCTAACGTGTCCCATTGTCTCCCTTGTCTGTCAGGAGGTCAGCTGCTGTGCTCACAGCACCCACATTACCCCTCTTGTTCTTCTTCTTCTTTTTTTTTTTTAATAAAAGAGAACACCCCTGCTGCTGGACCAGAGCTGAAATGCACAGCTGCAAATCCCAGACAAGAATTTGGTATTCCCGTGAGTGCTGAATTTGTGGTCTGAACAGAAGATTTAATTCTAAATAAAAGATACTTCTATGTCATTTGGAAGCAGGTGACCAGAGTAACTTTCTTTGAAAAATTAATTTATTTTTAATTGGAGGGTAATTGCCTTACAAAATTGTATTGATTTCTGCCATACATCAACGTGGATCAACCATAGGTATACATATATACCCAGTCCCTTAAGCCACCCAACCCCACCCCTCTAGACTGTCACAGAGCACCAGGTTTGAACGCCCTGCGTCATACATCTAATTCCCACTGGTCATCTTTCTCACATATGGTAAAGTATATGTTTCAGTGCTACTGTCTTGATTTGTCCCACCCTCCCCTTCGCCCATCGTGTCCGCAAGCCTGTTATGCCTGCATCTCCACTACTGCCCTGCCAACAGGTTCATCAGTACTCTCTTGCCAGATTCCATATATACACATTAATATACAATGTTTGTGTTTCTCTTTCTCACTTACTTCACTGTGTATTGTTATAGAGGCTCTAGGTTCATTCACACATTAGAACTGACTTCTAATGAGCTCCTTTTTATGGCTGATTCCTTAACCATAAAATGAGTTCCCTTTTTAAAATGAGATCCTCTTTATGGCTGATTACTCAGCGGTAAAAATAGCTGGAGGGGGTATGAAGAAGAGGGAACGCTCTTGCACTGTTGATGAGAATGTAAATGGATACAAACACTATGGAGAACAGCATGGAGATTCCTTAAAACAGTAGGAATAAAATTACCATGCATGCGTGTTGAGTTGCTTCGGTTATATTTGACTTTTTGCAACCCAATGACTGTAGCCTGCCAGGCTCCTCGGTTCATGGGATTCTCCAGGCAGGATCCTGGAGTGGACTGCCATGCCCTCCTCCAGGGGATCTTCCCGACCCAGGGACTGAACCTGCATCTCTTATGTCTCTGCATTGGCAGGAAGTTTCTTTACCATTAGCACCACCTGAGAGGCCCCATAAACTACCATATGACCCAAAAATCCCACTACAGGGCCTATACTCTGAGAAAATCATAACTGAAAAAGACACATGTACCAATATTCATTGCAACACTATTTACAATACCTAGGACGTGGAGGCAACCTAAATGTCCAACAGATGAATGAATAAAGAATTTGTGGTACATATACGCAGTGCTCGTTGTGCTTAGTAAACTCACTTCCTTCTGCAATACTCTGTGTCTGGAAATTCTTTTCCAGCCCACATTCAGACTGACACAACGTTCTTCCCTTTTCTCCTGTTCCCTGCTTTTCTTACCTGAATCTGAGAGCCTAGTCTGGTCTAAAATGGAGGCCACTCAGCCTCATGGTCCACACTCCAGCCTGCCCAGTTCTGGTTGTGAAGGGATGACATTTAAGCATCTTATGGGTTAAGTGTTTGTCAAAAGGTGTCGAAACATGAAAGGAGGTGGTACGAGCAAAAGAAGCTGAATCTGGTCTCCTTCCTGGACCCTGTGAATTCCTTTGAACCCAGTCCCAAACCATGTCAGGCATTTAGTGGCCAGATTAGCCTTGAAAGTGGAGTCGAAACAGAAAAGCTTTTCAAAATGTGACTCTGAAATGCAGTCAGCAAGCAACCTTGGTGTGTCTCTTGTGGACTCTGCCTAGATTCTACTTTGGATTCCTACTCTGTGTGGGAAGAAGGCATCTTTGCAGAGGCTCACAGACCTCTGATAGGGCCTGCTAAGAGTTCCTCCTGAAAAGCAGAAGCAGGGCTTGTGTCCAAGGACCAGCTCGACTCTGTGGGTGCCCAGTAGTGACCCTGACAAGTTGTGTCATCTCTTGTCCTTAGGAAGATTTATGTGATCTTAGTCGACCTAGGACTACCAGTGTGATTGTGAGGTGTGCATTCAGGGACATCATGCCCCAGCCCACTGAGAAATGGCCACTCCATACCAGAGTCTATCAAATGGGGCATGAGACCTGGAGTGACCCTCGAAATAAGGACCGGACCAGCCCTGAGGAAACCTGAACAGTATTTTTAATACTGAGGTCTTTAATACGGTGTCTGTGTGTATTCATCTGAATCCGTAGGTTGTTGCCAAGTTCATTGTGAGTTTTCATCTTTGTCTTGCAGGTTTTTCTTCCTCGAATGCCAGTCTCTCTTGTCCCCACCACCTCCTTTAAGAATGTCTCAGTTTTCCTTTTTCCATCATAACATTGATTGTCTCTATATGTTAGACAGAACATTCCCAAACTAGGGAAGGAGGGAGAGATTCATGACTACAGATGAAAGAATCTATGCAGCAACAATGTGCAAAGAACTGAGATATTTTCTTTTATAAAATCCTTTATCACCTACACGCTGTACAGCCATTCCCAGAAACAGAACACCTTCCGTAGCTACACCTACTTATATGTTCCTGTCTACTCCATGCCCTGTCACCAGCCCTTGGGTAACAACTTCATAAAGTTTGTGTTTGACAGCTTTGCTTCATTTGTTATGTTATCACTTAACATGCCTGCCTAAAGAATATTTTGTTATGTTTTCGTGAACATATACTTAAGGGTATTCTACCTTTTAAAATTGTTTATTGATTTACAATGCTGTGTTAGTTTCAGGTGTAGAGCAAAGTTAATCTATTAGTAATTTTACACATATCCACTCTTCATTAGATTTCTTTTCCCATATAGACTATTGCAGAGTATTGAGTAGCATTCCCTGTGCTATACAATAGATCCTTATTAGTTATTTAGTGAAGTAATTTTAATTTAGCTTTTGATTGACATATACTTGATTTACAATGTTTCTCCAATCTCTGCTGTACAGAAAAATGACAGTTATACACATATGGACATTCTTTTTTATATATTCTTTCCTATTATGATTTATCATAGGATGTTGAATATAGTTCCCTGGGCCATATAATAGGACCTTGTTGCTTATCCATCCTCTGTATAATAGTTTACATCTGCTAATCCCAAATTCCCAGTACTTCCTTCCCCTGCACCCTCCCCCTGGCAGCCACAAGTCTGTTCCCTATGTTTGTGAATCTGTTTCTGTTTCATAGACAGGTTCGTTTGCGTTATACTTTAGAACCCTGGAGAAGGAAATGGCAATCCACTCCAGTACTATTGCCTGGAAAATCCCAAGGACAGAGGAGGCTGGTAGGCTACAGTCCATGGGGTCGCAGAGTCGGACACGACAGAGCGACTTCACTTCACTTCACTTCACTTAGGTTCCACGTATAAGTGAAAGCTATGGTATTTGTCTCTTGTTTTCTGACTTTGCTTAGAATGGTCATCTCTATTTGCATTCGTGTTGCTGCAAAAGCATTATTTTGCTCTTTTATGGTAGAGTAATGGTCCATAGATTATATATACAACATCTTCTACTCCTCTGTTAAGGGCCATTTAGGTTGCTTCCAAGTCCTGGCTATTGTAAATAGTGCTGCAATGAACACTGGGTGCATGTATCCTTTTGAATTATGGTTTTCTCCAGATATTTGCCCAGGAGTGGGGCAGCTAGATCATCAGTTCAGTTCAATCGCTCGGTAGTGTCCGACTCTTTGCCACCCCGTGGACTACAGCACGACAGGCTTCCCTGTCTATCACCGTCTCCCGGAGCTTACTCAAACTCATGTCCGTTGAGTCAGTGATGCCATCCAACCGTGGCATCCTCTGTTGTCCTCTTCTTCTCCTGCCTTCAATCTTTCACAGCATCAGAGTCTTTTCAAATGAGTCAACTCTTCGCATCAGGGGGCCCAAGTGTTGGAGTTTCAGCTTCAATGTCAGTCCTTCCAGTGAATACTCAGGACTGATTTCCTTGAGGATGGACTGGTTGGATCTCCTTGCAGCCCAAGGGACTCTCAAGAGTCTTCTCCAACACCACAGTTCAAAAGCATCAGTTCTTCAGTGCTCAGCCTTCTTTATGGTCCAGCTCTCACATCCATACATGACTACAGGAAAAACCATAGTTTTGACTAGACAGACCTTTGTCAGCAAAGTAATGTCTCTGCTTTTTAATATGCTGTCTAGGTTGGTCATAGTTTTTCTTCCAACGAGCAAGTGTCTTTTAATTTCATGGCTGCTGTCACCATCTGCGGTGATTTTGGAGCCCAAGAAAATGAAGTTTCACTGTTTCCATTGTTTCCCCATCTATTTGCCATGAAGTGATGGGACTGGATGCCATGATCTTAGTTTTTTGAATGTTTAGTTTTATGCCAGTTTTTCCACTCTCCTTTTTCACTTTCATCCAGAGGCTCTTTAGTTTTTCTTCGCTTTCTGCCATAACGGTGGGGTCATCTGCATATGTGAGGTTATTGTTATTTCTCCCGGCATTCTGATTCTAGTGTGTGCTTCATCTAGCCTGTTATTTTGCATGATGTACTCTGCATATAAGTGAAATAAGCAGGGTGATAATATACAGCCTTGACATACTCGTTTCCCAAGATCATATGGTAGCTCTGTTTTTAGTTTTTTAAGGAACCTCCATACCATCGTCAGTGGCTGTAACAGTTTACACTCACACCAACGGTATAGGAGGGTTCCCTTTTCTCCATACGCTCTCCAGCATTTATTGTTTGTGGATTTTTTGATGAGGACCATTCTGACTGGTGTGAGTTATCAACCTCATTGTAGATTTGATCTATATTTCTCTTGTTTAGTGATGCTGAGCATATTTTCATGTTCCTTTTACCCATCTGTATGCCTTTCTTGGAGAAATGTTTCTTTAGAAACCCTGCCAGATACTATAAAACCCTGCAAAGAAAATATAGGAAGAACGCTCTTTGATATAAAAGGTATTCTACTTTTTTTCCTATTGTTTTTACTAACTTCTGTTTATATATTTTAAACTCAGCATCCTGTTACTGAAACATAGTGTTTATTAACCTATGTATAACAATGGCAGAGAAGGCGATGGCACCCCACTCCACTACTCTTGTCTGGAAAATCCCATGGATGGAGGAGCCTGGTAGGCTGCAGTCCATGGGGTCGCTAAGAGTCGGGCACGGCTGAGTGACTTCATTTTCACTTTTCACTTTCATGCATTGGAGAAGGAAATGTCAACCCAATCCAGTGTTCTTGCCTGGAGAATCCCAGGGGCAGAGGAGCCTGGGGGGCTGCCGTCTATGGGGTCGCACAGAGTCAGACACGACTGAAGCGGCTTGGCAGCAGCAGCAGAAGCATAACAATAGATCATTCTTTTCAGTGCTGTGGAACCCAATTTATTTATCCATTCTCTATCAACATGCAGACTGCTATTAGGAACACTTTTTACATGTCACCTGTACTTTTTTGCACACTGACTCCTCGGTACCATTTTAGGAGTGGAAATGCTGGATCACAAAGTACATGAATGTACAATTTTGTAAAATTTATCCATACTGGCTTTTCAAAGTTTCAGAGACCCTGATACTCAGTGTTGTCAAACTTCTAAAATTTTCCAGTTGAATCGATATGCACTGTCATCTCATTGTGCACAGGTCTGCATCTGCCTCATTACTAAGGAGGCTGTGGAAGGTCCTGTGTGCTTACTGTTCACGTGTGGGTGTTTTCTTTTCTGTTTCTGAGAAAGATATGTTTATTTCTCTCTTCCACGTCCATACTAGATTGTCTTGCTTTTTACTGTTTCTACCATTTTAAAAAATATCGTCTTTGCATTGATTTTTAGCCTAACACATTTGTGCAAATATCTTCTCCATGTGTCTAAAGAAATTTTTACCCCCCTTTAGCATTTCTTTTCATGAAAAGAAGCTTTTCATTTTAATGTAGTCTAAGGCACCTGATTTGGCAATCTTTTTTATATAGCTATCATCTGGGTATCTGGTTGAAGAAATTTTTTACTCTAAGATCACTCATATTTTCTTCTAGAGTTTTCCGTTTGTAATGTCAGTCTTTACTCTCCTTCTAGAGTTGATTATCAATAGTGATAGAAGCAGAGAATCAGTAACATTCTTCATATGGATAACCAGGATAACCAATTTTTCCAGCTCCATTACTACACAGGACTTTCTTTACTCACTGACGTGCCATATATATCTCCTATTAAGCACAACTCCACACATGCTTGAGTCAAACATAAGGATCAGTGTTGTGTTCTGAGGGTCAGTTGGTTTATCTCTATGCTGGCACCGAAGTACAGTATAAAATATACTTTGTTTATTTTCATGATGTATAAAATGTACTGAAAATACACCATACATGGTATGGAAGTTCCTCCCTTTTTTTTTTCAAAATGTGAGTTCTAAAATATCAACCACATCTTCCTGTTGTTGTTTACACAGAGTCGTGTCTGATCCTTTGCAACCCCGTGGACTGTAGCATGACAGGCTCTCTGTCCTGCAGTATCTCCCAGAGTTTGCTCAAATTCTTCCTGAGAGAGGCACTTAGGTTAGAGGCTTCTGGATGCCTCCCATTTGGGCCTCATTACCCAGGGACCACAGAGACTTGCTAACCCTTGTTCTTTACAGTGAGCACAGAAGCACACTCTGATCGCATTTCCTGGTAAAAAAAAAAAAAAAAAAAAAAAGTTCTGGGAAGTGTTCCTGTGCAGCATCTGCTGTTTTCATGGAAACATTTGGATCTGCTCTCTGTCATAGGAAATCTGTTTTCTCTCTAGAGCTGGTGAGGAAGCATGCTGTATATCTGCAGTGACCAATTCTGGCTTTGTGCTTGAAGGACTGAGGGCAGGCGTGGCTGGTAGAGAGCTGCAATTCCATTCAGAATTTCAGGCCAGCCTCTGTGGAAAACAGATAACCTTGATGTTTAAAGATGCCTTTTCTTCTTCTCCCTTTTTTAAATTGAAAAGGTTGTAAGAAAATTTGGAATAAGAGAATGTTTACTGCTTTCACCAATGGTAAATTATGTAGTGTTTGATGCACCCTGGCGTTTTCTGATTCTAGCCTTATTACCATAGAGCTATTTAAATCTCTCTGAGTTTTGATAATTAAGAGGAATGAAAAGTAATTCTTTTCTTTGCCATTTTGTTAATCCATGCAGGCTATGATAAAATACCACAGACTGGGTTTCCTAGTGAAAAAATATATACATATATATATTTCTCTTACTTTTGGAGAATTGGAAACCAAGATCAAGGCAACTATAGATTAGGTGTCTGATGAGAGCACACTTCCTAGGTGGGTGCCTTTTCCTCTAAAGTCATGTGACAGAAGGGTTAAGCTAGATCTCTGAGGTCTCTTTTATGAGGGCACTAATCCATTCGTGATGGCTCTGCCTGCATGACCCAGGCAACTTGCAAGGGTCCATTTACTCATACAATCGCTTTGAGCATTAATTTCACCTGTGAATGTATGAGACCAGCAGACATATATAAAATCTGTCTGTTGTGGTTCAACAGACTTCCCACCCTCTCTTTAGAAAACAGCATTCTTGTCTCACTTTGACATTCATTTCAATACTCTTGAACTATAATTGTATCTCTTCCTGAGTATTCATTCAACTAGCAGTAACATCTGCTCACTTCCTTCATAAGTCATTAGTTAATAAAATCCTTAACATGTATTTGGTTTATATTTGAGAATCCGGATTTTCCTTATTTTTCTAAGATTGTCCTTGCTCGATATGTAGGGTGGGAGTGGAGAGCATTCAGCACACCCCTAATGGACAGAGCACACTGGTAATTCCTGAGACAACCTTAGGTGTATAAATATTTCTTCAATCACACTTCCTTGATATAACCATCCTTGCTCATAGTACATGATAGGAGATTCCACTGATGTGATATTAATAACTTCTTTAAATTACCTCGGTTTCAGCAGATACCCATGTTTCAAAACTGTGTTGAACTGGGTAGGGAAAATTAGAGCTCGTATGTACTTCCTCTACAACTTCTTGTTACACATTTTATATTCTACCCAGATTGGTCCATGAAGTGAGATAAACAGATATTAAGCTCCCACTGGACAGCTATACCACAATGACTGTGTTTTGGGTTCTTCTCCAAGACATATGGGAAACAGATTTTATAACACATGTTTGGAACATATGTCCTGGTGGTCACCACCTGGTGGACCTGTCTCTGTTTCCTGCCTCTCCCACAAGCTAGGTCCTGTCCTGATTTGCTGCAGCTTATTGGAAATGAGGTCCTTCTGGAAGCCTTCTGTGCTCACTAACGTCCTGGCCTAAGTGATTGTTCCTGTAGAATGGAAAGGTGCTGGTCTCTGTATTCACGGGTCATAACAATACAGACTGTCTGTATTAGTTTCCCCTTGCTGTGTAACAAATGAATTCTATTATAGATCTGGAGGTGAGCAGTCAAAATGAATCTTAAGGAGCTACAATCAAAGTGTCAGCAGGGCCTGTTCTATCTGGAGGCTCCAGGAGAGAATCCATTTTCCTGTCTACTTCAGCCTCTAGAAGTTGCCTGACATCCCTTGGCTTACTGCCTTTCCTCCATCTTCCTAGATCTTCACTCCAACCTCTGCTCTACTATCCTATCTTCTTTTCAGCATTTGGCCCTGCCTCCATCTTGCCTGTGATTCCTGTGATTATATTTAGCCCACTTGGATAATAATAAAGCCAAGAAAACCTTTTCATCTGAGCATCATTAACTTAATTACCTTCAAAAACTGATGAATACACTAAGCCTTTATTCTTGTCCTCACATTTTTAGATGATATTTTTTACCTGCAATAATCAAACATGGACAGGTTAAGCATTAGGCTTTGTCTAGCAGTGGAATTAAAAACTAAGGTCAACTAAAAAGTGCTTTTTGCTATGTAAAATAGCACACTCCCAAGCTATGGAGTTCACAATGTGGACATCTTAGGAAACATTATTCTGTCTTCCACAATGTCCTGACTCTTTGGATATATAAATTATCAGCATAGAAAACAGGCAGTGTCTTCTGCAATGGTGGAAACAAAAGCCATCAAGACATATTACTCAGCCATAAAGAAGAATGAACAAATGCAATTTGCAGCAACATAGATGGACCTAGATATTACCAGAAGAAGTGAACTAAGTCAGAAAGAGAAAGGTGAATATCATATGACATCACTTATACATGGAATCTAAAATATGATACAAATGAACTTATTTAAAAAACAGTAACAAACTCACGGACAGAGAAAACAAACTTAGGCTTACCAAAGGGGGAAGAGGGGAGAGGCATAAATAGGAAGTTTGCAATTAGCTGACACAAACTGTTAATTTCTGTTGTTGTTCAGTCCCTAAGTTGTGTTCAACTCTTTGCGACCCCATGGACTGTAGCCCCCCAGGCTCCTCTGTCCATGGGATTTTCCTGGCAAGAATTCTGGAGTGGGTTGCCATTTACTCCTCTAAGAGTTCTTCCTGACTCAGGGATAGAACCCATGCCTCCTGTGTCTCCTGAATTGGCAGAGAGATTCTTCACAACTGAGCCACCTATAAATCCATATATGTGTAACTGGATCACTTTGCTGTACACCAGAAACTAACACAATGTTATAAATCAACTATACTTCAATAAAATAAGTCATCAGAGAAAATAAGTTAACTGTAGACACATGAGTCTGCCTGAGAGATGGGACTGGTCTGTTAAGACCAGCGTGTTTTCTCAGCTGACTCTGTGTCTGTTCTGTTGCTTCATTCACCTTATCTCCTCATTCTCTCTTCCTTTCCACAGATTATTCAGTTAACTGGCATGGATCTACTCCTCTTAAACTTCATTTTAAAAAATGATTTTGGGCAACTGACCTCAGAGTTACCGTCTTTCTACAAAAAATTAGTCAGTGAAGTTGGGGGGATCCTCCCTCAGGAAAGCCTTAAACGTATTCAAACAGACTTTGAGAAGGGGCAGCCAATAGAGGCGGCTGATGAAGTTCAGAGAGCACTTCAGAGCGCTGAGAATGCTACCCTGAATGTGGCTGTGATTGGGCAATCTGGTTCTGGCAAGTCCAGTTTCATCAATGTCTTGCAAGGAATTGGGCATGAACAGGCTGGATCTGCTTCTGTTGGAGTTGTGCCAACCACCACAAAGAAAACTCCCTATCCACATCCAAAGTGTCCCAACATGACCTTCTGGGACCTGCCTGGAACTGGGACCCCCGAATCCAATCCAGACCCTTATCAAGAAGTAGTGGGAGATGATAACTATGACTTTTTCATCATTATTTCTTCCTCACGGTTTAGCGCAAACGATGCTTTCCTGGCCCAGAAGATTCAGGAGAAGGGAAAAAAATTCTACTTTGTTATAACCAAGGTGGATAGTGATTTATATAATGAAAGGAAAAGCAAACCCAGATCTTTCAAAAAGGAGACAGTCCTTCAGCAGATCCGAGACAACTGCCTGATCAAACTCAGCAAAATTGTATCTGAGCCGACTGTCTTCCTGGTGTCCAACTTTAAGCCAAAGAAGTTTGATTTCCCGAAACTGCAGGAGACACTGCTGCAGAATCTCCCTGCTGAAAAGCGCTACATCGCTCTCCTCTTGTGCCCAAATTTGTCTGAGTCTTTCATTGAGATGAAGAGAGCTATGATCAAGGAGAAGGTCTGGCTGAAAGCCGTCAGGGCAGCCGTTTTGGTCTTCATCCCCTAGACGCCTTTCTTCTGTGGCTTTAATTCATCTGAACAGTATAGTCAGTTGAAACGTTATCAGAGCGATTTTGGTTTGGATGAGGAGTCGGTCAGTCAGATTGCCCAGAACCTGGGCATATCTGAGCAAGAGATCTACAGCCTCATGAAGTCCGCAGATTTCAACTCACTTGTGAAGGATGACAGTATAATACCAATGTCAAGAAGTGTGCTGAGCTCATTTGCTCAGTTACTGGACTCCCCCAGTCTTCTATTTTCCAGTTTTACAAAGTCTACTTTCTACATCTGAAATTCATCGATACAGTGGCGGAAGATGCTAAAAGAGTCTTGGCTAAGGTTGAGGAGATGAAGTCTGATAAGAAGAAGTAGAGATGGGTGGAGTTGCCTATGTGAATAACAAGTGAACCTCACATGTTGTGTTCTCTGAGTGGGTCAGGATCTTCTACATACCACCAAGGCCAATGCTTCCCAATTGGACAATATTTTCTCTCTGTTAGAGAAAGCCTATTGCTCCACATTGATACTTTACTGCTCTACAAGGGAATTTGACCATAGCCTGTTTACTGCACTCTCTGAGCTGTTTTCCTCAAATCATGATAGAAATGTACGATGTACTTTTCATTAATCTTCCAGTGTTATGAAGTAGTTTTCTTTTGCATGATTTATTCAGATAATAAAATGTTGGCAACAATGAGGATGACTGTTAGCCATTGGATTTTTATGAATTATGATCCCCTGTTATCATTATCATCATTAGGACATTACCATCTCAATGTCTTCCTCATGAAAATGAGGAAAATACACACATTTGGGACCATGGTCAAGTGAAGAGTTTAGAAAACTACATAGGAGAAATAGTTGAGAGAGGGTTAGAGAAAGAGTATAGAATGTCATATTTTCAGATATTTCTGAGGAGAAAGGGGAAGGAAACCAACTCAGGGTTTATATTTCCAGAACTTTTTCAACACTGGGTTAACAAGACAATATGAGGGACAAGAGATATGAAAGAGTAGAAACGAATTAGGAAGGAAAGCAAAGAATAAGTGAACTGGCAGAAGAGAGAAAATGAGAGTATTTTTCACTCACCAAATTTTATATCAAACTTCTGAAATACAACCTAGCACACATCAACATCACCTATCTCAGTCTTATGGTTCTCATTCCTGATGTTATAGTAATTAGAGTCACATATGTGACTTTTCTTCCTTCTTCCATCACTCGTATAGGATAGTGGATCAGGATCTGTACTGAGTAAGATATGTACATGGTGGAAGTCATCCCTCAAATTCCCATGTTCTGGAGGTCCTCTCAGAGGCTGGAGGGCACTGAGATGTGGAAGAGGGCATGCGTAGCCCACTATCACTTTGCTCCTCCATCCTCCCCCACTGCTCAGGAGAGGATGCAGTCAGTGGGGATGAAGGCGATCACTGTGTGTGCTGCCTCATATTTATTAGGTATGCGAGATGTTAAAAGGGAAGGAGCTTGGGACTTTCTGTTATGGATGCATGGATTTTAAAACTTCTTTTGTTCCTCAATTCTTAATGTACATCCCTGTGCAGTATTTTCACTCTCAGAATACAGTCTGCATGTCAACTTGCCCCTAGGCCTCATCTGTCCTTATAAAGAGCATGGATATTGAGGAAATCCTCTTTCTACCTCTACCTCAGCTTGTCAATCAGATGTGGCCAACACAGGGACTCATACAATCTTCTCCTTCCCCAGAAGTCATGACTTTCCAAGGTCCCTGGACCTTTTTACTCCATTTCAGTGGCCTTCCAACAAGATTGCGAAGGACAACTCAAATGCATCTTGTGTGGGTCCCTGTGGAAACACCCTTGCTACAAAACAAGAATCATCAAATATTTACATCTGTGCTTTTTATTTCCAAAGTTCCCTCTTCCCAGATGAGACAGGCAGGGCTAATGAATCTTTCCCTCTGGGAAGAAGGAACTCAGGAGGAGGAAAGTAGAGAGGCAGTTCCAGTGCTTTGCTTTAATCAACATGGTCCAAGGGTGAAAGGGAAGTTTCTTATACCTAACACAGCATTCAGAAGGGACTGAATGATTTCACAGGCAGAGCAAAGTGGGGAATTGGGAGGTGGCTGAGAAGAAGAAGGAAAGTCTCAGAGTCTGGTGGGAGAGGACAGAACTTTGAGATGTCTCCAAACTGAGACCTGTGAGTCCACCTATCAATGTGTATAAGCATCAGGCTCTTATAAGGGCAGCATCTGAGATCCCTCCAGACTCTGTCAGAGGAGGCTTCTGTAGCTCCTTCAGGAGATTATATGATAGCTGACCACATTTTAAGCACTGGGTGAATCTGTCTCATTTGGTAGCCTTCAGCCCTTCGCCAGACATATCACTTCAGTGTACCATACACTCCCTTGGTCCCCATATGTCTTATTCTGTGAGTACAAAACTCCTTTCATGACAGCCAGAGGGCTGGTATTAGTGAGAAAGGAAAGAGGCCTTCCTCTTCTAATCCCTGCACCTCAGTGTTACTGGCTGAGAAATTCTTTCAGTCATCTTAAAATCTGGTCAGTGGTAAAACAGTTCCCATGTTGTCTTCTGTCCCAAATCACTGACTGAAAGAAAGAAAGTGAAAGTGGCTGAGTCGTGTCCGACTCCTTGCGACCCCATGGACTGCCCATGGAATTCTCCAGGCCAGAATACTGGAGTGCGTAGCCTTTCCCTTCTCCAGGGGAATCTTTCCAACCTAGGGATTGAACAAAATTCTCCCACATTGCAGATCAATTCTCAACCAGCTGAGCCACAAGGGAAGCCCAAGAACACTGGAGTGGGTAGCCTATCCTTCTCCAAAGGATCAGCCCAACCCAGGAATCGAACCGAGGTCTCCCGCATTGCAGGTGGATTCTTTATCAACCGCGCTATCAGGGAAGCCCAAATCACTGAGTAATAGATGACAAATTTTTCTTGCCTTTTTATACGGTTCATGGGATCCTCATGGTTAGTATACTGAAGTGTTTTGCCATTCCCTCCTAGAGTGGATTGCTTTTTGTCAGAACTCTCCTGTATGACCCATGGCATTTTGGGTGGCCCTATATGGCATGGCTCATCACTTCATTGAGTTATTCAAGCCCCTTCACCATGGGGCAGTGATCCATGAACAGGAAGCCTGGTGTGCTACAGTCCATGGTCCCAAACCAGCATTATCAGCATCCCCTGAGGCCTTGTTAGAAAGGCAGATTCTAGGCCCAGTGTAGACCTCCTGAATCAAGATGCAGGCAGCTGGTGTTTAGGAGCCCTGGCCCTCTATGGGATTCCCATATAAATCCAAATTTGAAACCATCCTTGTAGTGGTGGTACACTCAAGGGGTGTTTCTGATTGTCTGTTGATAAAAGATAAATATGTGGACCCCTCCTTGAAGGGCTATGTTAAAGCGTCAGCGCACTTGCCTTAGGCTCGGTTTCCTTTGGAAATTGGCCTAAGACACAACTTTCACATTCTGTTGCCAGGAGAAAGTGAAGGAACTATTACAGGTGTTTGCCCATGCATAACTGAGCTTTTTAAAAGTACTTTCACTATGTTTAAGGTATCTATGCTTCTACTTGTTTGAAGACTCTTGAGAGTCCCTTGGACAATAAGGAAATCAAAGCAGTCAATCCTAAAGAAAATCAACCCTGAATATTCACTGGAAGAACTGATGTTGAAGCTGAAGTTTCAATAATCTGGCCACCTGCTGCAAAGAGCTGACTCATTGAAAAGACCCTGATGCTGGGAAAGATTGAAAGCAGGAAGAAAAGAGGGTGACAGAGGATGAGATGGTTGGATGGCATCACTGACTCAATGAACCTGAGTTTGAGTCAACTCCAGGAGATGTTGAAGGACAGGGAAGCCTGGCATGCTACAGTCCATGGGGTCGCAAAGAGTCAGGCACAGCTGAGAGACTGAACAACAGAAACAACTTGTTTGAAAATGTACTTAAGGCAAACCACAGAACAACATGAATTTAAAGTATGTGAACAATAAAAAGGAAACATTGTTACTTCAGGACTGACCAGTGATTTGGTCTGATATAATGTAGGTACTCAATTCACAGGATTCTGAAGAGTCTTTCAGCTCTGTCAAAAGCTGAATCATGAGGACAAGAATCAGGCTCCTCCACCTGGGAGCTCTGGCACTCTGATGGTGAATTTGCTCAGTAAGGAGACCAACAAGTGCTAACTCCAAATTGCTCTGTACCTGCCTCCCAAGGTGACCTTCAGTTCAGTCACTCAGTCGTGTCCAACTCTGTCAACCCATGGACTGCAGCACACCAGGCTTCCCTGTCCATCACCAATTCCTGGAGCTTGCTCAAATTCATATCCATTGACTTGGTGATGCCTTTCAGGTGACCCCGCTGCTGCTGCTGCTAAGTCGCTTCAGTCGTGGCCGAGTCTGTGCGACCCCATAGACGACAGCCTACCAGGCTCCACCGTCCCTGGGATTCTCCAGGCAAGAACACTGGAGTGGGTTGCCATTTCCTTCTCCAGTGCATGAAAGTGAAAAGTGAAAGTGAAGTCACTCATTCGTTTCCAACTCTTAGCGACCCCATGGACTGCAGCCTACCAGGCTCCTCCGTCCATGGGATTTTCCAGGCAAGAGTACTGGAGTGGGGTGCCATTGCCTTCCTCTGCAATTCAGAGGATTCCTTTGTTGAAGGAGGAGCAGAATCATCTTGCCATGTCATAAGGGCCTCCTGGCTCTGGAAACAGAGACCCCAGGATGACAAATAGCACAGCGAATAACAGCAGACTGCCAGGTCTCCTCCAATTCCAGAGCCCTAGAATCTGCTTCCGGCCACATGTCTGCAGTTCTTCCCACAATCTCAGTTCCCACCCTGTCTGCCAGGTATACAGCCTACTTACAGTGAGGGAGGCAGTGTCAGCCCCTCTGGCCCTGGGAGATGTTCCCTAGACTTTGACTTCTTTACACTTCTCTCCCAGACCCTCTTCCTCACCCACAGGGAGCTGGGTTCTTGGTTCCTAGAAGGTGGACAGAGAATCCAGGCTTGGAAACCCAAGAATAGTCCTGCCTATTCTGAGCTCTTTCCACATCCATACGAATGTTAGAATCAGGCAACCTATACTAAAAAAGCCAAATCTCATATCCAGAACAGGTAAATCCATAGAGACAGAATGCAGATTAGTGGCATTGTGGGTTGAATTATGTCCCCCAAAAGATATACTAATGTTCTAACCTCTGGTACCCGTGAATAGACTAGATAGACTTGACTAGATGGACTTTTGTTGGCAAAGTAATGTCTCTGCTTTTTAGTATGCCGTCTAGGTTAGTCATAGCTTTTCTTCCAAGGAGCAAGTGTCTTTTAATTTCATGGATGTAGTCACCATCTATAGTGATTTTGGAGCCCCCCAAAATAAAGTCGCTCACTGTTTCCATTATTTCCCCATCTATTTGCCATGAAGTGAAACTGGATGCCATAATCTTAGTTTTCTGAATGCTGAGCTTTAAGCCAACTTTTTCACTCTCCTCTTGCACCTTCATCAAGACGCTCTTTAGTTCTTCTTCTCTGCCATTAGGTGTCATCTGCATATCTGAGGTTATTGATATTTCTCCTGGCAATCTTTATTCCAGTTTGTGCTTCATCCAGACCAGCATTTTGTATGATATACTCTGCATATAAGTTAAATAAGCAAGGTGACAATATACAGCCTTGACGTACTCCTTTCCTGATTTGGAACCAGTCTGTTGTTCCATGTCCAGTTTTAACTGTTGCTTCTTGACCTGCATACAGGTTTCTCAGGAGGCAGGTCAGGTGGTCTGGTATTCCCATCTCTTTAAGAATTTTCCATAGTTTTTTGTGATCTACACAGTCAAAGTCTTTGGCATAGTCAATAAAGCAAAAGTAGATGTCTTTCTGGAAATTTAATGCTTTTTAACTGTGGTGTTGGAGAAGACTCTTGAAAGTCCCTTGGACTGCAAGGAGATATAACCAGTCAATTATAAAGGAAATCAATCCTGAATATTCACTGGAAGGACTGATGCTGATGCTGAAACTCCAATACTTTGGCAACCTGATGCAAAGAACTGACTCATTGGAAAAGACCTTGATGCTATGAAAGATTGAAGGTGGGAGGAGAAGAGGATGACAGAAGATGAGATGGTTGGATGACATCACTGACTCGATGGACAGGAGTTTGAGTAAGCTCCAGGAGCTGGTGATGGACAGGGAAGCCTGGCATGTTGCAGTCCATGGTGTTGCAAAGAGTCGAACACGACTGAGCAAGTTAACTGAACTGAACTGCACCCATGAATATGACCTTATTTGGAGATACAGTCTTTGCTGTGTTGTGCTGTGCTTAGTCACTTCTTCATGTCCAACTCTTTGCGACCTCATGGACTGTAGCCTACCAGGCTCCTCATCGATGGTCAATGACTTAATCAACTGTGCCTCTGTGAAGTGAAGGTTACTCAGTTGTGTCTGACTTTCTGACCCCATGAACTCCAGGCCAGAATACTGGAGTGGGTAGCCATTACCTTCTCCAGGTTCTCAACCCAAGAATCAAACCCAGGTCTCCCTCATTGCAGGCAGATTCTTTACCATCTGAGCCACCAAAATGTATTCTTTACCACCAGATGGGCTCTTTACCATCTGCAAAACCTATGGTCTTTACAGATGTACTGAATTTTCTCTAATCTGATGACTGGTGTCTTTAGGAAGAAAAGAAGAGACACAAAGAAATGGAAGCCAAGTGAGGAAGAAGGTATGCAGAGATGGGAGTGAGGCTGTCACCAATCAAGGAATTTCTGTGCCTACCAGCACCTGGAAGAGGAAAGAAAATATCAATAAAAAAATGTTGCCTGCCATATCACTAAACAAAGGATGTGGCAACCATCAAGCCATCACACTGCAGCCACTTCCCAATGATGCAGCCTAAGGAGACTCAGAGACATTGCAAACAAAGGGCCATCTAGTCAAGGCTATGGTTTTTCCAGTGGTCGAGTATGGATGTGAGAGTTGGACTGTGAAGAAAGCTGAGCACCGAAGAATTGATGCATTTGAACTGTGGCGTTGGAGAAGACTCTTGAGAGTCCCTTGGACTGCAAGGAGATCCAACCAGTCCATTCTGAAGGAGATCAGCCCTGGGATTTCTTTGGAAGGAATGATGCTAAAGCTGAAACTCCAGTACTTTGGCCACCTCATGCGAAGAGTTGACTCATTGGAAAAGACTCTGATGCTGGGAGGGATTGGGGGCAGGAGGAGAAGGGGACGACAGGGATGAGATGGCTGGATGGCATCACTAACTCGATGGACGCAAGTCTGTGAACTCCGGGAGTTGGTGATGGACAGGGAGGCCTGCTGCAATTCATGGGGTTGCAAAGAGTCGGACACAACTGAGTGAACTGAACTGAACTGAACTGAACAGCTACAATAGTGAAATTCTGACCTGTGAATGTATTCTTTACATCAGGCTTTTATGTTTTCTTTTAAAATTTTTGTTAATTTTTTACAGAAGTGTTCTTTGTATACTTAATTTCTTGTAGAAATATTTTCTACAAAAAAAAGAAATATTTTCTACAGTTTCCTTATGCATATATAAGGAAATGATATGGATTCTCATTTTCTTCTGGAAGTAGTATAATAGATTCCCATTTTCACTAAATAATCTTTGGTTGAGATCTTTCCATAGTGATACATCATGATCTTCTCATTCTTTCATCCTGTATAGTATTCTACATATACAGATGTACCATCACATACCTAGCCAATCCCTGTGGATGAACTTTGGGTATATTTCCATCTATGGTGAAGATGTAATGAATGATATTGAACCTATACCACTTTGCAAACGCACAAGTATATTTAAGTAGCCAACTCTGGCTCCCCACTATGCCTTTAACCTGGTGTGTATGGCCCCAGCTTAATAGGGGCCAAAAATCAGAAAATAGTGTCTATCTCTGAAAAAGGTTTCTCCTAATCAAGTCCCCCATTTTCCAGCTCATAGAAGTGGGGATAGGGCTCCAGCCCCTTCAGTCTCTGCCTCACTCTAACCCCATTTCCATAGCTTCGGATCCAGTTCCTTATCACAACAGGTAACCACAGCCACACACATACACACACACACACACACACACACACACACGTGATGCAAAAGATGTATTTTCAGGTGCTGAACTCTTAGCTACTTCTGTCAACTAAAAGAAATGCAGAACCAAAAACCTGAGAATTGTGTTTTATTGGGAGAATTACTGAGGATTTCAGCCTGGGATACAGCCTCTCAGATAGTTCTGAGGGACTGTTATGAAGAGATAAGGGAGGAGCCAGGATATACAAGAGTTTTTAGGAAAAAAAAAATTTTTTTTAACTAGTAGTATGCATATCAAAAGATTAGTGGTATTTAAGGAAAACTAGACATTGCAAGAAATGAATTTAGCACTTTTTTAAGTATAGGAAGATACAAGAGTCTGGGCTTACTGAATTATCCCTTTGATGTGCACCTTTAGCCAGCTAGGCCAATATTCTGTTTATCTCCATCTTTAGTTCCCATTAGGATGCATTATCCAGAGTGGCTGTGAAGGTTGATGACTTGGTAGCTACCACACTCTTTGTTTACTGAAATGGCAAGTGGCATTCCTTGTCTAAAATTCCCTCAAGAAATGAATACTTGGGTGGCTACTGGATAAAAAAGCGCTGACCTGAGATGCAGAACACACTGAAATGTGGCCTAAGAGAAACCTCCAGACCTTAGGCTCACCTACAGAAGTGAACATGAGTGGAAGCCACCCCTGAGGAAGAACAGAGAGATATCTTCCAGGTGACACACCAGGACTGTGGAACTCTCTCTGCAGCCTGGGCTGGAGACTGAGAGGAAGGCCCAGAGAAGAAGAGGGGAGGATCAGGGATTGTAACACATGGCCAGCAAACACCTAGGGACACCAGGCTCACTGTCTTCCCTCTCCAGCGCCACCATCAACCCTTCTGTCTAGGTTGTTCCTGCCGCTGTGCTACTCTCCTTCTCAAACCAAGAGTTATCAGACCTGCGGTCAGAGGGAAAATGAGAGAAGGAGCGAAGAGGTCAAGATGAGCTGGGGAGAATCCATGCTTCTCCGTGTTTCCCGGTATGGTTGAATGCCTGCCCACCACTTCTCCATTCCCATTCCATTTCCAATATTATAGACATTTTCTTCTCACCTACAGGATAAATGCAACTACTCCAGAACTAAGAGCATGTCACAAAAAGAAGTTCTACGACAGTTGAGGTGTCAGACCGCTGTATCAGAGCCAAAATGTATAATGATTCAAAATGTGTACTTGTTCATTTCTTGCTTACTTGCTTGGCACGCTAACTGGTCGTGTTGCTGTTCAGTCGCTCAGTCATGTCCGACTCTGCAACCTCATAGACTGCAGCATGCCAGACTTCCCTGTCCATATCTCTCAGTTTGCTCAAATTCCTGTACATTGGGTTACTGATGCTATCTAACCTTCTCATCCTCTGTCACCCTCTTCTCCTTTTACTTTCAATCTTTCCCAGTATCAGGGTCTTTTCCAATGAGTGGGCTCTTCACCTCTGGTGGCCAAAATATTGGAGCTTCAGCTTCAGCATCAGTCTTTTCAATGAATATTCAGGACTGATTTCCTTTAGGATGGACTGGTTTGATCTCCTTAAAGTCCAAAGGACACTCAAGAGTCTTCTCCAGCACTGCAATTTGAAAAGCATCAGTTCTTCTGTCCTCAGCCTTCTTTATGGTCCAACTGTCACATCCATACATGACTTCTGGGAAAACCATAGCTTTGACTATATGGCCCTTTGTCTGCAAAGTAATGTCTCTGCTTTTTAATATGCAGTCTACCTTTGTCATAGCTTTCCTTCCAAGGAGTAAGTGTCTTTGAATTGCATGGCTGTCGTCACTGTCCACAGTGATTTTGGTGCCCAAGAGAAAAAAATCTGTCACTGCTTCCACTTTTTCCCCTTCTATTTGCATAAAGAGATGGAACCAGATGTCATGATCTTAGCTGTTTGAATGTTGAATTTTAAGCCAGCTTTTTCACTCTCTTCTTTCACCTTCACCAAGAGGCTCTTTAATTACTCTTCATTTTCTGCCATTAAAGTGGTATCATCTGCATAGCTAAGATTGTTCGTATTTCTCTCAGCAACCTTGATTTCAGCTTGGGATTCACCCAGCCTGGCATTTCACATGATGGAATCTGCATATAAGTTAAATAAGCAGAGTGACAATATTCACCCTTGCCGTACTCATTTCCCAATTTTGAACCAGTCAGTTGTTCCATGTCTCATTCTAACTGCTGCTTCTTGACCTGCATACAGGTTTCTCAGGAGACTGGTAAGGTGGTCTGATATTCTTGTCTCTTTAAGAACTTTCCACAGTTTGTTGTGATCCAAACAAAGGCTTTAGCATAGTTAAGGAAGCAGAAGTTGATGTTTTCCTAGAATTCCCTTGCTTTCTCTATGATCCAACAGATGTTGGCAATTTGATCTCTAGTTCCTCTGTCTTTTCCAAGTCCAAACTTGGGACCAGGAAGTTCTCAGTTCACGTACTGCTAAAGCCTAGTTTGAAGGATTTTGAGCATAACCTTGCTAGTATGTGAAATGAATGTAGTTGTACAATAGTTTGAACATTCTTTGTCACTGCCCTTTTTTGGGATTGGAATGAACATTGACCTTTTCCAGTCCTATGGCTACTGCTGAGTTTTCCAAATTTGCTGGTATATTGAGTGCAGCACTTTAACAGCATCATCTTTTAGTATTTGAAATAGCTTAGCTGGAATTCCATCACCTCTACTAGCTTTATTTGCAGTCATGCTTCCTAAGACCCACTTGACTTCACACTCCAGGATGTTTGGCTTTGGGGCTGATTTTTATTCACTGAGGTCTCCACTTGGGTTTGGACTGAAAACACAGGCAGGGTGCAAGGGGCTTGATATTAAGAGCAGGTTTTTAACCTCTGCCCTTCTTGAGGGGTCTCAGAAACTGCCTTCCACGTAACTCCTATCTCTCTGCTCAGTCTTTGTCTCTCTGTCTTTACCCACCTGCTTCTCCTACTTCTGTCTTCTTTTTTCTTCTCTCCTTTGTCAGTGGGATCCCAGAAATTTTTCCTTTGAAAGGATTCAGGAGAGTGCCCTTCTGAGTCAGTTGTCACTTTTCTTTTCTTTGTCAAAGAGGCTCTTTAAAGAATTTTATTAAGTCTTTAAGCAACATCCCCCACCCACCCCTGCCACCCACCCAAAAAAGTACACATTCAACATTTCACACATCTCAGAGGGTTCCTCAATCTACTGGATCCACAGAACCCAGGAGACCTGCTCTGGATCAATGTCCTTTTTTTCTCACATGACAGTGTGGATAAAGAATGTTACCTGCCATTTCAGTAAATGAAGGATATTGGGGCCTTAACCACTGCAGCTGCATCTTGAGAGGAATTCAGGGTGGAGAAAAATAGGATATTGATCCTAGATAATTAAGATGTCTATCAAAAGAAAGACTTCAATAAGGCCAGACTCTTGCATCTTCTCTTTCCAGTATAGAGCGGCAACTAAAACCTGGCCCTTGCCATCTGTAGAAAGAGTAAGTCAGTAGCCACTGAGCTGCTGGCACTCTGTGATCCGGGAAAAACTGGCAGAACAGGTCTTCAAACAGTTGGATATGTTCAGGAGAAGATATTTTTCTTTCCTTTTTTTTTTTTTTTTTTTTTTTTGGCCATGCTATGTGTCTTCTGGGATCTTAGTTTCTTGACCAGGAAATTTCCAAGAGGAGATTTTATGAGTACAATTACTGTACTTCCTCATATCTAGAAAAGCATCAAAATCATTATGGTAATATCTGCTCCTCATGGCTAGCAGCAAGTCTCTGCCAAAATTTGTGTTGCCTATATATATTCCCTTAATACTTAACCTCTCCCAATACGTCTTTGGAGAGTTTCTCAGAGTTATTTGAAATGTTGTCTCCTGGGCTATACTCCTCATTTTGCCCCAAATAAAACTTAACTTGCAGTTCCCACATTGTGCTTTTTTTTTTTCAGTAGACAATGGAAAAGCACTACACTCACTAACATGAGATGTCTGATTGTGATTAGCAGTAATCTAATATTTGACTATGCATTCTTTTTTTTTTTTCAGCAAAAACTTCAATAAATCCTCCCTTACCTCTTTGGAAAAATTACTCCCTCAGAGCTATCTGAGAGACTTGTCTCCCGGCAATTGTCCTCAATAAGGTCACCATTTAAAAAATAATTCTCAACTTTTAGGTTGTTCAGTTTTTTCAGTCAACAAAGGAAATATCCCAAGATTCACCCTCAGCATTTCCAGGGACAAGAATATTGTCCCCTGTGAGTTATAAACAGCATCTGAGTAAATAATGTCAACTAAAAAATTAATCACAACCCGTAAATAGAGTTATTTTATTTGATTGGTATGTTGAGGACTCCAAGCCCAGTAGGCAGCATCTCAGTAGCCCTGAGAAAACTGCTCTGAGGAGACAAGAGAGGGATTCAAGTTATATACAAGTTTGCAACAAAGTAGGCAGACAGTCTAACTATCAAAGATTATTATTAAGTAGTAAGGAAAACCAGATATCAAGCTAAGGAATTTAGAGTTTTCCTCTGTATGGGAGGGTTTCCGTGGCAGCTTAGACGGTAAAGCAGGACACCTGGGTTCGATCCCTGGGCTGGGAAGATCCCCTGGAGAAGGAAATGGCAACCCACTCCAGTCCTCTTGCCTGGAAAATTCAGGCCTGAATGAAGGAGCCTGGGAAGCTACAGTCCATGGGGTCGCAAAGAGTCGGACATGACAGAGCGACTTCAATGGTTCACTGGTTCTCTGGTTCTGTATGAGACTGGACGAGGAAATGGCAACCCACTCCAGTATTCTTGCCTACAGAATCCCATAGACAGAGGAGCCTGGCAGGCTACAGTCCATGGGGTCGCAAAAAGTCAGACATGACTGAGCAACTGACTAATACTTCTGTATGGGAAGATGCAAGCCTCTGGGCTCACTGAATTCATTCCTTTCATATGCACTTCAACAATCTTGGGGGTAAATCTTGTTTCCTGATTATCTACATCCTTAATTCCTTGTTCACCACAAGGAGTGGCAGATATGGTGGATGGCTGCTTCTTGCATTCCCCTGAGGTCCTCAGCAAACACCATTCGGGGTTGTGGCACTTGCTGGATCACAGGCATTTGTTCCCTTTTGAGAGCCCGCATTCACATTTGGAGGGTCAAAATTGCAGATAGCTGTGACTTTTTTTGGTCATTGATATGGCAAGAAATGTTTCATTTCACAATAGCAAGCAAATGCAGTCTCTTTCAAGTTTTCAGTACAATGATTGTTAGGAAACAGAAAATAAAACTGGACTCTAGTGCTCATTCCCATGAGAAGAAAATACCGGGAAAAGGAATTCCTGGTATTGTTACTGAACACAGATTCATGTTGTAAATGCACAGGGAGACCAAAACCTGAAATATCAGCGTTTGGAGGAGAGAAGGGTTAATTGCAGGGCCGTGCAAAAAACCGATGGCTTTTGCTCTGAAAACTTGGAACTCCCTGATGGTTTGAGGGCAGAAGTTTTAATAGGTAAAATTTGGTGGCGCTCCAAGACTCTTGAGCTCAGCCTGAAGTTACCATTCTCCGCCTGGCTAGAGTCCTTATTTCCTGCACAGGAACTCAAAGCTGCTGTTTGTATATTCCTTTAGGAGGAACCAGGATTCTGCTTTAATTGCTACATTATAGTTAAGCAATCCTCAACCTTTTTCACACCAGGTACTTGTTTTGTGGAAGATAATTTTTCCATGGATCAGGTAGGTTGGTTTAGGCAGTAATGTGAGCAGAGGGGAGCAGCAGATGAAACAAGGCTTGCTCACCGGCCAGTCACCTCCTGCTATTTGGCCCAGTTCCTAACAGGCCACAGCCCAGTACCAGTCGTCAGCTGGGTGTTAGGGACCCCTGCTATGGTTTCTTACTGTTCCTCCTTTGTTTCAGCATTCACTACTTCCATGGTTAGTAGTTGTTTGAATCTGCCCTTCAGAACTCAGGAAAGTCTAGGAGGCTGAAGTCTTTATCCTGCAAACAAGAAATAGGGGACCCAGAAAGGCTCTTGTACCCAGGAGGGCCCCATAGGACCCTGCTCAGTTTTAGTATGGGGGTACAGACAGAAGTAGTTTGAGTGGGCCTTATTTGCATCTTTATTCCAAAAACTAACTCTGAAAGATATATTTATTGGAGATATAAAACACTGGGTATAAGATGAGCTGCAAGGATGTATTGTACAACACAGGGAATATAGCCAATATTTTGTAATAATTGTAACTGGAGTATGACTTTAAAATTGTATATTTTTTAAAATAAATCTATAAATAAATAAATACTTTCATTTTTTTAAAAAAGACATATTTACACCCATTATGGAAATTTTATTATGCATCTGGCATTAAGGGATAGGAAGGATAATTGTTCATTTTGTTGAATGTGGCAAGGTTCTGAAACCAAGTGTTTCAGAAACCAGTAATTGAGAAACCAAGCACCACACTCGGAGAGTTGGAGAACTCAGGTTTATTATGCCAGGGGGCCCAGAGGAGTTACCACTCCAAGCTCTGAACCCTGAACAAAGGGGTTACAGAGTTTTAATAGACATAAGGGGTTTCATGCATGCAGGAATATGGTTAAGACAGCAAGGGGGGTGCCTGACCTTTACACAGACAGGCATGATTAAGCAGGATTGAAGGGGCTGGACAATTGCAAAGAGCAGGACAGGAGTGAGTGAGATAAGCTCCAGTTCATAGTATTATTGTAACTCCCCGCTTTCCAAGACTATGTGACCTATGTGATCCAGACTTTGCAAGGTGCAAACTGAGTTACAGAGGCAGAACGAGCGGGAGGTTATGTAAAATTTCAACTTTTCCTCTTCATTCCCTTCTCTTGATGCTTCTATCACTAGTTGTAGAAAGCATTATCTCATGTTTTGGTAAGACATTCAGAGCTCCCCAACGTTTAGGGACTATATTGAGCTATTACCATTTGCAACTTTATGGATTCAATCTGAGAGGCTATGTACCGAGTAATTGCATTGAGAATACAAGGGCCAAACAAGAGTGCCGCAAAGAGGGCGAAGAAAGATCAGTTAAAAGGAGAAGCCACGATGCTCATCTCCATATATTGTCCCAATTACCCCAGGAATTAGCTAGTTATTCTCTCCTAGTTTCTCTCTCCAGCTAAGGTTCATTCCCTTAGCTGTTGGGCCATGTCCCTGACTATTCCTGATTGGTTTACATAAAAGCAGCATTCTTCCTTCAAGAAGAGGCAGAGCCCTCCCTTTGCAGCCGTCAGTAGGTCTAGCCCTCTCCTATTCTGTAAAACCACCTCAGCCAGGGAGCCTAGTTGGTCCGGTAAGACCACTAAAGATTTAGCTACTTTCTCAATGTCATCTGTGAAGTCCTTGGATAGTGTATGGTAAAAGGTGGTTGATGAAGCAATTCCTCCTATTCCCATACCTATTCCAGCTGTAATTCCCAGACCAATTAGTAGGGGTATGAACTGGATGGCTCTTCTTGACTGTGAGTGTGCTGCCAGAGGTACGATGAGAGTCTGCTTGTTAGGGACAATATTTATCTGGGGAGTGAGGAAAGCTAAGGTGCAGATACCCATCCATTGACTGGTAGACATAAGTAAGCATCTGTCCCACAAACAAAGAAAAGGCCTTGATAGAGGCAGCACCATATTGTGTTTGTCAGAGGATGAGTGAGCCACTCACTTTTTAAAGTTTGATTACATCAGCTCCTGGCTAAATTGCCTATAGGTTCAGTTCTTAATCATCTGTAAAGCATTTCAGAGCCTTTTGAGTTAACTCAACTGCCCTTAAGACTGGTTCTTGCAGGGGTGGATCTATAGGAGTCCCCATGGTTACTGCATTATTCAACAGTACTGGTGTAGCTAAGTACCGTGGAACTCCAAGAATAAGCAAAGCCAGCAGTCTCTGGCCAGCTGGGGGTTGGTGTCATTAAAAACCTGGTGAGTTGCATTGAGAACCTGGTACACATGAGGATCTAAGGGGAAGTTAACTCTGTAACCTGGGTCATACTGCCAACAGGCAGAGCCTGATTTTTTAGGGCAAAGTTGGTCCATAATTTCATTTTGTCTGTATTATTGTCCCTGTCCAGTAGGTTTTTCCATTCATTTGGCAGATAGAAAACTGTTCTGGGTTGTAACATCTGTGTGGCATTTGGGGGTAGACAGAGGTATAGGGGCATGATGGCAATGCCATGGTGTCAGGATACCACCCGGGGATCCTCTGGCTGGGGAGAGGTAACGGCAGTGGACAGCATAACTGGAAAACACTTTTGGCATCCAGGCCCCTGGATATACATCACATGGTTATGAAGGCAGTATGTGATTGGCCTATAGGATTGGCTCTCTATACGTTGTTCTAGCTGATGGTTAAGTAAGCGGTTTTCCAAGGGTTGACTGTGATGTTGACAGGTACATGGTGGATAAGGAATGGCACCATCTGTTACAGCAAGGAACACCAAAAGGCTGCAAAGCAGCTTGCACACAACAGATAACTGAACATTAGTAAAAGTTTTCTCCCCATCTTTGGGTTGCCACAGCTATAGCAACTGGGCCTATCGTGAAGGGGGAGTGGTCAGCTATACCATGAGTGGTTTAGTTAGTAGGGAGAATCAATAATAAGAGACATCAGATAAGAATGAGGCTTCCCACTACAGAGAGATAACAGGCAGCTAACAACAGCTTCTGACCCAAATTCCAGTCCTGGAGTGTGGCTGAAGCTAGTCCTGTAGCGAGGAACATAGCAATAATACTGATTAGGGTTAGAGGCCAGGGTTGACAATGAAAATCCATCGATATTTCAATAATCAGATCCTTAAGCTTCCACTGTGCCTTGACCAGCCAGCTGCCGGATGTGGCTGGAGCAAGGCTGAAGAATCCTCAAGCTTCTGCCGTGCGTTGACTAGTCAGCTTTCAGGGTGATGAGAGCAGAGCTCAGCATCCTTCTTGGGTGAGGGCCATTGTCTTTGGAACCGGTCCTTGAGAAGGTTTTCGGGGTCCCGAACTGCTTTCCAGGTGTCCTCATCACAGGAAGCCACTGCCTTCTTGACTCTGGTGTGGTGGATCCAAGGGATGACACCTGTAACTTTAGCAGTAGGGGTTTCCAAAACGACTGTGTGAGGGCCTGTCCAAACTGGCTAAAGTGGTTCCTTTCTCCATTCTTTAACCCATACCTCATCTTCTGGCTGATAGGGATGAACCCAATTGTCCAAAGGAATGGGTGTCCTTTCTAAGATTTCTCAGGCGATATGGTAGAACAGTTTTCCCAGGGCCTGGAGGTGTCAGGACATCTCCAGGTCAGCTAGTTGTTGGGGGTCTTCCTTGAGCTTTTCTATCACTGGGGTGTTCTCCCATATAAGATCTCAAAGGGGGCATAGCCTGAGGACCTCAGGGAGCATTGGGCGCAGAGCAAGGCTAGGGGTAACATGTCGACTCGAGATAACTGGGTCTCCTGACAGAGCTTAGCTAATGCAGTCTTGAAGGTCCAATTCATGCGTTCAACTTTCCCTGAGCTCTGTGGCCTGTAAGCAGTGTGAAGCTTCCATTTGCTCCCCAGTGTCCTGGATAAAGTTTGGATTATCTCAGACACAAAGGCTGGCCTGTTGTCAGACCCTGTGGAGAGAGGCAGCCCATATCTTGGGATTATGTCTCTTAGTAGGGCCTTGGCCACTTCTCATGCCCTTTCAGTGTGTGTGGAGTAAGCTTTAGCCCATTGAGAGTAGGTGTAGACTACCACATTAAATACTTAGAGCCCCTATAGGGCTTGACTTCGGTAAAGTCCACTTCTAGATCTTCAAAGGGCTGTGTCTCAGCTGTCTGCACCCCTGGGTTGGGTCTTGGTCCTTGGCTGATGTTGTTCCATGCACAAGTCACATCTAGCACTGATCTGGGCACACGGGGTTGGGAGCTTAGGAAAGAAATAGTAGTGGCTCAGTAAACTCTCCAGCACAATTTTTCCTAAATGAGTTGTCTCATGGTGCTGTTTTACCAGCTGGACTGCTATATTGCTGGGGACAAAGAGTCTTTGGTCAGGGAGCTTCCACCAGCCCTCCTTTTCTTTTTATTCCTCCCTCATTTAGAGCCCATTGATCTTCTTCCTTGGTACATCTCGGGGACAGAAGCATTCTGGTGCCAAAAAGACCTTAAAGGTTGACTCAGGGCCCACTGTGGGGTTTGGTTGGGTCACTGCCTCCTTGGCTGCCTGGTCAGCCAACCAATTTCCTTTGCTGACTGGATCAGTTCTTCGCTAACAGCCTTCACAATGGATGACTGCCACCTGGGTAGGCTTCCAAACTGCCTTTAACAGCGGAAGGATTTCTTCTGGTTTTGATCTCCTTTCCCCTCCACTGTCAATAGTCCCCTTTCTTTATAAATGGCTCCATGAACATGTCAAGTAGCAAAGGCATACCCTGAGTCAGTATAGATGTTGACTCCTTTCCCTTCACCGTGGACAAGTGCCCTTATCTCAGCCCATTGTGCTGACCACGCTTGTGTCAAGGCCTCAGCCTTCACCATCTTGTCAGTTGTTGCTATAGCATAGCCTGCTTTGTGCTGCCCGTCCTGAATGAAACTCCTTCCATCAGTGAACAGTTCCACTTCTGGGTTCTGTAGGGGAATGTCCGTCAGGTCTGGCCTGCTCGAGTAGATTACATCTATGACCTCCTCACAGTTATAATCGGGGGTTCCTGCTTGAGTAGGTAAGAAGGTGGCAAGGTTCAGTGCCCACACAGTCTCTGGTCAGACCCATGGGTTTTCGCAAAGCAGTCCTTGAGAGTGAATCATCCTGGAATTGGTCAGCCACTTATGCCCCTGGCTATTCATTAGGGCAGTAACAGCATAGGGAAAACTTACATTTATGTTTTGCCTTAGAGTCAGCTTATCTGCTTCTCTGACCAGGACCAAGTGGCAGCTAATGCCCGGAGATAAGGTGGCCATCCTGCAGCCCCTGGATCTAGTTGTTTGCACAGGTATGCAACCAGCTGCTGCCATGGCCCAACTATCTGTGTGAGGACCCCCAGTGCAGTGTGATTTTTCCCATGCACAAAAAGGTTAAAGTCCCGAGTCACGTCTGGCAGCCCTAATGCTGGAGCACTGATCAAGAGTCTCTTTATCTCCTTGAAGGCTTTTTCCTGTTCAGGTCCCCACTCTAGGGGGTCCTTACCAGACCCTGCTGTGGCTTTATACAAAGGCTTGGCAATTTCAGAGAAACCCAGTACCCAGATCTGTCAGATTCTGGCAGCCCCGAGGATTGTGTGGACTTCTTTCTTGGTGTTTGGCTAAGGTATTGAACAGATGGCTTGCTTCCTCTGATGTCTGAGCACCCAATGCCCTTTCAAGATGACAAACCCAAGGTACTTGACCTCCTGTCTGCAGATATGATCCTTTTTCCATGACACCTTGTACCCTGTGGTGGAGAGTAGAGCCAACAGGGCTTTGATGCCTCTCCAGCAGTCTCCTTGGGTGGGACTGGCCAGCAACAGAACATCCATGTACTGGAGTAGGGTGCAGCTCAAAGTTTTTCTAGGAAAGGCACCCACATCCACAACTAGGGCTTCACCAAACAGGGTAGGTGAGACTTTGAAGCCCCGTGGCAGTCAGGTCCAAGTCAGCTGTGTCTTTCTCCCCGTGTGTGGGTCTTCCCATTCAAAGACAAACAAGGGCTGGCTGGCCGGTGACAGCTGGAGGCAGAAGAAAGAGTCCTTGAGACTGAGGCAGGTGAACCAGCTTGCCTGAGCAGGTAAGAGACTCAGGAGAGTGTCGGGATTTGGGACCACTAGATGGATGGTGATCACTGCACTGTTGATGGCACAGAGGTCCTGGATGGGGCGGTAGTCATTCCCTCCAGACTTCTTGACCGGTAAGAGCAGAGTTCTGGGGAGACTGATACTCAATTAGGATCTCAGCATCTCGGAGGCATTGGATGTGGTCCCAAATCCCCAGGCATGCCTCCCGTGGTACTGGGCATTGTCTCTGTCTGACAGGAGTGGCTCCTGGCCTCAGGTCCATTACAATGGGGGCATGGTTTTTGGCCAAACCTGAGGGCCCCTTCTCTGCACAGACAGCAAGGAATTCTTTAAGCAGGCTGGGGGGATTTATTTGTTCCCTCCCTGAGGAATAGAGGCACCATTCATCTTCTCTGGGCACGGGCACAGCCATTATCAGAGCCAATTGGCTCCCCAGGGTGAGGCTCACAGGCTTTCTGGGGGCAAAGGTGATCTGCACCCCCAGCTTTGTCAGTAAGTCTCTATCCAGCAAGGGAATGGAGCATTCTGGTAAGTATAGAAATTTATGAGTCACTAGATGGCTCCCCCCAGCTGACACGAACGGGCCTTGCAAAATGAGCGGGCTGCCATATCCCCTGTGGCCCCAACAATAGTTGCTGTTCAGCCTGTGAAGGGAGCCACAGGTAACCACTCTGTGGTTACCATGGAGTGTTCAGCTCTGGTAAACACCATAAAAGTGATTTATTCTTGGCCCCCTACTTTCATTGTGACCGTGGGCTCCCAGGGGCCCAGGATCAGGGAGCCCAGTCCTCCCTAGTCTGATTTTGCTCCAGCCAGGCCAAAAAGGTTTTGGACAGCTGGCTCAGGCTGATACCTTCCTTTGTTGGGTTGACTGAACTTCTTTGACCCTTCAGATGTCCCTCTGCGATGGGGGCACTCATTCTTCCAGTGTCTGGCCTCTTTGCAATAGGCTCACTGGTCACAGCATAGTGGTGGTCTCTTCTTAGTTTCCTTTTCCCATGAGGCAACAGTCTGTTTCACTGGATCTGAGCTCCTCAATGCCACTACTAGCAGGGCTGCTTTCCGTTTCATTTTTCTATCCACTTCTCTTTGAGCTTCATGGTCTCGGTTCACAGAGGCTTTATTTGCTACCTCCAGGAGCCGTGTTGCATTCATCCCAGTGAAGCCTTCCAGCTTTTGGAGCTTTTGTTGGATGTCTGCACAGGATTGAGCCACAGAGGCATGATTAATCATCTGTTGATTCTCAGGTGTCTCAGGGTCCAACAGGGTGTAGGTCAGGAACACTTCCCACAGTCTTTCAAAGAAATCAGTGGGGGTCTCATCTGCTTTTTGGATTATTGGTATAGTTTTGGACATATTGATGGATTTTTTGGCTACCAACCCAAATCCATGTAGAAGGGCATCATGGTAGCTGCTCAGGGTTTCTTGTCCTTCTCTGGTATTGAAATCCCAATTAGGTCTCATCTCTGGCATCACTTCTCATGCCCATCCTTCCACATCTAAGACCTCTGCAGGGACTTGTCCTTGGATCCATTTTTGGGCTTTTGTTGAGATGTATCACCTTTCCTTGGTGGTGAAAAGATACATAAGGAACTGGCGACGGTTGTCCCATGTAGGCTGATGGGTGTGGAAAATGGACTCTAGGAGGTCAATCATAGCCTGTGGTTTATCAGAGTATGCTGGGTTATGGTGCTTCCAACTTAGGAGATCAGTAGTGCTGAAGGGCTGGTAATAGAGGATGGAGCAACCAGGCTGGACTGAGCCGTCCTCATACACTTGTTGAGGACCTTGAGTTTCCCACAGTGGCATCTGACAGGCCACAGCCCGCTGGTTAGATTGCTTGGCCACGTGGAGCCGCTTCCCTACAGGCTCGGGCCTAGAGTCTTGTTCATGAGGTGGTGCAGGGGACATTGTTTGGCAATGGGTCCAGCGTTGGGTGTGCCAGGGCTTGTGGAATCTTGAGAATGTATGGTGGGGACAGCAGTGCATCTTCTGCCAGTTCTCCCTACAATATAGATTTTTTCCCCCTTCTTCCTTCTTCCTTATGAGTGGTTGGGCCACAAATACCCTACTCTGTCCCTGTCTGTTTGTGCAAAATCTTGCCCATGGGGGCAGGGTTTGTGCTAATTAGAAACCAGAAGTCTAGGTATGGACACTGATCTGGATGTCCTGGAGTTCCAGTGACTTGCACTGCGCAGATGGTGAGCGGGTCAAGAGTACCCTCTGGTGGCCATCCAATATCAATGGACGGCCAATCGAGCTCGAATAAATTACAAAGCTACCTGGGGGTCGTCTTGACTCCGTAATCACCAGCAAAGCCCTTTTTAAAGTTCTTTATCATGAAATATAAAACTGTTGGCTTAGAGGAACTCCACCCGCCCCATGTTGACAATGTAATCCACCTGACAGGGTTTCGAGGAAAACATAACCTCTTAGATGTCAGCGCAAGGAGTCAGTCGATGGAAGAAAAAACAGTAACCAATAATTCCTCCCTCCCTGTGTATCCCGCCCCGAATCGGTGCTGCAAAGACAAACAAGGGTGGGTGCTCCCTCAAGAGAGGAGACAATTCAGGTGCCAGCTTGGCTGCATCCCCAGGGGGAACTTAGGTTCCTCTTAGCACTGGCGGATCAGTATAAACCCCTGATCTGGATCTGTCTCACAGAGAGGGACAGGGTCCCCCAGAGGCAGACACCGCCTTGAGCCATATGAGGTCACCACAGAACCGCAAGTTAGGGTCAACTCAGACTCCGTAGCCATGAAGCCACACAATCCAGCCTGAAGCGCAAGCAAATCAGGCCACACACTTGTTCACATTCGTTTTTCATCTGCCTGGCCATTCTCCTGAAGGAGATTTAAGATGCCTCTTAGCATTGGCAGATCAGCATAAACCCCCAAACCGACCAGCCTCATGGGGAGGGATAGAGTCCCCCAGAGACTGGCACTGACTTTTAGCCTTATCAGGTCATCACAGAACACAGGTTTTGGACCCTCTCAGGCTCCATAGTCCAAGGATGGTGGAGCTCGCTCTCACTCCCAATGCCTCCCTTCTCCTTAGTCCCCAGGTCTCTCTATCTGATACTCCCTTCCTGGGAGCTCCAAGGAGACGATCAGTCTCTTCTACCCGGTGGGGTAGGACCTGACTGGGGACTGGCCCTGGGGGGAACCTTATCCTGGTGAGTTGGTCATCACTCCAATGAGTCCGATCGGGGTTCAGCCGTCTGAAGAGTCGGAATGCCAGTCCGAGAGAGAACCCAGAAAACTGTTGGGTGGCGGGCCTCCTCATTCGTCTTGGGGTTCCTCCACTCTGGCTTAGCCAAGGCACCAGTCTGGCGACTCAAGGGGCTGACGTGGTTGGCATCTCGCTGGGGCCTCCAGAAATGTTTCAGAAGTGATCGAGAAACCAAGCACCACACTCGGAGAGTTGGAGAACTCAAGTTTATTACCCTGGTGGGCCCAGAGGAGTTACCACTCCAAGTTCTGAGCCCTGAACAAAGGGGTTACTGAGTTTTTATAGACAGATTATAGTGGGTTTCCCTTGTGGCTCAGCTGGTAAAGAATCCACCTGCAATGTGGGAGACCTGAGTTCGATCCTTGGGTTGAGAAAATCCCCTGGAGAAGGAAAAGGCTACCCACCTCAGTATTCTGGCATGAAGAATACCATGGACTGTACAATCCATGGGGTCGCAGAGCTGGACATGACTGAGCGACTTTCACTTCAGTTCATAGTGGGCAAAACTAGCTGCTAATAGGCTGGTCTAAACGAAGGAGTTTCACGCAGACGGGAACAGCGTTTAAGATGGGGATGGGGATGCCTGACCTTTACACGGACAGGCATGATTAAGCAGGATGGCAGGGGCTGGACAATTCCAAAGAGCAGGACAGAGGTGAGCGAGATAAGCTCCATCTCCTAGTGTTGTTTTAAGTCCCCACTTTCTGAGACTACGTGACCCACAAGATCCAGACTTTGCAAGGAACAAGCTGAGTTACAGAGGCTGAATGAGCAGGAGGTTATGTAAAATTTAACTTTTCCTCTTCACACGGAGGACCCTTAGGGGCTCCTTGGCACAAAATCTGTCTGTGTCCCCCATTTCTTATTTGTAGAAAATAGGTTTCGTTCAGCCTTCAAGACCTTCTCTAAGTTTAAAGGGCAGATTCAAACAGTTGCTATTCAGTGGATGGCATTAAAAACTCAGTGGACATGAGCTTGAGCAAACTCCATAGCAAAGGATAGGGAAGCCTGGTATGCTGCAGTCAATGGGGTCACAAAGAGTCGGGCATGACTGAGTGACTGAACCGTAACCCTTTTTGAACTTGTAAATGAACATGTAGCTCTTTCATGAGAAAGATACATTTCAGCTATCATATAAATTAACACATAAATGGACACATTTCAGTCAGGAAAATTTGAAATGTTGAGCTGATACGAAAGACAAATGCCTTAGTAACTGAACAATAAAAATCAGAGAAGGGAGGGAATGCAGAGACAAGGGGCTTTCCAGGTGGTGCTAGCAGCAAAGAACCTGCCTGCCCATACAGGAGGCCTAAGAGATGTGAGTTCAATCCCTGGATGGGGAAGATCCCCTGGAGGAGGAAATGCCAACCCACTCCAGTACTCTTGCCTGGAGAATCCCATGGACAGAGGAGCCTACAGTCCATAGGGTTTTTTTTTTTTTTTTTTTTTTTTTTTAATTTTTATTTATTTATTTATTTTTTTTTAAATTTTAAAATCTTAAATTCTTACATGCGTTCCCAAACATGAACCCCCCTCCCACCTCCCTCCCCACAACATCTCTCTGGGTCATCCCCATGCACCTGCCCCAAGCAAGCTGCACCCTACGTCAGACATGGACTGGCGATTCAATTCTTACATGACAGTATACATGTTAGAATTCCCATTCTCCCAAATCGTCCCACCCTCTCCCTCTCCCTCTGAGTCCAAGAGTCGATGTGACTGAAGAGGACAAGGGAGGAGACAGTCAAGAAACAATAGTGCAGCCTCGGGGCAGGGTCCTCATTCCCCCTGAAGGGATATTTATGAACTTATCTTTAAGCTCTTCTGCCAAACTAAAACTCCCACCTAATGGAAGATGTTAACCGCTTGATGGAGCATTCTTCACTCCAGAGAGAAGGTCACAGTTTGATAACCTCAAGAACCACAGAAGCACGTGAAGAGATTATCTGAGGCCAGATTAAAAGAATGCAGGCACTGCACATACTCTAATTTTACTAGCAATCTTACCATTGAACCATTGCTATAAAAACTCCACCAAATCCTCCCAGGTTGAAAGATACAGTTTTGAGGAGCATTGTGTCCGCCTTTACCTGGGAAAGTAATAAAGCTATTCTACTTCACCCAAAACTCTCCAAGATTCAGTTTGACACCAGTGCACAAAGGCAGAGTTTTTGGCATCAAGGTGAAGAAAATGAGGGTTATACAATTTGAGCAGTTGATATAAGGAGAGGTCTTTATATTCTTCTTTCTACTTTAATGTGTGTTTGACATGTTTGTAAACACAAATGCTCTTGAGAAGCAAAGATCGTTTTTAGTGAGCAATGGAGTATTTCCCACCATTTCAGTAAACAAGAGTGTCACAGCTTTCAGCAATTCCAGCCCTCCAAGTGTGAATTTCTGAGTTCAGAGGGCTCCCAAGAAGAACAATACCTGCTATCCGGCAGCCATCAGCCATTCCCCACAGTGAGCGTCTAGGGGAATGGGGGATGTAAAAAACACAGGATACTGGCCACAGATAGCTGAGATGCATATAAAATCAATTATTTTAGTGAATCCAGATTCTTGCATCTTCCTATACATAAAAAAGTGCCAAATTCCTTGAGATATCTGATTTTCCTTAATTAACAATAATCTTTTGATGTTCAGACTATCTGCCTTTTGTTGCAAACTTCTATGTAACCTGATTCCTTCTGACCCAACCTCCTCAAAGCAGTTCTCTCAGGTTGCTTGAGATGTCTCCCCAGCTTGAAGTCCTAAAAATTCCCACCAAAAAACATAATTCAAGTTTTAGATTGTGACTATTTTTTAAGTCAACATTAGGAAGGCAGACTTGGGGCAAAAACAAAAGTGACTTAAATTGTTTTTCTTCTGCCTCCGGTGCTTCTAGCTGCTCAAAGGATACAGTTAAGCCTCTCCAGGAGTTGTGATCTGCACCCCTTCCCCTGCCAGCCTTGCATTTGTCCCACAGCCCCAAGGGGTCCTGCACCCAGTAGTGTAGGCTCCAGGCCTGGCCTCAGCACAGGGCTGAGACGTGAGAGTGGCCCAGTTTCCTCTCAGATGACCCAGCATCTTGTCCATTAATACTAGAGCACAATCTGTAGGTCAGTGACAGTCTGCTGTAGCATGATCAGGTCTGCACGGGTCCTCCCAGCTGTCTGGGAAGGATTTTAGTTTCAGTCTCTTTCCTCATTAGCTAAAGCAATTTCCATACACTTTGCATTAGAGTAGTAAAATAGTCCTTGCAGGCAAAACTGTCATCTCAGGAAGTTGCTTTAGGGTTATTACTGCAGTCAGTCACCCACATTCCACATCATCCCCTCTATCAGTAAAGAATGATTCCTGAACCAGAGGATGATAAAGCCAACCTCATGTAAATAGCATTGTGCCACTAATGCTGTTTGTGTCTTATCACAGAAAGAATTTAGAGACAAGAAATAGTGGCCAAGAAAGCAAAGTGAGGATTTATTAAGTGATAGACTTCCCTGCTGGCTCAGACGGTAAAGCGTCTGTCTGTCAACGCGGGAGACCTGGGTTCAATCCCAGGGTAGGGAAGATTCCCTGGAGAAGGCAATGGCACCCCACTCCAGTACTCTTGCCTAGAAAATCCCATGGACGGAGGAGCCTGGTGCAGGCTACTGTCCATGGGGTCGCAAAGAGTCGGACACGACTGAGCGATTTCACCTCACTTCACTTCAGCACAGTCTCAGAAGGGAGAGTGAGCAGGCTCATGTGAGTAACTGCCCTGAGTTCCTTTGGCAAACTGGTGGGTGATATGGGGTATAAAAATGGTTGGGTGGAATATTCACTGAAGAGAGAGGGGTCTTGGATCGTATTTCCTGATTTTCATCCTAGTTCTGTTACCAAGCCCAAGCTCTCTCTACCTCTCACACAATAGATAGACCAATCAATTGGGAGACAAGTAGTTGGAACAGGAATAAAAGTTTTAGTTGGAAAGCTAGCAGACCAAAAAGATAAAAGATTACCCAAAAACCACCTCTTGAACTTCCCTGGGGGTCCAGTGGTTAAGAATCCACGTGCCAGTGCAGGGGATGCAGGTACGATCCCTGGTTTGGGAAGATTCCACCTACCAAGGGGAAACTAAGCTGGGCTGCCACAACCACTGAAGCCAGCACAGCCTAGAGCCCAGGCTTTTCAACGAGAGAAGCCCCCCACTGTGAGAAGCCTGAGCCCCGAAACTACAGAGTAGTCCCTGCTCGCCACAACTAGAGAAAGCTCGTACGCAGCAAATGAAGACCCGGCACAGCCATAAATAAATAGTAAACAAACACAAACAAACCATCTCTCCTCAGTACCAATTCGGGTTCCTTTTATACAGAGGAGAGTTCCACTGCTCCCGACCAATGGCTGAGCAGGATCACTGCCGGTTGCTCCTTGACAGTAGCGGAACCCGGAAGAGTCGCTGACTGACAGTTGCTTGCTTGGGGGAGGGGCCCACTCGGCACCGACCAATGGCTGAGCAGGGCTGCGATAGCGCGCTCCTGTCCCTCTGCGGCGGCGAAGGCACTGGCACCCCATTCCAGTACAGTTCAGTTCAGTTCAATCGCTCAGTCGTGTCCGACTCTGCGACCCCATGAATCGCAGCACGCCAGGCCTCCCTGTCTCTTGCCTGGAAAATCCATGGACAAAGGAGCCTGGTGGGCTGCAGTCCATGGGGTCGCTAAGAGTCAGACACGACTGAGCGACTTTACTTTCACTTTTCACTTTCACTTTTCACTTTCACGCTTTGGAGAAGGAAATGGCAACCCACTCCAGTGTTCTTGCCTGGAGAATCCCAGGGACGGGGAAGCCTGGTGGGCTGCCATCTATGGGGTCGGACAGAGTCGGACACGACTGAAGCGACTTAGCAGCAGCAGTCCTTCTGCGGAGAAGGCAATGGCACCCCACTCCAGTACTCTTGCCTGGAAAATCCCATGGACGGAGGAGCCTGGTGGGCTGCAGTCCATGGAGTCACTGAGAGTCGGACATGACTGAGCAACTTCACTTTCACTTTTCACTTTCATGCATTGGAGAAGGAAATGGCAACCTACTCCAGTGTTCTTGCCTGGAGAATCCCAGGGACGGGAGAGCCTGGTTGGCTGCTGTCTATGGGGTCGCACAGAGTCGGACACCACTGAAGCAACTCAGCAGCAGCAGCAGCAGCCCCTCTGCTATTACGGCTCCACCTTCCAGAGGTGAGGAGAGATTTTTGTTCATATTTGGTCTTGATTGGAAGTGTCACGGTGTCAGTGCATGATGGCAAATTCTTATCTGCAAAGCTACTTCTATTGTAATGAGGGCATAATGAGCAGAAAGTTACAGTCTGTTGCTAGAGCTTCCCACCTTTCTGCCCCTTTAGTCTGCCTCTAGGACACTTGTCACCACAAAATGTGTGGTTTCTTGCCACCTGGCCCATGGCCCCCTTTTCTCTGCTCATATCTAGCTATCTGCTGGCTTTAACACTTAGAAAACACTTGCTCACACACTTGCCACTTCCCCTACACCAGCTCCACCCCTGTTGCACCTACAGCACCAAGAAACCAGCTAGAAGCAGACACTTAACAACGCAAGAAAGGAAGGTGCTGCTTTCCCAACTTTTGCCTCATTTGCACCACCTGGAAAACATGACAGAGGGTCCAGGAAGGTCCAATGGAGAAAGGCAGTCTTGGGTGAACCAGAGGAGTGCCTCCTCTACTCCATCCTGGGCTCAAGCTCCTCTGACCCACAGCTAGTTTCCAGGCTATGCTATGCTATGCTAAGTTATGTCAGTCGTGTCTGACTCTGTGCGACCCCATAGACGGCAGCCCACCAGGTTCCCCCATCCCTGGGATCCTCCAGGCTAGTTTCCATGGCTCTCTCTAAAATCTCACTCTGTCAACACCTGTTCCTAAGTCTCCTGGACACCTCTGTCTGGAAGACTCTTTCCCAGTGATGATGAATCTGTCCCTAGAATGCCATTCCCAAATAAGCCTGGCTATTCCCTGACCTGCCTTCTCCTCCCAGGTATAACTTACCTCAGTCAGGTTTCCCAGGTCACCTCTATTTTATTGTCTCCTGAGGGTTTACAGCACTGCCCACACTGGGGGGTGGGGAGTGGGGGGTGGGTTGGGGATGGAGAATTGAGGAGCTGAAAACAATTCAAGATCAGTTAGCGGCTCCTGAGGAGGGGCCATCTCTAGGGGAAGGAACCTGAATTGGCCCCTGTCCTCTGCTTCCCCTTGTCCAAACCCTCCTAGTGTGGCTTTTGTTCCCCTCCCTGCCTCATTTCCTTCTGAGCCTGTTTTATGTGCAGCAAGATGTAGAGGAATGTGGAGCCCCTGTGCTTACCCAGGATCCCTACTTCCCAAAGAAGCCCTGAAGTCCAGCTCTTCTACCGGCGGCATGACACACCTCTTCTTGTGCTGCCGTGTGTACACCCACATTTTCCAGTCCCAGCCAGCCCTTCATCCATGTCACTGTCTACTCTCCTGCCTCGCAAAGAGATTTAGCATTTCCATTGCAGAGACTATTGTCCAAGTTACACAGTTAACAAGGACCAACCCAGAGCTGGATCCCAGGGCCTCTGAGCCCATGAAGGGTGGGAGTGTGGTGGCAAGATCACTGGGTTTTCCCTTCAGATTTTCAGGGACCCTGTGTGTGTTCTGGAACCTGACAGCCTGGCTTCCAACCCAGTTTATCCGCTTCCCAGCTCTGTGATCATGAGCAGAAAACTAACCTCTCTGTGTCTCTGTGTCCTCATCTCTAAAGTGGGGATCATGAAAAGGCTTGAACCAGTGAAGTCAGGACAACTCAGGTCCATCATGACCTAGAGACAGGAACTTCTTCCCCTCCCAGGATCCCACTCTCTGCTGTTCTTGCCATGTGGTATCACAGGCTCACTCCCAGAATCCCTGGGTACAGTGCCTTCATGAGCCTGGAGGACCTAATGGTCACCCAGGCTGACACTGAGCATTGGAAAGTGGAGTTACGCTGGTTTCAAGGCTGCCTGCATATCATGATGGGCTACTTCAGAGAGAGCCAGGGTGAGTGATCCAGGAAGCAGCACACTGTCACCCTGTAGAGACCCCAGATCTGAGGTCCAGGGCTACTCATCTCACCCAGCAGGTCAGGGGGGCAGCAAGACATCCCCTGCTTGGCTGACCAGTGCCGGTACCCTGGGAGGAACAGGCTGTCAAAGTTGGAGTGGTGGAAGCAGCCCTGAAGTAGGGCAATTTATGTAAAAGCGCTGTGTGGAGGAGAGAATCATAAAACAGACTCAGAGAGCTTCCAGTTATCCATGTTCAATGTACCAAAAAGCACAAATACAAATTGCATATCCTGAAAGGGTCTTCAGGCTTTATTTTTTACATTTTAACATTTATTTTGCATTTTAAATATACATAAAACCTTTTCACACAGTAAATATTCTCATTAATAATAAAGTTTTAACAGTGTGTTTGAATATGCATCATTATTTCTCCTTTTTTAAATTAATTAATTACTTTTGGCTGTGCTGGGTTTTCACTGTTGCGCAGGCTTTCTCTAGTAGTGGCAAGCAGGGCTTCATTGTGGTGCTTCTTAATGCAGTGACTTCTCCTCTGTGTAGTTCAGTCAGTAAAGCATCTGCCTGCAATGCGGGAGACCTGGGTTCAATTTCTGGGTCAGGAAGATCCCCTGGAGAAGGGAATGGCAACCCATGCCACTATTCTTGCTTGGAGAATCCCATGGACAGAGGAGCCTGGCAGGCTACAGTTCATGGGGTCTCAAGAGTTGGACACGACTTAGTGCTTTCTTTCTTTTCTCTGCTGCCTAGGCACTCATGCTCAATAATTGTGGCACATGGGGTTAGTTGCCCTGAAGCTTGTGAAATCTTCCTGGACCAGGGATTCAACCCATGTCCCCTGCATTGGCAGGTGGATTCTTAACCACTGGACCACCAGGGAAGTCCCTTCTGGTTTTATTTTTAAATTTTTATTGGAGTATAATTGATTTATAATATTGTGTTTCAGGTGTACAGCAAAGTAAATCAGTTATATGTGTACATATATCCACTCTTATTTTCAAGATTACGTTCCCATATAGGTCATTAAGAGTATTGAATGGAATTCTTTGTGCTATACGGCAAGTTCTTATTAGTTATCTATCATTTACATAGTAGTGTGTATGTCAGTCTCAATCCCCCAATTTATCCCTTCCCCACCCATCATCCCCTAGTAACCATGTTTGTTTTATACATCAGTGTCTCTATTTCTATTTTGCAAATAAGTTCATTTGTACCTGAAAGTGAGAGAGTCATTTCCTAGGCAGGTTAATAAGAAGTCTAGGGGTCCCCAAGGAGAGAGGGGTCTGGAATTCTCAAGGAAGAAGAAAGGATAAACATTTTTTTCTTCTCTACATTCCTTAGGATTATATAACAATAATGTATTCTGCCTGAGGACAGTCTCTGGATTAAACCTTCTGGCTAATTCTGTTATCTTAAAATGTAAATTATGGGAGTAGGTCTGGTGAGGTCTTTACAACCTCCAGACATTCTTTGGATTCATTGGAGAGTATATAACTTCATTGCTAACGCTAACAAGGGGCTATTCTTTCTGCCCCCTTCTGATGCCTATGTCAGAAGCTTTCTCTATCTCCTTTATACTTTAATAAAACTTTATTACACAAAAGCTCTGAGCGATCAAGCCTTGTCTCTGGCCCCGGATTGAATTCTTCTCCTCCGGGGGCCAAGAATCCCGGCGTCATGATCCAACAACAATCTTTCATCTTGGGGGCTCGTCCGGGATCCTTCAGGACAAGGTAAGGATGCTTGGAGCTCTAGTTCTTTGTTCTCTTAGCGAACACGTTTTCTGCTGTGCTTTACCAACTCTACGGTGTGCTTGTGTGAATGAATGATATGCTCTGCAGGAAGCAAGTGAGGAGCCTTGCTCTGCGGTTCCACGGTGATCGGGTTTATACCAACCTGCCAGTGCCAAGAGGCACCCAGTGACTCCTTTGGGAACCGACCAGAAATGGGCAAAGCGTGTGGACCGAACTCTCCTTTCGCGGTCAAACTTTTCGGTCTCTTTGACCATTTCATAACTCCTTGGGAATTAGAAGTACTAACCTAATCTATCGGATCTTAGACTTTCAAGGGACTTGTGATCTATACTGTTCCCAAACTTGGATTGGTAGTCAAGAAAGCGCCTAGCCTCACTAGGAATTGGAAGTTCAGAAACTAGATGAAGCTCTAGCTCCAAGAACATCTCTGAGGTTAAAGGTTACTCAGATTGGTACTGCAATGGGTTTTTTTTTTTTTTCCTTTGGTAACGCTGGCTCTTAGTGGACCAGAGGAGGCTCTTATACTGGTGTGGTTATGCTTGAAAAGAACATCTCAGGTTTATGTTCATATCGGTCTTATTGTGGTCAGGAATATACTCAGGGTCGTGCACAGGCAGTCAGGTGGCGAATGCTCCCCCCAGCGGTCTTAGCTTGGGAGGCATTCCACAAGGTTACTCTGATTGCACCCTGGGTGGCATCTGAGGCAAGCAAGGTTAAAGGTGAAGAGCTGGACGTCAGGTAGAGATGCTATCAGGTCTACCCCTGGTATATCCCCACCCCATCTCGGTGGTAGAACTGGGAGGGTCGAGACAGTGCCTGTGTTGGTAAGGGACAGACTAAGTCCGACCAGGAAGGAAAAGCTTTTGGTGTAAAGTCTGTCTACACCCCCATCTAGGGCAGGGAGGGACACCTCCGGCAGAAAAATGGCACTGGTCGCTTTTTTTCTCTCTTACAGATGGGAGCTAACAATTCCAGCCTCACTCCTTTTAACTGTATCCTGAAAAACTGGGATAGATTTGATCCCCAGGGCTTAAAGAAGACACACCTGGTCTTCCTATGTGATACTGCATGGCACGGTATCCATTGGAGGACGGCGAACGGTGGCCGGTTGGAGGGTCTCTTGAGTTTAATACTGTTTTACAATTAGACCGGTTCTGTAAGGAACAAGGGAAGTGGGTAGAAGTAGCATATGTGTTGCCCTTTTTCTCTCTGCAAAATATGCCAGACTTATGTCCTAAGGGTATAGATTTGAGCGTGAAACCTTCAGCTCCCTCCTGTCCTCCTACTTTGCCCCCGTACCCAGGGCTCCAAGCTGAGCAAACTGAAAACCAGAGGATCCCCCTTAGAAGGGTTGCCTTTGTCTCAGTGGAAATCCAAACTGAGATTCAAACTGTGCACATGGAGGTCCAAACAACTCCTGTCTCAGTATGACCTCAGACAACTCTGGTTTCAGTAGAAACTCAGACCATCGAAGTAAGAGATGAGATGGAGGACAGGAGACAAAGAGAAAAAGAAAAACATGTTTCTCCAGTCTATCCCTGGGATCATATGTGCAGAGCAGCCAGAGAGATGGAGGAAGAGCCGCACAAGCTGTTGCCTCTTCATGAAACACCCACCGGGAGAAATAATCAATCTATGAGAGTTAATAAGCCTTTTTCTTATCAAGAAATACAAAGAATCAAGGAGGATCTGGGAGACTATTTAGAGGACCGAGAAAAATATATTAGAGCTTTTAAAGGTGTTACTCTGCTTTATGACCTTACTTGGAAGGATGTGATGTATATCTTGGGACAAACACTGACTCCCGACTCAAAGACTCGAGTTTTGGGAAAAGCAGTTGCTTATGGAGATGAATGGCTTGGTAATGAATCAGTAGAGAAGAGGGAGGACGAGATAGCAGTCCTCCCCACTGGGAATCAGGCGGTCCCAACTATAGAACCAGACTGGGACTACAACACAGCTAAAGGAAGATGGGATCAGAGCCATTTTTTCAGAAGTACTCTTGAAGGACTCAGGCAGGTGCGTTCTAAGCCTTTGAACTATAGCAAATTGGCAGACATAGAACAGGAGGAGAAGGAAGCTCCTGGTAAATTCCTAGGTAGACTAAGAGAAGCCCTTCTCAGATTCACTGAGATTGATCCCAAAAGTGAAGGAGTACACCCGTGGTGGATTCATGTCAGTGTATGGCAAAACCAATACAGTACTGTAAAGTAAAATAAAGTAAAAATGAAAATAAAAAAAAAATACTATAGGCAACTTAAAGTTTAAGCCACATCTCCTGTTTTCTCCTAAGATTATGGACAATTTTTCATTAGCCTCATATATTTTTCCTTCTTTAATCAATTCTTTTTAACCTAAAATTAAATCTCAATAATTTATTGTAAAATTGAAATTCAATAACTCTATTGTACAAATAAATAATACTGTTTGAAAAGTTAAAAAAAAAGAAAAAAGAAAAGAAAAAATTTTAATATGTTAAAAAAAAAAGTGAAGAAGGAAAAGTGATCTTAAAAGATAGATTTTTAAACAGCCAGAGAAAAATGCCCAGAGGGACCCAGGTGAAAAGGGATGGGCTTGCTATTACTGTGGAAAGGAGAGGCACCTCAAGCAGGATTGCCCTCTGGGGGTCCCCACACAAGCTCCCGTCCTAATTACACCTGAGGAACCCTGAGTAGTAATAATTGTGTGTGTGGGGGGGGGGGGGGGCAATCCATCGATTTCCTTTTAGATACTGAGGCAACTTACTCTGTGCTTACTGAAGCTCCTGGCCCACTTTCTTCCCAATCCGCTTCCGTAATGGGACTGTCTGGACTAGCCAAAAGGTATTATTTCAGTTATTCTTTATCTTGCAACTGGGATTCAGTGCTATTTTCACACGAGTTTCTGATCATGCCAGAATCTCCATCACCCCTTTTGGGGAGGGATGTATTGGAAGGAATGATGCTAAAGCTGAAACTCCAGTACTTTGGCCACCTCGTGTGAAGAGTTGACTCATTGGAAAAGACTTTGATGCTGGGAGGGATTGGGAGCAGGAGGAGAAGGGGACAACAGAGGATGAGATGGCTGGATGGCATCACTGACTGTCTGAGTGAACTCCGGGAGTTGGTGATGGACAGGGAGGCCTGGCATGCTGTGATTCATGGGGTTGCAAAGAGTCGGACACGACTGAGCAACTGAACTGAACTGAACTGAACGGATACTGAGCAAGGTCTATGCCTCTGTTTTCATGAATATGGAGCCCTCCCTTTCTCTCCCTTTGTAAATCCTAGAGTATGGGCCGATGGAAAATCTGTGGGTCGAGCACAAAATGCTATTCCTGTAATTGTCAAGCTCAAAGACCCACACTTATTTCCACATAAGAAGCAGTATCCACTGAAACCTGAGGTTAAGGAAGGGTTAAAACCCATCATCGAAAATTTAAAGGAACAGGGACTATTAATTCCCTGTAATAGTCCTTGCAACACTCCTATTTTAGGTGTAAAGAAATCAAATGGTAAATGGAGACTAGTTCAAGATTTACGTATAATAAATGAGGCTGTAGTTCCTTTCCATCCCGTGGTGCCTAATCCTTATATTCTATTGTCTGAAATTCCTGAATGAGCCAAATATTTCTCAGTAATTGATTTAAAAGATGCTTTCTATTCAGTGCCTTTGGTGGAAGAAAGTCAATTTCTATTTGCCTTTGAAGACCCTACGCAGTCAGCTTCTCAGTTAACCAGGACAGTTTTGCCCCAGGGATTTCGTGACAGTCCTCACTTATTTGGACAGTTTGTCCCAGGAACATCTTTTTGGGGTGGGAGGAGCCACCGCACATCCAAGGAGCCATGGCTGCATAGGCACAGAAGGGCCTAGAGGAGCCATCCCAGGTTGAAGGTCAGGAAGGGCGGCGGTGAGGAGACACCCCTCATCCAAGGTAAGGAGCAGCGGCTGCGCTTTGCTGGAGCAGCCATGAAGAGATACCCCACGCCCAAGGTAAGGGAAACCCAAGTAAGATGGTAGGTGTTGCAAGAGGGCATCAGAGGGCAGACACACTGAAACCATACTCACAGAAAACTAGTCAATCTAATCGCACTAGGACCACAGCCTTGTCTAACTCAATGAAACTAAGCCATGCCCGAGGGGCAACCCAAGACGGGCGGGTCATGGTGGAGAGGTCTGACACAATGTGGCCCGCTGGAGAAGGGAATGGCAAATCACTTCAGTATTCTTGCTTTGAGAACCCCATGAACAGTATGAAAAAGCAAAATGATGGAATACTGAAAGAGGAACTCTCCAGGTCAGTAGGTGCCCAATATGCTACAGGAGATCAGTGGAGAAATAACTCCAGAAAGAATGAAGGGATGGAGTCAAAGCAAAAACAATACCCAGCTGTGGATGTGACTGGTGATAGAAGCAAGATCCGATGCTGTACAGAGCAATATTGCATAGGAACCTGGAATGTCAGGTCCACGAATCAAGGCAAATTGGATGTGGTCAGACAAGAGATGGCAAGAGTGAACATTGACATTCTAGGAATCAGTGAACTAAAATGGACTGGAATGGGTGAATTTAACTCAGATGACCATTATATCTACTACTGCGGGCAGGAATCCCTCAAAAGAAATGGAGTAGCCATCATGGTCAACAAAAGAGTCTGAAATGCAGTACTCGGATGCAATCTCAAAAATGACAGAATGATCTCTGTTCGTCTCCAAGGCAAACCATTCAATATCACAGTTATCCAAGTCTATGCCCCAACCAGTAATGCTGAAGAAGCGGAAGTTGAACGGTTTTAAGAAGACCTACAAGACCTTTTAGAACTAACACCCCAAAAAGATGTTCTTTTCCTTATAGGGGACTGGAATGCTAAAGTAGGAAGCCAAGAAACACCTGGAGTAACAGGCAAATTTGGCCTTGGAATGTGGAATGAAGCAGGGCAAAGACTAATAGAGTTTTGCCAAGAAAATGCACTGGTCATAGCAAACACCCTCTTCCAACAACACAAGAGAAGACTCTACACATGGATGTCACCATGTCCATGTACACATGGACAACACTGGAATCAGATTGATTATATTCTTTGCAGCCAAATATGGAGAAGCTCTATACAGTCAACAAAAACAAGACCAGGAGCTGACTGTGGCCCAGATCATGAACTCCTTATTACCAAATTCAGACTCAAATTGAAGAAAGTAGGGAAAACCTCTAGACCATTCAGGTATGACCTAAATCAAATCCCTTATGATTATACAGTGGAAGTGAGAAATAGATTTAAGGGTCTAGATCTGATAGAGTGCCTGATGAACTATGGAATGAGGTTCATGACATCGTACAGGAGACAGGAATCAAGATCATCCCCATGGAAAAGAAATGCAAAAAAGCAAAATGGCTGTCTGGGGAGGCCTTACAAATAGCTGTGAAAAGAAGAGAGGTGAAAAGCAAGGAGAAAAGGGAAGATATAAGCATCTGAATGCAGAGTTCCAGAGAACAGCAAGAAGAGATAAGAAAGCCTTCTTCAGTGATCAATGCAAAGAAATAGAGGAAAACAACAGAATGGGAAAGACTAGAGATCTCTTCAAGAAAATTAGAGATACCAAGGGAACATTTCATGCAAAGATGGGCTCAATAAAGGACAAAAATGGTCTGGACCTAACAGAAGCAGAAGATATTAAGAAGAGGTGGCAAGAATACACAGAAGAACTGTACAAAATGGTGTGATCACTAACCTAGAGCCAGACATCTTGGAATGTGAAGTCAAGTGGGCCTTGGAAAGCATCACTACGAACAAAGCTAGTGGAGGTGATGGAATTCCAGTTGAGCTATTTCAAATCCTGAAAGATGATGCTGTGAAAGTGCTGCACTCAATATGCCAGCAAATTTGGAAAACTCAGCAGTGGCCACAGGACTGGAAAAGGTCAGCTTTCATTCCAATCCCAAAGAAAGGCAATGCAAAAGAATGCTCAAACTACCACACAATTGCACTCATCTTACATGCTAGTAAAGTAATGCTCAAAATTCTCCAAGCCAGGCTTCAGCAATACATGAACCGTGAACTACCTGATGTTCAAGCTGGTTTTAGAAAAGGCAGAGGAACCAGAGATCAAATTGCCAACATCTTCTGGATCATGGAAAAAGCAAGAGAGTTCCAGAAAAACATCTATTTCTGCTTTAAATTGACCATGCCAAAGCCTTTGACTGTGTGGATCACAATAAACTGTGGATAATTCTGAAAGAGATGAGAATACCAGACCACCTGACCTGCCTCTTGAGAAATCTGTATGCAGGTCAGGAAGCAACAGTTAGACCTGGACATGGAACAACAGACTGGTTCCAAATAGGAAAAGGAGTATGTCAAGGCTATATATTGTCACCCTGCTTATTTAACTTATATGCAGAGTACATCATGAGAAATGCTGGACTGGAAGAAGCACAAGCTGGAATCAAGATTGCCGGGAGAAATATCAATAACCTCAGATATGCAGATGACACCACCCTTATGGCAGAAAGTGAAGAGGAACTAAAAAGCCTCTTGATGAAAGTGAAAGAGGAGAGTGAAAAAGTTGGCCTAAAGCTCAACATTCAGAAAATGAAGATCATGGCATCCGGTCCCATCATTACATGGGAAATAGATGGGGAAACAGTGGAAACAGTGTCAGACTTTATTTTGGGGGGCTCCAAAATCACTGCAGATGGTGACTGCAGCCATGAAATTAAAAGACGCTTACTCCTTGGAAGAAAAGTTATAACCAACTTAGATAGCATATTCAAAAGCAGAGACATTACTTTGCCAACTAAGGTCCGTCTAGTCAAGGCTATGGTTTTTCCTGTGGTCATGTATGGATGTGAGAGTTGGACTGTGCAGAAGGCTGAGCACCGAAGAATTGATGCTTTTGAACTGTGGTGTTGGAGAAGACTCTTGAGAGTCCCTTGGACTGCAAGGAGATCCAACCAGTCCATTCTGAAGATCAGCCCTGGGATTTCTTTGGAAGGAATGATGCTAAAGCTGAAACTCCAGTACTTTGGCCACCTCATGCGAAGAGGTGACTCATTGGAAAAGACTCTGATGCTGGGAGAGATTGGGGGCAGGAGGAGAAGGGGACGACAGAGGATGAGATGGCTGGATGGCATTACTGACTCGATGGACGTGAGTCTGAGTGAACTCCGGGAGTTGGTGATGGACAGGGAGGCCTGGCGTGCTGCGATTCATGGGGTCTCAAAGAGTCGGACACGACTGAGCCACCGAACTGAACTGATCTCAGAGGTTATTGAGTGGAATGAATGGCAGCTGTAAGTAAAGGGTTTGGACCAGCACTTGTCTGATCCATCCTCCATTATTTATGCGTTGGTGTTAGCTGTTTACTAGGATAATGAATATAAATCACCTTTTTCCAGACTGTGGACTTACTCCTGGCAGTAACCTTACCTGGTTCCTGCCTGTGCCAAGCACCTGCTGCAGAGCAGACACTCCTGCCCAGCTGAATGGATGGTTGGATCTGACTGCTTACACCTTGAGGTCAGCATGCAGATTCCTTAGTTCTTCACTCAAGACCCTCTGTGATCAGGCCCCCAACAACCCTCAGCTCTGTGGGCTTTGCTTCCACCCATCCCCCCCACCGCCCAGCATTTCCCGCTTCTCCCCACACACCACTCTCCTTGCATTTCCCTGCCCAGAATTGCCTTTCATCCTACACCTTCATCTTCCTTGCCCCCTTTGTCAAGAACTAGGTCAATTCTCACCACCTCTAAGGGCCTGGCCCCTCTTCCTGCTCAGGATCCAAGTTTTACCAGTTGTGGGTATCAAAGCCCCATCAGAATAGCTCTCCTTGTTACAAATATTTTATAACATCATTTTCTTTCTGAAGAGAAATTCAAAGATAATTTAATCTATATACCTATAGAATTTTTGCCTTTCTATACAGTTTATGGGGTTCTCACCACAAGAATACTAAAGTGGTTTGCCATTCCCTCCTCCAGTGGACCACGTTTTGTCAGAACTCTCCACTGTGACCCATCTGTCTTGGGTGGCCCTGCATGGCATGACTCATAGCTTCATTGAGTTACCCAAGCCCCTTCACCATAACAAGGCAATGATTCATAAAGACAGAAGGAGAAGAGGGTGACAGAGGATGAGATGGTTGCATGGCATCATTGACTCAACGGACATGAACTTGGGCAAACTCTGAGAGATGGTGAGAAACAGGGATGCCTGGCATGCCACAGTCCATGGGGTTGTAGAGTCCAACTTGGCAACTGAACAACAACCCATAGAATTATAAATTGGAGTCAATGTAGTGCTGTAATTATAACAAAAAGTATTAAAAATTAAATTACAATATGTAAAATAATAACATGTCTTTGAATAGTTAAATGTTTCAGTTGACTATATACAAAATAAACTGATGACACAGGTAGTTACATGTATGCAAAGAATTCTGTAAATATGACAGCTATAAACGCAGACTGATTTGAGTGTGCAGTGTGGACAATCTGGAGCATCCCTGAGGCTGACACCACACTACAGAAAGCCTCTCTTGGTAAAGTACCCCACAGCACAAAGTACAACCTCTCTTTCATCTGCAGCACAGCTACCTTCCTGAAAGATTCAGTGTACAAAGTAAGCAAAAATGACAGTTGCTTTCTTCCTTATGAGTAGGCCCATCACGTCCTATAGCCAACTGTCCTGTTTGTACATGGCTGACGGGTCTTCTGGGATGCAGAACCTTCGATACTAAAATGAGGGCTGTTGGTTACCCCCACTTTACACCTTGAAACAAACCAAAGCTAACTGGGTTGCTTTATTTGATTTGGCCCCCCCAAATAAACCTGGATTATCTAGAAAAATAACTTTCAAAGCTATGTCAAACCTAGACAGCATATTAAAAACCAGAGACATCACCTAGCCAACAAAGGAGGTCTATATAGTCAAAGCTATAGTTTTTCCAGTAGTCATGTATGGATGTGAGAGTTGGACCATAAAAAAGGCTAAGCACTGAAGAATTGATGCTTTCGAATTGTGGCGCTGGAGAAGACTCTTGAGAGTCCCTTGGACAGCAAGGAAATCAACCAGTCAATCCTAAAGAAAATCAACACTGAATATTTATTGTAAAGACTGCTGCTAAAGCTGAAACTCCAATACTTTGGCTACCTGACGTTAAGAGCCGACTCATTGAAAAAGACCCTGATGCTGGGAAAGATTGAGGGCAGGAGGAGAAAGGAGTGACAGAGGATGAGATAGTTGGATTTCATCATCAACTCAAAGGACACGAATTTGAGCAAGCTCTGCGAAATGGTGAAGGACAGGGAAGTTTGTAGAGGTGCAGTCCCATGGGGTTGCAAAGAGTCAGACACCACTGAACAAGAGAAAAACAACGTCTGCAGCTATGTCACAATCTTTGTAAGTATACTAATCATATCATAATGCAGATTCATTAATTTTGTAGGTTTTTTCCTTTACAAATTTGTATTTGCTTAAACTTTCTGATGCCCACCTTCCTCTATTCTTTTCACTCCGTGTGTTCTTTTGACAATATTAAAACTTAACAAACATTGTATTCTAGACTCAGATCATCACAGCCTGGTTCCTCTCCTCCTGTTAGCTGGCAGGACACCATTTGTGTGGTGGTCCCCAGACAGGACTGCACATCTGACACTCCTGCTCCCTCCCTCTGATGTGAAAATTGCTCCCCTCACTAACCCCAATCAGGATCACCAGAGCCCTCCCTATAAATTTTCAAATATGAGAGAACGCTGGGCTGAAAAGCACTTTTCTGAACATGAGAGTCCCTAGTGAGAATTCAGGGGTCCTGTGAACCCAGATGGGGAAAATAACCTATATTTTCACTAACTTCTATTTGAAATTTCGCCGCTCTTTCCTGATGGATGGAGGTAAGAAAGCTCAGTGAGGTTATCTCCAACAGAAACCACAAGAGTTTTAAAATTACGACAGTTGTCGCAGACACCTCTCGACTTGCCAGACGGCTGTAACGTGAGCTTCACCGCCTGGTCTACTTCGTGAGGTAGTATACACGAAAGGCTGCGAGGCTGTATTTCACAGTTGATCTATTGGTTTTCGTTCCTGTTTTTCATCCGAGGCCCAGCAGAGCGAGCCATCGAGGAGCGGGGGGCGGGTCCCAGTGGTGCGCCGGTGTCCCGTGCGGAAGTCTGAACCCGAGCCAGGGTGGGTTCGCACCCGCAACCCACTCCAGTGTTCTTGCCTGGAGAATCCCAGGGACGGCGGAGCCTGGTGGGGTCGCACAGAGTCGGACACGACTGAAGTGACTTAGCAGCAGCAGCAGCGGCCCAGAGGGAGCTGAGCGCTCACCCGCCGGGGACCGGGGAGGGGACGCGGCAGGCGTTAGCACAAATGAAGGCGGACCCCCCGGGCACCGGCGCCCTCGGGCGGTGCGTGAGGCTGGCGACCCGGTGGCCTCGTAGTTCCGGGAGTGCGCGGCACCCGCGGCCGCCGCCACCACCACTGCTGCCGCTGCTGCTACTGCTGTCCGGACTGGTGCAGAAGGGAGCGGCAGGTAAACGGGGCGGCGGGGGTCGGGGGGCGCTGCTAGGGAAAGATCCTCCAAGAACACAGAGGCCATTCCGGGTTTGGAGGAGAGGAGAGCATGGTCAGTCAGAGAGCTGACCCAAGATAGCCGAAGCCACAGCTTCCTGGGGATCCCTTGGCCCGTCTGGAGGACGCCGCTCGCACTCCGGCTCCCAGACCTGGTCGTCCAGGAAGAAAATCTCCTTGGGGGCAGGAATCTGAGCGCGGCCTTGGAATCTGCACAGGCCTCTGCTTGCTTGCTCGACGAGGCACCTGCCCATTGCTATAGGTCTCCCTGGCTCCCTGCAGAGGTTATCTCGCGTGGCCCGGGCAGCTCCTTGTTGAGGTAGCGGGTGAGGGGAGCAGCAAGGATTTTATTGACTTGGTGGGGAATTTCCATACTTTTCCAATTTCCATTCTGCAGGCAGAACTGCAGAGCTGATCCTCTCCCCGCCTCTCCCCTGCCGGATTCCCGATCACCCCCACCGAGCACCACCCATCCTAACTGCCCAGAGACCTGAAGATTATTAGCACAGACCGGGAGTGTCCACCGTCATGGCAGTAATAATAGCTGATGTCCTTTATTCCAGGCTCTGTACTAAAGGCTTCAAGTACAAGAAGCCATTTTGGCTGTAGAAAATTCAAAATGTAAATTTAAATTTACATTTACAGATCTGTAAATGTAAATTTACAGATTTAAAATAGGGTCCGGAGAGAACGCTAGGGGGCAACACTGGGATCCAGATTCGGAGATTTTTTTCCTCTCTTTTTTTCAGAGTTTTTAACCATATTTGTACTTGGGCCTTGTCTCAGAATGTTTTTTATACGCAAATGAAATACAGATGATTGCAAAGGACCCAAATTATATTTTTATAAGCTATTAAAAATTTTAGCTATAAATATAAATTTGTGATATGTAATATATGTGCTTCTAATTAACACATTAAATCACCCATGAAATAGCAACAATTCCCAGAATTTGTAAGTATTGAGGGTAAAGCATATTTACAGGTGTCCGAAACCACTGTCATGTGATTGGAAAACATCTGTGGATTCTATCATGGACCACTGCACTGCTGCTGCTAATCCTGCTGAACTTCCATTCAGCATGGAAGATGGGCCAAACTTCAGCTAGAGCTTAGTGAAAATAAAGAGGTTATTTTTTACGTCCAAGTTGAGGCTCCTGAATGCAATAGGAGGATTCAGGGCTTCCCTGGTGGCTTAGTGGTAAAGAATTCACCTGCCAAGCAAAGGAGACACACATGTAAAGAACAGACTTTTGAACTCAGTGAGACAAGGCAAGGATGGGGTAATTTGAGAGAATAGCATTGAAACATGTATATTACCATATGTAAAATAGATGACCTGTGCAAGTTTGATGCATGAAGCAGGGCATCCAGAGCAGGTGCTCTGGGACAACCCAGAGGGATAGGGTGGGGAGGGAGGTGGGAAGAGGGTTCGATGGGGAGAACACATGTATACCTGTGGCTGATTCATGTTGATGTATGGCAGGAAGCCAGCACAATATGGTAAAGTGATTATCCTCCAATTAAATTAATTTTTAAAAAAGAATGGTATAATAAATGTCCTGGAACGTAAAAAATGTGGGGGAGGATTTCTGTATCTGGGTGTTCTGTTTCATATACTAAATATACATATGTCCTCAGAAAATGAATATGTATTTCTCCAAAGATGTATATGCATGTTCCGTTTCTCCTATTAAATATATAATCTGTTATTTTTTCTTAATGAAGGAAATGGCAACCCAGTCCAGTGTTCTTTAAACAACAAACAGATGTTTGTCAAATGAGTAATATTGCAAAAGGAGAGGCCAGGGCTGCCTAGCTGAGCAGCTGGGCAGGGCTGAGCCAGGCAGGAGTGCATGGGTTCTCCTTCTGGCAGCATATGAGCATCACCTGGGAGGTTTCAACGCCTGCCAGTGTCCAGCCTTCCTTTACCTCCAAACCAACTAAATCCATGTCAATGGCAGGATTGTCAAAGCTGCTGGGTGGTGTTAAGCAGCCAGATGGAGACATCCCAGTCCTGGCTGCTCTCCTGGCTTTGTGCCTGCCTGCTGGGGAAATTTCCTATCACTCCTGAGGCAAAACCCCCATGTTCCTCTTCCCTTCCAATGTGCCTCTCATTGTTGTCATTCCATACTATCTCTCCCAGCGAGTACAAGGATGGGAAGGATGTTTATGCCTTAAGATTCATACTATCCTTTTCCATTTCCTCCTTGCAGAGAGTCCCTGGGGGCTGCCCTTAGTGGCTGATGGCCCAGCTTCCATGGCAAAGGTGGTGATGGCAGAACTGACAAACCTGAAGTTGGAAAACAAGTCATGGCCTAGAGGTAAGACCTTGCCTGCCTCCTGAAGAAAGGATAGGACGGTGGAGGCCAGGAGCACCCAGCCTGCAGGAGGCCATGTCCACTGTCTAGGAATCTGGAGGACTGTCTTGGGGTGGGGAAACTCTGCCAGGATAGAGGATACAGAGGCCAAGGCCTCTGGACAGTGTCCCAGGGGCTGAGACTTGGCCTCTAGAGAGCTGACCCAAGCATCTTTCCCACCCCACCCCAAACTCCAGTTCTCTCCTTCCCAAGGCCACCTCTGCCTCCAGAATAGGAAAAGACTGAGACTAAGAAGGTGCTGTCTCCATGCCTGTTTAGTCGCTCAGTCATGTCGGACCCTTTGCGACCCCAGGGACTGTAGCCTTCCAGGCTCCTCTGTCCATGAGATTTCCCCGACAAGAGTACTCAAGTAGGTTTCCATCTCTTTCTCCAGGGAATCTTCCTGACCTAGGGATTTAACCTGAGTCTCCCGCACTGCAGGCATTTTTTTTTCTTTAACCACTGAGCCACCTGGGAAGCCTGCCCCATGCCTGTACTTTTTCATATGTTCATTATCTCATTGGATGCTCCAGTACTGTGGAGCAGGTCAGTTAATTGAGCCTACCTACAGATGAGGAAACCAAGGCCTGGAGCTTTGAAATAACTTCCTCAAAGCCATGCAGCTAGGGACTGGCAGTGTTATATGGATCGTAGGGGAGGTGTTCAGTTCAGTTCAGTTCAGTCACTTAGTCATGTCCGACTCTTTGCGACCCCATGAACTGCAGCATGCCAGGGCTCCCTGTCCATCACCATCTCCTGGAGTTCACTCAAACTTATCTCCATCGAGTCAGTGATGCCATCCAGCCATCTCATCCTCTGTCATCCCCTTCTCCTCCTGCCCCCAATCCCTCCCAGCATCAGAGTCTTTTCCAATGAGTCAACTCTTAGCATGAGGTGGCCAAAGTATTGGAGTTTCAGCTTTAGCATCATTCCTTCCAAAGAACACCCAGGACTGATCTCCTTTAGAATGGACTGGTTGGATCTCCTTGCAGTCCAAGGGACTCTCAAGAGTCTTCTCCAACACCACAGTTCAAAAGCATCAATTCTTCGGCACTCAGCTTTCTTCACAGCCCAACTCTCATATCCATACATGACCACTGGAAAAACCATAGCCTTGACTAGACGGACCTTTGTTGGCAAAGTAATGTCTCTGCTTTTGAATATGCTATCTAGGTTGGTCATAGCTTTCCTTCCAAGGAGTAAGCGTCTTTTAATTTCATGGCTGCAGTCACCATCTGCAGTGATTTTGGAGCCCCCAAAAATAAAGTCTCTCACTGTTTTCACTGTTTCCCAATCTATTTCCCATGAAGTGATGGGACCAGATGCCATGATCTTTGTTTTCTGAATGTTGAGCTTTAAGCCAACTTTTTCACTCTCCTCTTTCACTTTCATCAAGAAGCTTTTTAGATCTTCTTCACTTTCTGCCATAAGGGTGGTGTCATCTGCATATCTGAGGTTATTGATATTTCTCCCGGCAATCTTGATTCCAGCTTGTGCTTCTTCCAGCCCGGCGTTTTTCATGATGTACTCTGCATAGAAGTTAAATAAGCAGGGTGACAATATACAGCCTTGACGCACTCCTTTTCCTATTTGGAACCAGTCTGTTGTTTCATGTCCAGTTCTAACTGTTGCTTCCTGACCTGCATATAGGTTACTCAAGAGGCAGGTCAGGTGGTCTGGTATTCCCATCTCTTTCAGAGGTGGGGAAGATGCAAAAACATCTCCTGGCCTGGGTGGCAAAGGGGCTGGCTGGCTCCTTCCTCCCCAACCATGGTCAGAGGAAGAAGGAGGCCAGGCTAATGGGGTGCAGGACTGCTCCTTTTTGAAGACCAGCCATGTGGCCAAGAGACTAGGAATGGCAGTGGAGAGTTAGGGTGGAAGTGGGGGAAACTAACGTTCACGTAGGCCGTGAAACAACAACGGGCATGTAGCAACTTCCTTAGGCCACGTCACTGCAGGAGCAGATGCCACTGGATGCCTGCCATGTAGCCCCCACTTCCTCCTGCCTTGGTCCCACAGTACCTGGCACTGACCCCAGTCTGGAAGGTAGAGAGTACCAGCTACACAAAGACACAGGATCTTTTCTGTCCCTCACTTCCAGGGCAGGTAGAGCTGCTGCAGATCAGAGCCAAGGAGTGGGTGGATCACCTTGACATGGAGAAATCATAGCCTCTGTTCTCCCCCAAAGAACTTTGTGCCCATTCACAGCTGCCAGCACAGGAGTATCCCCACACTGCCCTTAACTCAAATATGTGCAAGGAAACAGCACCACGAGAGATAATTCAGTCATTTCCCAGGAGGCCCACACCGGTTCAGGCCTGACGTTAACCCTTCACTCAAACACTCCTAACATTGACCACTCTTTCCTCCCATCAGGAGGTTTCTCCAGGCATGAGAAGACAGCATCCCTTTTCTCAGTTTAGAAGAAGACAGCAGTCCCTGGGGAGAGAATCTGGGCTGCCCTCATTCTAGTGCATGCCTTTGAGTACTACACTTGGTCTCCCCTGGGCCTTGATTCCCTTATCTGTAAAATGGGACCAATCACAGTGACCTCTTAGGTTTATTGTAAGGATGAACTAAGATAGTGAATGAGGAGGAGTTAAACCAGTGCAGGCACAGTGGTCACTCCAAAAATAGCAACTCTGATTATCCTCATACCATTCATGTTCTTGTTTTTTGTCCAATTTAGCAACTTCCAGTTGTGTGCTAGGCCCTGGATAAATAGAGGGCAGATAGACTTCCCACCCTTATGAAATCCATAGTTTCACAGGGAGCACAGGACACTCTTGAGATCCCTCTGTGAGACATCAGGCTGAAATCAGGAGGACTTCCTGGAGGAAGGGATGCTTGACTGAAACCTGAGGGATGTGGAGAGTGGCTGAGAGAAAACAGATAGGGGGATGCCTGGGGCAGAAGAAACAGCAGGTACAGAGGACCTGGCCAGAGTTTGGTATAGCCTGAAGTAACAAGGAGGCAATAAAAAGAGAGCTGTGAGTGTAGAGATGTGTTTGACTCCTTTCACATGCGAATGTTCAACCAATGAGCACCCACTGTAGGCCAGAAGCTGTTCTAGGTGCTGAGGAAACAGAACAATCCATACAGGAATCCCAGACCTTTGGAGAGCTGACACTGCAGAGGAAAGAGTCCATTAACAAGACAAACAAATGCATACTCTCTAGTCAGTGCAAATGCATACTCTCTCCAGTGCTCTGGAGAAAAATAACACAGAGACAGGAGTTTTAGGGGATAAAAACTTCTGAGCAAAACTTTTTTAAAAGTTAAGTATGAAAGCAAGCCAGGAATATCTCTGAGAAATTTGACCTGAGTTTAAGATACAGCGTTTATTTGAATAGCTTGAGTCAGGACTGCCTGCTAAGTAGATTTCATCTCCAGCGCCAAGTTAAATCAGTGAGTTTGGAGTTATGGTAGAGAGGCAGCATTGGACTGAAAGAGATAAGAGATCAACTAATCTTCAGCCTCCCTGGTGCTGCTGCTGCTGCTAAGTTGCTTCAGTCGTGTCCGACTCTGTGCGACCTCATAGATGGCAGCCCACCAGGCTCCCCCGTCCCTGGGATTCTCCAGGCAAGAACACTGGAGTGGGTTGCCATTTCCTTCTCCAAAGCATGAAAGTGAAAAGTGAAAGTGAAGTCGCTCAATCGTGCCCAACTCTTAGCGACCCCATGGACTGCAGCCTACCAGGCTCCTCCGTCCATGGGATTTTCCAGGCAAGAGTACTGGAGTGGGTTGCCACTGCCTTCTCCGCCTCCCTGGTGGCTCAGATGGTAAAGAATCTGCCTACAGTGCAGGAGACCTGGGTTTGATCCCTGGGTCAGGAAGATCCCCTGGAGAAGGAAATGGCAACCCACTCCAGGTTTCTTGCCTGGAGAATCCCATGGACAGAGGAGCCCAGTGGGATACAGTTCCTGGGATCACAAAGAGTCGGACATGATTGAGCGACTAACACACAGTAATGTCTGTTGTGGGAACAGAAGGGAGTGGGGAATGGAATCAAGGTGCCACCAGCTTGGCAGTAATGGTTCAAGCTAAGAATGATGTCCAACCTTTCTCAAGCATGTCTGGGCAATGAATTAAGCTTAATTAACCACATAAATTAAGCTCCCAAGCAACCAACTTTTTAAAAATATCCCACCCTTTTTGTGAGAAATTGGAAACCAGACAATCACACTCACTAGAGATGAATACAAAGTATGAGTAAGTAGGCCCTGCATGAGGAGCTGAGAAACCTTCTGAGAATAAAGTCCATAAGCCTTAATGCATGAGCTTTGGCCTCAGTGTTCAACTGGTTCTGTCTATATTTAATCTCTTTGGATGCCCTTATATATTTTTTTTTCACTGAAATTGCTAGTGCTTACTCTTGCTAATGGACTTCCCAGGTGGTGCTAGTGGTAAAGAACCTGCCTGCCAATGCAGAAAACATAGGGACTCATGTTTGATCCCTGGGTTGGGAAGAGCCCCTGGAGGAGCAGCAACCTACTCCAGTTTTCTTGCCTGGAGAATCCCATGGACAGAGGAGCCTGGTGGACTACAGTCCATGGGGTTGCAAAGAGTTGGGCATGACTGAAGTGACTTAGCACGTACACACACATTCTTGCTCATAATGAATTCTCTTGGATAAGTTTCTACTGCCAACCTCACCCAGCACACCGAGGCCTGGTGTAGACCCTGGTCGTCTATGTGAACCCAAGACCAGTTTGTGTTTCCACAGGGACGCACTCCCTCCGCTACCACTACCTGTACCTGTCAGAGCCGGGCCCGAGCCTCCCTAAGTTTCTTGCTGTAGGCTACGTGGATGATCAGCCTTTTATCCGGTATGACAGTCGTGTGGACAAAGCTGAGCCCCAGGCTCCGTGGATTACGCCCATGAATGCCAAGTACTGGGAGAAGGAGACCAAGAAGCAGAGGAAATGGGCAGAGATTCATCAGGTGGAGACATGGCAAACGATGGGCTACCACAACCACAGCAGCGGTACGTTGGATGGACACCTCATTCTCCTTCCTTCACCCTCTGCACACTCACTCTCTGGGCGGCTGTACTTGTCAGAGGGTGTGGGGCAAGCCTCTGATACTTGGCTCTTTTCAGTCTCCTTCCCCCACAGTCAAGCAGGGGCCTCAGGGCCTCAGAATCCATTGTGGCTTCGGCAGCCAGCCCACAGGCCAGTGCAGCAAGCATCATAGAAGCTTGGGCCCATGATGTCTTCCCCTCACCCCTTGCCTACCCCTTAGCTAACCTGGGCTCTGAAACTCAGCTGATGGGGAGAGCATTTCCCTGCCTCATCCTCACTCATACCTACCCCCAGGCCCTCTGGCACCACCTCAGCTTCCCCCTCTCAGCAACAGTGCACTTGGGCCCACCACCAGGGCTGCTGCTTATTCTGAATGAAGTGCTTATGGAGCACAGCTTGTTCACACAACACCGTCCATCTCTGTGCCTGGATATGCAAATGCCCAGACTAAAAGCCTCAGGTCCCCAGAGGCCTCAGAATCAGTAGCTACAAAGGATATAAAAGATTGAGACTGAGAAGGGCTGTGCATCAGCCAAGGGCCCCCAGGATAAGCATGGCATGACTTAGTCTTACCATTGAGAACTGTTTATACCCACAAGTGGGCTTCCCTGATGGCTCAGCTGGTAAAGAATATGCCTGCAATGTGGGTGACCTGGGTTTGATCCCTGGGTTGAGGAGATTCCCTGGAGAAGGGAAAGGCTACCCACTCCAGTATCTGGCCTGGAGAATTCCATGGACTGTATAGTTCATGGGGTCACAAAGAGTCAGACGCAACTGAGCAACTTTCACTTCACTTTGAAGTAGTGTGGGATATGAACTAAGGATGTATCTAATTATGAAGTGGGGTGTTTGTCCCACATGAGAGGCCTAGCAGGTTTCTCAACCCTGCTTATGAAAATTACTTGGGAGATTTCTATCTAAATGATGATGCCCTGTCCTTCTACTTTTTTGATGTCCCTGTGGGTGGTAGGCTTCTCCCTGGCTGCCAGGGACTTGACCCCCAGCCCCCACTAATGACAGCTTTCTTACCTGTACTCATAGGCATGCACAGCACTCACCGCATGTTTGGCTGCGAGATCCAGGAAGATGGCCACTTCAACAGCTTCTGGCGGTTTGGCTATGATGGGCAAGACCACGTGTCACTGGACATGGAAACTCTGAGCTGGGTGTCAGCTAACCCCGTGGCTCTGTTGACCAAGCGCAGAATTGACACAGAGCACTGCTATGCTGAGTACGACAAAGCCTACCTGGAAGGCCCCTGCCTCGCCTCCCTGCACAGATACCTGGAGTTAGGAGGCCAGAGAGTCACCCGGAGAGGTAAGGTTCAGCCTGTGGCAATGTAGATTGGCCCCACGCTCCCATTCTCAAGAGCCATCCCATCTGACAAACAAGTCTCTGGGGGATGAGAGGTGGGCTGCGTCCCCAGGCTGTGTCCCCCTGGCCCAGGCAAGCCCTCTGGGATCCAGAAAGATGGCCAGCTAGCCAACTGCTTTTTGCTGCAGACTAAGAACAAAGCCCAGACCTCAGGTCTTCGCTCCAAATAAGATAGAGTGTGGAGTTCTGGAGTCTCCCCTGTTTCAAAGTGGTCTTGGGAATAAAGTCTCTTAATCTGGGTTTCATTTTCTTCATCTGCAGAGCAAGTGGGTCAGACTAGGTCCTCCTAAAGTCCTTTGGGGATTTACCAGCCTGTAACTCTGCTCCTTGGGAAACAGATCTCAGGTCCCAGGAGAATAGCAGCCCTCACCTCTCCCTAGACCACTGGGGACTGACAGGGAAGCTGAAGCTTTTTTCCCCTTTCCGCCCTCACACTCCTCATGCTCAATGTGCTCCCCAGACTCCAGGTGCATCATAAACTTCTCCTGACTCCAGCCAACCAGGGCTAGAGACACAAAGGCTGGGGTGGACACCAGGGAAGGTGGGTGCTTGGGGCTGCCTAGGGTGAAAGCCTTTCTGGCTGAGGTTGCCAGGGGTGGAGCTGATCAGAACACCCAGGACACCATGGATGTCTGGCAATTGAATGGTGGGACATGAATCAGCTGAGGTAATAGTAACAGGACAGATAACATCAGGAGTAGAAGATGTGATTGTGAGAGCAGAGCATGGTGGACAGAGCTCAGGCATTGGAGCCTAGCCTCCAGATAGTGCATCCCAGCTCCAGGATTAACTGGCTGTGTGACCTTGAGCCAGTTACTCGCCTTCTCTGCACTTGAGTTTCCTCATCAGTATAATGAGGATAGTAATAATAGCCGAGCCTCTCCAAAGCACCATATTGGTGTGCATTAAATGAGTACTGTGGAACTCTCATTTAGCACCAGGTTTGTCCTATGTCCTTCACCTGGGAGATTAGTGAGGATTCTTCACAGAAGCAGAACCAACAGGCTACATGGAGAGAGAGAAAGAGTTGTGTTCCAAGGAACTGGCTCATGTGACTATGGTTGCTAAGTTCCACCATCTGTGGTTGGCAAGCTGGAGACCCAGGAGAGCCAATGTTGCAGTTCCAGTCTGAGACTAAAGGCCTGAGAACTGGGAGAGCTAGTGGTATGGTTCCTTCAAATGACAGAAAGTTTGAGACCCAAGAAGAGTCAGTGTTTCAGTTTGAGTCTGAAGGCAGGAAAAGACCAGTATTCTAGCTCAGCTATCATGCTAGAGGAGCTCCCTGTTACTCAACCTCTTTGTTCTGTTCAGATCTTCAGTTGAGTGGATGGACCCACTCACACTGCAGAAGGCAATCTGCTTCCCTGAGTCCAGTGATTCACATGATAGTCTCAGGCAGAATACTCTTCAACATAAATCGCAGCAAGATCCTTTTTGACCCATCTCCTAGAGTAATGACCCACCTCCTAGACAAAAATAAACACATGGGACTTCATTAAACTTAAAAGCTTTTACATGGTAGAGAAAACATAAACAAGAGGAAAAGACAACCCTCAGAATGGAAGAAAATATTTGTAAACAAAGCAAGAGACAAAGGACTGATTTCCAAAATATACAAACAGAACATGCAGCTCAATATTAAAAAAATAATAATAATAACCCAATCAAAAAATGAGTAAAGACCTAAGTACATTTCTCCAAGAAGATATACAGATGGCCAAGAAATACATAAAAAGATGTTCAATGTCACTCATTATTCAGCTCAGTTCAGTCACTCAGTCGTGTCCAACTCTTTGCGACCCCATGAACCGCAGCACGCCAGGCTTCCCTGTCCATCACCAACTCCCAGAGTTCACTCAGATTCATGTCCATCGAGTCAGTGATGCCATCCAGCCATCTCATCCTCGGTCGTCCCCTTCTCCTCCTGCCCCCAATCCCTCCCAGCATCAGAGTCTTTTCCAATGAGTCAACCCTTCACATGAGGTGGCCAAAGTATTGGGAGTTTCAGCTTTAGCATCATTCCTTCCAAAGAAATCCCAGGGCTGATCTCCTTCAGAATGGACTGGTTGGATCTCCTTGCAGTCCAAGGGACTCTCAAGAGTCTTCTCCTTCACCACAGTTCAAAAGCATCAATTCATTGGTGCTCAGCTTTCTTTATAGTCCAAATTTCACATCCATACATGACCACAGGAAAAATCATAGCCTTGACTAGACAGACCTTTGTTGGCAAAGTAATGTCTCTGCTTTTTCATATGCTGTCTAGGTTGGTCATAACTTTCCTTCCAAGGAGTAAGTGTCTTTTAATTTCATGGCTGCAATCACCATCTGCAGTGATTTTGGAGCCCAGAAAAATAAAGTCAGCCACTGTTTCCACTGTTTCCTCATCTATTTGCCATGAAGTGATGGGACTCATTATTAGAGAAATGCAAATCAAAGCTACAACAAGGTATCATCTCACACTTGTCAGAACAGCCATCATTCAAAAATCTACAAACAGGGACTTCCCTGGTGGTCCAATGTTCAGAATCTGCTTTGCAGTGCAGGGGACATGGATTCAAGCCCTGTCAGAGAACTAAGATCCCACGTCCTGCGAGGCAACTAAATGCGCATCAACAAAACTAGAGAGAAGTCCACTTGCCGCAACAGAGATCCGATGCAGCCATAAATAAGCAAATAAAATATATATATTTTTAATCTACAAACAGTAAATGCTGGAGAGGGTGTGGATAAAACAGAACCCTCTTGCACTGTTGGTAGGAATGTAAATTGATACAGTCACTATGGAGTACAATATGAAGGTTCCTTAAAAACCTTAAAATAGAACTACCATATAACTCAGCAATCCCACTACTTGGCATATACCCTGAGAAAACTACAATTTAAAAAGGCACATGTACCCCAGTGTTCATTACAGCACTATTTAAAATAGCCAGGACATGAAAGTGAAACCATTCACCTCAGATTGTGACTCTAACTCACATGGCCAGGACTTGAACACAGCCAAAACCCCATGTGGAACTCCAACCATGATCTTTTCTTAGAATCCCTCACCTGGTGTCTGGACTTACTAAGGAACAGTTTCTTTGTGCCTCAGCATAGAAGGAATCCAGCAAGAGGCAAAGTGATGGGTTCAGTTCAGTTTGGTTCGGTTGCTCAGTCACGTCCAACTCTTTGTGACCCCATGAATCGCAGCACACCAGGCCTCCCTGTCCATCACCAACTCCTGGAGTTTACTCAAACTCATGTGCTCCAAGTCGGTGATGCCATCCAGCCATCTCATTGTCTGTCATCCCCTTCTCCTGCCCCCAATCCCTCCCAGCAGCAGGGTCTTTTCCAATGAGTCAGCTCGTTGCATCAGGAGGCCAAAGTATTGGAATTTCAGCTTCAGCATCAGTCCTTCCAATGAATATTCAGAACTGATTTCCTTTAGGATTGACTGGTTTGATCTCCTTGCAGTCCAAAGGATTCTCAAGAGTCTTCTCCAACACACATTTCAGAAGCATCAATTCTTCAATACTCAGATTTCTTTATGGTCCAACTCTCATATCTCTACATAACTACTGGAAAAACCATAGCTTTGATTATACAGACCTTTGTCGCAAAGTAATGTCTCTGATTTTTAATATGCGGTCTAGGTTTGTCATAGTTTTTCTTCCAAGGAGCAAGCATCTTTTAATTTCATGGCCACAGTGGAATATTACTCAGCTATAAAAAGGAATGAAATTGTGTACTTTATAGTGACATGGTTGGATCTAGAGTCTGTCATACAGAGTGAAGTCAGAGAAAAACAAACATATATTAACACATATTTATGAATCTAGAAAATGGTACACTATACTACACATCTGCTCAGTTGTATCTGACTCTTGCAACCCCATAGACTATAGCCTACCAGGCTCCTCTGTCCATGGGATTCTTCAGCTTCCCTGGTAGAAAATGGTACAATTCAGTTCAGTCACTCAGTCATGTCCAACTCCATGTGACCTCATGGACTGCAGCATGCCAGGCCTCCCTGTCCTTCACCGACTCTTGGAGTTTACTCACACTCATGTCTGTTGAGTCAGTGATGCCATGTAACCATCTCATCCTCTGTCATCCCTTTTTCCTCCCAACTGAGAGGAAGGAATCATAAAGGAAGACTCTGAGTGCTGGCAGAGGATTGTAGACAGGAATCAGACTGGCTTTCAGACCCAGACTCTCCGACTTCAGAGCCCACACTCAAAACCATTCACATTCCAGGGTGAGGGGAGGGTCATCCTTCTTGTCCTAATTTAACAATCTCTTATTAGTTACCTTTTTCGGTGTCATATGTTTTTGCCTTTTCATACTGTTCATGGGGTTCTCAAAGCAAGAATACTGAAGTGGTTTGCCATTCCCTTCCCCAGTGGACCACGTTTTATCAGAACTCTCCACCATGACCCGTCCGTCTTGCATGGCCCTACACGAATTGGCTCATAATTTCATTGAGCTAGACAAGGCTGTGGTCCATGTGATCAGTTTCATTCAGTTCAGTTCAGTTCAGTTGCTCAGTTGTGTCCGACTCTTTGCAACCCCATGAATTGCAGCACACCAGGCCTCCCTGTTCATCACCAGCTCCCGGAGTTCACTCAAACTCATGTCTATCGAGTCGGTCATGCCATCCAGCCATCTCATCCCTTGTCGTCCCCTTCTCCTGCCCCCAATCCCTCCCAGCATCAGAGTCTTTTCCAATCAGTTTGATTAGTTTTCTGTGGTTGTGGTTTTCATTCTGTCTGCCCTCTGAGGGATAAGGATAAGAGGCTTATGGAAACTTCCTGATGGGAGCAACTGACTGTAGGGGAAACTGGGTCTTTTTCTGATGGGCAGGGCCATGATCAGTTCAGTTCAGTTCAGTTCAGTTGCTCAGTCATGTCTGACTCTTTGCGACCCCGTGGATTGAAGCACACCAGGCTTCCCTGTCCATCACCAACTATCAGAGTTTACTCAAACTCATGTCCATTGAGTCAGTGATGCCATCCAACCAGCTCATCCTCTGTTGTCCCCTTCTCTCCCACCTTCAATCTTTCCCAGCATCAGGGTCTTTTCAGATGAGTCAGTTCTTCCCATCAGGTGACCAAAGTATTGGAGTTTCAGCTTCAGCATCAGTCCTTCCAATGAATATTCAGGACTGATTTCCTTTAGGATGGACTGGTTTGATCTTGCAGTCCAAGGGACTCTCAAGAGTCTTCTCCAACAGAACAGTTGGAAAAGCATCAATTCTTTGGTGCTCAGCTTTCTTTATAGTTCAACTCTCACATCCGTACATGACTACTGGAAAAACCCTAGCCTTAACTAGATGAACCTTTGTTGGCCAAGTAATGTCTCTGCTTTTTAATATGCTGTCTAGGTTGGTCATAACTTTTCTTCCAAGATGTAACCATCTTTTAATTTCATGGCTGCAGTCACCATCTGCAGTGATTTGGGAGCCCAAAAAAATAAAGTCTCTCACTGTTTCTCTATCTATTTGCCATGAAGTGATGGCACTGGCTGCCATGATCTTAGTTTTCTGACTGTTGAGCTTTAAGCCAACTTTTTCACTCTCCTCTTTCACTTTCATCAAGAGGCTCTTTAGTTCTTCACTTTCTGCCATAAGGGTGGTGTCATCTGCATATCTGAGGTTATTGATATTTCTCCCAGCAATCTTGATTCCAGCTTGTGTTTCTTCCAGTCAGCGTTTCTCATGATGTACTCTGCATAGAAGTTAAATAAGCAATATACAGTGACAATATACAGCCTTGACGTACTCCTTTTCCTATGTGGAACCAGTCTGTTGTTCCATGTCCAGTTCTAACTATTGCTTCCTGACCTGCATACAGATTTCTCAAGAGGCAGGTCAGGTGGTCTGGTATTCCCATCTCTCTCAGAATTTTCCACAGTTTATTGTGATCCACACAATCAAAGGCTTTGATATAGTCAATAAAGCAGAAGTAGATGTTTTTTTGGAAGCTCTCTTCTACTGGGCCATGCTCAGTAAATCTTAAATCCAATTTTCTGTTGATGGGCAGGACTGTGTTTCATGGCAAATAGATGGGGAAACAATGGAAACAGTGAGAGACTTTATTTTGGGGAGTTCCAAAATCACTGCAGATGGTGATTGCAGCCATGAAATTAAAAGACACTTGCTCCTTGGAAGAAAAGCTATGACCAATCTAGACAGCATATGAAAAAGCAGAGACATTACTTTGCCAACAAAGGTCCATCTAGTCAATGCTATGGTTTTTCCAGTAGTCATGTATGGATGTGAAAGTTGGACTATAAAGAAGGCTGAGCACCAAAGAACTGATGCTTTTGAACTGTTGTGTTGGAGAATACTCTTGAGAGTCCTTTGGACTGTGAGGAGATCAAACCAGTCAATCAATCCTAAAGGAAACCAACCCCAAATATTCACTGGAAAGACTGATGCTAAAGCTGAAACTCCAATACTTTGGTCACCTGATGGGAAGAACTGACTCATTGGAAAAGACCCTAATGCTGGGAAGGACTGAAGGAAGGAGGAGAAGGGGATGACAGAGGATGAGGTAGTTGGATGGCATCACTGATTCGGTGGACATGAGTTTGAGCAAACTCCAGGAGTTGATGATGGCACAGGGAAGCCTGGAGTGCTACAGTCCATGGGGTCGCAAAGAGTCGGACATGACTGAGTGACTGAACTGAACTGATTAGGTACCTACTGTATGCAGGAAGTCACAGAGGAAGTAAATAAAGTCAGTGAGAAAACCCTAGGATCTCTTTAGGAAGAAGAGGGTGTGTCAGTCTTGGACCCAACAGCCCCACACAGGTAGGTCCTTGGAGGTTGGGGACAGGAAGTCAGTCCCCCTCGTGGCAATTAACAGGTCAGTGCTTCTTTGTAGCAGCTGGAAATCAGTCATCCCTGCCTGCAGCAGTGATTGGGTACATCCCCTGGAGAGAGACCTTGTCCCTGTTTCCTTGTCGTCCACCCTGGAAGATGCTGGAGGAGCCCAGAATTAAGCATAAGGGATAGGCAGAGAAGAGCCACTCAGCAGTCTTCCTCCCTCCTCCTCTCCTTGCAGAACCACCCACAGTACGGGTGACAAAGCACTCAGCCCAGGATGGGGGTACCACCCTGAGGTGCTGGGCCCTGGGCTTCTATCCACAAGACATCTCGCTGAGCTGGTGGCTGGGTGAGAAGAAGTTGAATTCAAAGCTTGAGTATATGGAGCCACACCCCAGTGGAGATGGCACCTATCAGATGTGGATGGCCGTGTGGGTGCCGGCTGGGGATGAGACCCAGTACACGTGCCACGTGCAGCACAACAGCCTGAATCACACGCTCACTGTGTCCTGGGGTGAGAAGCTGGGCTTGGCCGGGAGGGGCTGAGGAGGGGAAGGGGAGGGTCCGAGGGGACCAGAGACAGTCCCATGATCTGGGAGTGCTCACTTTTCTCTGTCTTTCTTAGAAATGCCCTCTCATCCAGGACTTAGGGCCATGGTTATCTCTCTCATCCTGATCTTGCTGGTGATTGGCGGTGTTATGAGTTTGACCAAGTGCCTTTAAGGTAGGTGGGTAAGGAACAAGGGAGTGGGAAGCCCTCTGGCTGGTACAGCCTTTTAGGGAACAATATAATGTATCCTTTCCTGTGGCAGCAAGAACTGTTTCCTCCTGGGAGCAGCAACTACTGCTGAGGTCCTGCCCCCTGTCCCCCACCTGTAGAAAAACCCACATGTCGCCACCCCACCCCAGGTGCACACCACCAGGAGGACCTTGTGGATTCCACAGTCAGGGGAGGCCTGGGACTGACTTGGGGAAAGGCCCAGCTGGGGAGAGGAAGAGGGATGGTGAGGACCCACCACTCACTGGGTCTCCTGTGTTCTTTTACTCCACAGCCAGGAATAAGGACCCTTATGAGCAAGCCCCAGGTGACTGTGGTATGGACCAGCTGGAGAGAGGAAACCCCAGATGTTCCCAACACGGCAGAGATGCCTTAGAACTCAGGATGGGGGTGGGGCATGGGGTGTATACTTTCCCTGGCCTCAGCCCCCTGCCCCATGCCACCATCCTGCCCCTAGGCAGAGGGGGTAGGGAGCACTCCAGAGAGCCACCATCTGGGTTTGGTAGAGGGCTGGGGAGCCTGTTGGGGTCACCTCCCTTCCTTTCTTCCTGCAGGTGAAGAGGACTCCCATAATTCTTAAAGCCCAGCAAGATCAGGAGCTGCTCAACTCATCTCCTGACAGAAGTCACAAGGAGGTGTTTTGTGGGGTGTTAGGGGGGCCTGAAAACCCACTCCAGTATTCTTGCCTGGAGAATCCCAGGGACAGGGGAGCCTGGTGGGCTGCCGTCTATGGGATCGCACAGAGTTGGACACGACTGAAGCGACTTAGCAGCAGTAGCAGCAGCAGCAGGAGGGCCTGAAGGCCCCCTACACTGGCTGGCTCATGTGATCTGTGATGGGCCCACCCCACCCCAAAACTGAGCCCTCTTCATCCCCATCAGCCTTGTTACAAGCAGTCTGTGCCACTAAGATGCCTTTACCATCTTCCTAAAGTCCTTTTAATAGTCTAATTATTTCTGGTTTGGGGGGTGGGAGGAGGGGGCAGTAGTTATCCCTCAGCTCCTCTTACACTTGACAATTTGCAGAGTGATTTCATGTTAATTGTAAATCCCACTTGAGCCTCTCAGGCACTCTATGAGTTTGGCAATGTTACTCTCATTCCCACTTGCCCAACATGAAAACCAAGGGTCTGGGCAGTCAGGGAAAAACCCGAAAAATATCCAGAGGTTATAATGGCAGCATCCTGTGTGTAGCTGCTAGCATCAGAAAGAAATGGCTAGATGCCTGCCTCTTTCATAGGTGTGTTCTGTATATATGTATGATCTCCTTTTGTATAGATTAGAGTGTTGGGTGTGTGAGGGTATAGGGGAGGCAGTAAGGGTAGGTGTGTGAAACTGAGGAGATATGTTAGGGTGAGGATGTGTGGGTGTGTATATCTGAGGGTGAGAGGATATATGGGGTACCTGTGAGGGTGAGTGTATGTGTGGTGTGTGGTATCCTTTTGTATTTGAGGAGAAGCTCAGAAGACAGGTACCCGGAGACCTGTTAGTTAGTCCCAGGCAACTGAAGGTTGGGAAACAATTCAGACCATACTTTCCCTATGTCCTATCCTTTTGAATGGTTGAATTTTTACAATAGGCACATGTTACTGTTACTGTAAGGAAAGACCCCTCTTCTCTGTGTCATGTGAAAATGCCTGGGAAGGATATGTCTGAAGAAGGCCCAGCCTCACCTTTGCATATTCAGTGGAGCAGAAACCCCTTGTCTCCTCTCTGAACAAGATTCCAATCTTAGGGCCATTTGATGTGCTAGCAGCTGGGACTCCAGAGCTGAGGCAGAAAGAGAGTGCACTCCATTGTCATAAAAGACACAAGGTCAGACCCCTTCCAGAGCACCCTCTGCCTCCCCTTCAGCTGACCCCACAGTGTGACAGAGCCTCCTGTGGGGACTTTGAAACCTCTGTGTCTACAGCCCTGGGAGGCTCAAAGGCCAAGGATGTGAACGATTGTAATACTAGAAAAGATTCAACCTGCCCTGGTGGTCTGTGGGACCTAAGCAGTGAGCTTGTAATGATTGACTTGTACTGAAGATGTGCCTTATATGTCTGTCTTTCTCACTGATGTTGTCATGCCCCATATATGCTGTGCAAACCACATACTAAGCAGAGTTCTAAGCACTTTATTGCATGTTAGTTGCTCAGTCGTGTCCAGCTCTGTTGAACCTGGGTTGTGGCTCAGACGGTTAAGCATCTGTCTACAATGTGGGAGACCCGGGTTCGATCCCTGGGTCGGGAAGATCCCCTGGAGAAGGAAATGGCAATCCACTCCAGTACTATTGCCTGGAAAATCCCATGGACAGAGGAGCCTGGTAGGCTACAGCCCTTGGGGTCGCAAAGAGTCGGACACGACTGAGCGACTTTACCTTACCTTACCTTCTGCATTGCAGGCAGATTCTTTACCATCTGAGCCACCAGGGAAGCCCTTTATTTTATACTTTATTGTATACTAAGCTGTTTAATCTTCCAAGTATGACTGTGAGGGGGAATTAATACTCCTGTGGTATAGATGAGGAAACTGAGCCCCAGGATCCCACAGCTGATTCATGCCAGAGCTAGGATGTGAGGACAGGCAGTCTGGCTGCTGCAGCCTGGCCACTTCACCACTGTACCAAAGCCTCAACAATAACTGAGCTGTTCTGTAAATGGGCAAGTAAGTACAGGTCTACAATCCCTTATTCGCAATTCTGAAATCTACAAAAACCTCTGGAAGCTAGAAGCGTCTTCCCAACTTTGTCATCAAAACATGACCTGGGAGAGGGGTAGGAGGGGAAAAAAAAATCCTAAAGTGAAGTGAGGTTCAGTGCTTCCACTGCCAGGGGCACAGTTTTGATCCCTAATCAGGAAACTAAGACCCCACATGCCCCATTATGGAGCAAAATAGAAAAAGTCAAGTGGGGTTATTTATATTCTTCGTTTACTTCCTCCAGCGTGCCTTTTCACATTTTTTCACAGAAATATTGATTTGGGGTATTATTAGATGTCACCCCAGACATCTCTGGTAGTATTATATAATATTCAGCATTCACATCTTGGTATCTTTCTAAAGCCTAAAGAATTCTAAATTCTAAACTATATCCAGCTCTAAGGGTTTTGGGTAAGGGATTGTGAACCTGTATTCATAAGGTTTTGTGGTAATAAACGTGTTTTATTTTTACAGTTTTCTGGCTATATGGTGAGATAAGTTAGAAAAAAGATCAGGTATGGTCCCCACCAATGGAGGCACAAGTGCCCAGGTGGGACCCCCAAGGCTCCCTCAGCCCTGGGTACACTTAGGGCCTCCTGAGAAGAAGTGGAACTTTTTCTCTGGGGAAGGAGTGGAGGCAGAATGTTTTTGAGAAGAAGCAGATAGAAGGAGGCTTCTGATTAGTCTTTCTCTCTTTGAATTGGTATAGCCTGGTCACCCTTCTGTACCCCACACATACCCCCAAGGTTATGGGGGTTCAGGTTCCTCTATAGACCCTCCAGAGCCACCTCCTAGTTTTGATCTCACCCAACCAAGTATAGCCCTTAGAATGACAATCTGCATGGCTTCTTTGATGCAAGGGGTGGGGTGGGGGGGGCAGTATATTCAGGGAGTCTTAGATATAGGGTCTGGCTTCTGTAATTACGAACACTGGGCAGAATAGGCTGGAAGTTCCTGTCCAGTTCTGGGTTTCCCTGTGTCTAGGACCCTGAACACTTCTGGGGCGGTGGAATTAAAGGGGCAGAGAGGCCATAAACTAGAATAGTGCCATAACAGACCCTATAGGACAGCAGCAGGGCCCCAAGCACCTGCCCCTAAAGGGTATGGTCTTTCCTTCTTCCATTAGCCTCATTGGCTAATTGGCTTAGAAACTGCCAGAGGGCAAGGGACATGCAGTCTACATCCATCCACAAACCCTGGTTTTTGCACCTCATCGCCTTATCCTGCTGGTTCTACTTATTCTGTCCACCCAGCCTCTGATCTTCTCATCAGAACATAACATTTGCAAGAAAACCTGGGGCTCTGGGACCAGGGGGCTGATAGAAATGCCTGAGGCAAGGAGACAGCTGTTACACTGCCTACCCTGGCCTGAGGGGCCTTCCTCCCCTTTCCTCAGTCCCACTAACCCTTCCCTGGTGGAGTAGCCCCCACCCCAAACTTGACACCCCAGGCAGAACCTACCAGACTTTTTGCTGCCAGTGGCACCACTGTCCTGATGTTCAAGAAGTATCTGTTCCATAAACAGATTATGAAATCTTTGGTAACTGGATCGATTTTATTTTGTTTGAATCATCTCCCTTATAGGCTAGTTCAGTGTTTGGCCAATAGAACCATAAAATACATTTTAGGAAAACAAAACAAAATTATATATATATATATATATATACAAAATAAAATAATACATTTTGGACCTAAAAGGATCCTGAAGCACCTCTTTGAACCCCTGATAATTTGACCCTCTCACTAACTGCCCCACCCCCATCACACGACTTCCCTCTGCTGAGGTTTTGAGGCCTCTCACGTTAGAGTCCTTCCTGTCCAGGCTGTGAGCTCTCTCTCAAGCGCATTTCTTTTACCTCCATCCACACCCCAACATATATTGGTTTATGTCTGGTGCAGCTGCAAAAATTGAAATAAAGGAAGATGATTCAGTTACTACCCCACAACCAGTAGAGTGAACGCAGGGATCTAATGGCACCAAAGGATGAGCAGGCTTAGAAAGCATGGCTGTCTCCCATAACCCAGGTTTTGCTCCACCCCCCTTTTTGTTTTTTGGCTTTTTAAAAAATATTTATTTATTTGCCTGCATCAGTCTTGGTTGTAGCATGTAGGACCTTTGTTGTGTCATGCATTGTGGTACACCGGCTCAGTAGTTGTGGAGTGTGGACTTAGTTGCTCTGGGGCATGTGACATCTTAGGTCCCCAACCAGGGATCAAACCCAAGTTCCCTGCATTGCAAGGTAGACACTTAACCACTGGACCACCAGGGAGGTCCCTCCACCCCCATTTTTGTTTCACTGCTTAGTAGCGGCTAGTCAATGGTCCCAACCAAAGTCTGGTGCTCTGAGCCTAGCTGAACCCGCCTGGACATCTGCCTCTCTTGGCTTCCTTCCCCAGCCACCGCTGCCAGGAGAGAAACTTGTGAGGGGACAGAAGGCAAATGCAGAGGGTGTTTGTCTTAGCCTTGAGTGTTCCTCTCAGCTTCACCGATGGACACCATGGTTTCAGGAGTGGACAGAGGCAGGAAGGCAAGTAAGGAGGGTTCTGAGTGCCCTAGAAAGGGCATGGGAATCTGGCAGGGGTAAGATGGCAGCTTTGCAAGGGCTCCTCCCTCAAATCCTTGATCTGAAGGAACAGCCTTCCTATCCAGCAGGGCACTGACTTTGTGTCCTGAGGGCACGGCCACAGGCCTCTCTAGGGAACTGCTTCCTTCTGTCAGCCATCCTGGGCTGTGGCTCAGAACTGTGAGGTCTCTACCCACAGACCCACCCCTGGCTCAGCCTGTTCGGGGAGTGCTAAGTCATACTTCTAAGCCTCAGGCCAGCCTGATGGCCTCCCTACCCCCATTTGCACAAATCTCACATGCTAACCACTCACTCAGGAGTCCTGTCCCAAACCACAACTTCTTGAGGGGCTATTCCATTCAGAACAGAATTCTCTAGTTGTTCAGTATGGCCTGGTGCTGTGATTATGTGTCAATGAATGAAGGAATTCACTAATGAATAATAATAAATCATGGGTATTCAAAGAATACCATTAGAATCCAAACTCTCCAAACAGCAAGTCTTTCTCACCGTATCATCTCCAGTACAGCTTGACTCACCCAGTTTCCCTCACTGTTCGGCCTTGCCTCCCTTCCTCCCAAGGCCATCCAGAACTGAGAGACCCCGACGTGCCTGCCTTGGGTACCGTGATGAATTATGCAGGATATCCAAGCAGCCACGGCCTGGTCAGATGGGAACTAATGACAAAGGCCAACAGGAAGGCCCAGCCCTGGGCTGGTATTTTTTTTCTCCTCTAACTTCTTGGAAATGTTCACAGATCAGTGTGGCATCAAAAGCATAATCAAGGACATAGGTTCTTTCACAACTGTGTCTTTCTAGACTCTCCCTGCCCCAAACTGCCACACAGTACAAATGGAACCATACAACCTCATCTCAAAGCAAACAGCCAGGGAGGAGGGGGTCAACATTTCAGCTGTCTATGCCAAAGGCCTGTCCCACCTTACTCCATGGTGCCAGAGTCAGGATAGGGAAGAGACCCAGGAAGTCCGAGCTCTCTGCACCACAGCCAAGGCAGAGAAGAAGCTGGGCCTGTATTAAGGAAAAGCAAGGCTGACCCACTGGTCATACTCACTCTGTCCAGCCAGGACCTCTGGAATCTGACAGGGAGGAGACGGTGCTAGGGCATGGTGGACAAGCCTGAGTCTTAAACCCAGAAGGTAGAGACAAACCAGAATTGTAACATTAGAAGGCATTCTGGGGACTTCCCTGCCAGTCTGGTGCTTAGGACTCTGTGCTTCCAATGCAGCAGCTTGCAACTTCCATCCCTGGTCAGGAAACTGAGATCCCATATGCCACGTGGCACAGCAAAAAACCCACCACCAACAGCAAAGTCCTGCCGTATAGCACAGGGAACTATATTCAATAACCTCTAATATACCATAATGAAAAGAATATATATGTGTAACTGAATCACTTTGCTGTATGCCTCAAATTAACACAATATTGTAAATCAACTATACTTTGATTGAAAAAAGGCATTCTAGAGGTCTTCCATTCTAACCCCATATCCCAGAGTTCAGTAAACTTTTCTTGTAAAGTGTCAGATAGTAAATATTTTAGACCTTTCTGGCCACAGTCTCTGTCTAAATATTCACCTTTGTTTTCTTGTCTTACAACCCCTTTAAAATTTAAGAATTGCTCTTTGTTCTTGAGCCTTACAAAAAGAAACCAAGGGCCAGATTTGCCAACCCCTGTGTGGTCAAGCCCATGCTACACTGCTTCTCAGATATCTCTGACAAAGCGGTTCCCAGTGTCTGTGTGACAAATGCTTGCCTCCTCACCATAAATTGGAATATAATCATCTGCCATTGTGTGGGATTCTTCAGCCTAAAAAGGCTGATGTGAGTTTCCATGGATAAATCTTCTGAAATCAGAATCCTGAGAAAAATGCCCTGGCAGCCACCTTCATTGCTGAGCCCTAGCTCCTGAGTGCCCTCCACAGCTCTGTTTTCCCAGTGCCCTGGGACAATGACACCTGAGGCCCTGTGTGTGCCAAGTGGTCTGCTCCAATTACCCAGAGCCCCCAGCTGAGTTCAAGAGAAGTCTAGCAGTCCTCTGTGAATAGGAGTGTGCCTGGTTGCTGAGGGTGTACAGGTTGCAAGAGGGCTTAAAACCAAGCCTCCTGTATACCCTGGAAAATATCAGCTAGGTTTCACTACATGAAGGAAATTAAACAAAGGCCCCTCTCTCAGGTGCCACTTAGATTTGAGGGGAGGTAATTTAGAAGAGAAGCAAGATAAAATAGGTACTGAATTAGGTCTTCATTCAGCTAGGTATTCTTGAGAATGGGTGTCCACTATATGTTTAAGTCATGTTGGTTCCTTCAGGATGCTCCTCTAGCCTCCTCTCACCATCTTCTTTCACTCATTCCTCCTTGCTCTTTCTCCAGCTCTCCTTCCCACCTGGGCTCTGCTCCCTGGGGCAAGCAGGAACTTGCTTTCATAAGCAGGCCCCTCTTCTCTTGGTCTGCTCCCCAGCTCTTTGCCCACCCACTTCCATGTGCAGTGGAGAACCTGCATTCAGGGATGGGGAAGTATTCCAGCCTTGAAATTCAATTCCAGTTCCTGTTGCACGTATTAACCACTGTGGCTTCTCAGTCATGACCTCCAGGATGGCTCTCAGATTGTATATGGGAGCTGTTTTCTAACAAATAAACACCATGGATATGTGTCCCACCTTACACAGGGAAGACCTGGGTTTCCACTCCTGCCCTCTCCAGAATAAAGGCTCTCAGAACCACTAGGATAACAGAGAATTCCCTGTCAGTTCAGTGGTTAGGATTCTGCACCTCCACTTCAGTGGGGAGGAGTTTGATCCTTGCTCTGGACCCTGCTTGTTGAGGACAAAAAAAAAAGAGTAGGATGACATATGGTGTGTTATTTTCCCCCTCAGGGTTCCAATCACTTGAACATACTTGAAGTAAGAGAGAATAAGAGATAAGGGAGAGTTTCTTCTGAGACTTATCTACTACAGGAAAGTAATACAGTGGCAGGTGATAAAAACACAAAAATAACTCCAGTGGGCGCTGTTCTAACCATTTTACAATTAATCCAATTTTATAACAACCCATGATGTATGTGCTAGGCTTCCCTGGTGGCTCAAACAGTAAAGAGTTTGCTTGCAATGCAGGAGACCTGGGTTCAATCCCTGGGTTGGGAAAATCCACTGGAGAAGGGAATGGCAACCCACTCCAGGATTCTTGCCTGGAGAATTCCATGGACAGAGGAGTCTGGCGGTCTACAGCCCATGGGGTCACAAACAGTCAGATACGACTGAGCAACTAACACACACATGATGCGTGTGCTACTATCATCTTTATGTTGCATGTGGGAAAACTACAGCACAGGGATGTTAGTAACTAACCCAAGGTCATACATAAAATGAGTAACAGAGTTGGGGTCTGAACACAGGCTGGTGCTGATAGCTCACGGTGAAAGGTGCAGCTTTGGGACCAGGGACCAGGCTTGATCACTCAAGAGCTTTTGTGTAGCAGGGTTTTATTAAAGCATAAAAAGGGACAGAGAAAGCTTCTGACATAGACATCAGAAGGGGGGCGAGAGTGTTCCCACTTGCTAGTATTATCAAGGCCTTATGTACTTTTACCAGACCGATTTTCACAACATACATCTTAAATTAACCAGATTAGAACTAACAACAGAAAGGTCTCGCCAGACCCACTCCCATAATATACATTTTAAGACGACAGGATTAGTCAAAAGGTTCTCAATAAGAAGAAACATGTCCTTGAGCAAGATAAATTGTTATATTGACTAAGACAAAGCAATGTAGAAAAAATCGTTTGTCCTTTTCTCCTTGAGACCCCCAGACCCCTTTCTCCTTTTCGAGGGCTCAGGACCCCTCTCTCCTCCTCCTCCTCCTCCTCGGGGACCCTGGATTTCTTATCAGCCTGCCTAGGAATTGACTCTCAGTGCCATCCTCTGGGAAGAGTCTCCTTCAGGAGTTTATGCCTAAGCAGAGACCTGAAGCTTAATTAGGCATTATACCTATGTGAAGCAGCGAAGTGCAAGCCTTCTAGGTGAGTGAACAACATGCCCAAAGACAGAGGCAACAGCCTGGCAAGAGTGTGTCAGACCTTCATTTCAGGTAAATGGTACTCATAGCTGGATGCCCTGAAATGAGCGCAAATGACCCTTCAGAAAATTTTTTGTCCATTTGGAAGCTGATAGGGTAAAATATAGGCTGGACAAAACAGAAATAGAGAAGACCTAGATTTGAGGAGATAAAAATCAGCAGGACTTGCTCCTGGCAATTCGTTGGGTTTTATTTATTTACTCTGCAGTTACATAGGAAGTATTAGCTGTATATTCAGCACTATGATGGAGCTGTGTGTACAGTGTTGAATAGTGCATTTATCATTCTTGCTCTGTGTTCAAGCTCAGGCCCAGAGAGGAAGAGCACGGGATGCAGGGTTGGCTGAAGTTTCTGTTAGGGCAAATGGAGTTCCTCACACCAAAGTGACCAATTAGTGAGGTCGCTTTGCAATCACTCCAATGGGTCTTGAACAGCATCTTACTGAAGCAGAACATATCAGAGTGATATGAATGCCTCAAGGAAAAGAACAATTTCCCCAAATTTTGTTTCTGTCATATATGTGGAAGCCTGTATTGGATCAATATGTGCAATGTACTTCTTACTGAGGGCCAAGTTAAACAAACAAACCCTGTAAACCTTGGGTGACAGATGACCAAACGTCTGTAACTCTGTAACTCCTTGAAGGACCCTATCATGCCTTACTCATTTTCTGTTGTTATTGTTCTTATAATGTGGACAGATGAAAGTGGGTGGATAAATGGATGGAAGGGTTATTCATGCATATGATGGATGAATGGAAAGACAGAGGGATGGATGAAAAATGAATGGTTATTTGGGTAAGTGGATGAGTGCAGGCATGGAAAGAAAGTGAAGTCGCTCACTCGCGTCCGACTCTTTGCGACCCCATGGATTTTAGCCTACCAGTCTTCTCCGTCCATGCGATTTTCCAGGCAAGAGTACTGGAGTGGGTTGCCATTTCCTTCTCCAGGGGATCTTCCCCACCCAGGAATCAAGACCGGGTCTCCCGCATTGTAGGCAGACACTTTTACCGTCTGAGCCACCAGGGAAGTCGCATGCATGGAGAGTACATGCTGAACGGAAGGATTATAGATGGAGATGAAAAGATCCACAGACGAAGTCGGTGTAGGGTATGCCGAGTCTAAGGTGTCTGAGGGCAGGTAGCAAGAAAGGGGTGAATTGATCTGAGAAGGAAAGTTGGAAGCACCCAGGTTTTTATGCGAGATTCTTCCACTTCACGGCTACTCAGGGGCACAGCAAACTCAATCCCGCCAGGTTCCCACAGACCACACCCTCGAGGGCGGGAGCCTCGGAGGAGTCCTCCCTCCCACAAAAGCCTCTGGGTAGACGGGGGTCGGAAATACAGGACAGCACCAGAGCTTGGTCGCCGCACTTACGGCCCTTTTGGGTGCAAGCGGGGACGGGCTTTCCTGAGCAGCTGCTGGACCCTCTGGGTCTGGCTGATTAGAGAACTCGTGGCTTAAATTGATTCTCTCGCCGCCTCCACCCATTCTGACCAGGCAGTTTTTCCTATCTGTGGTAGCTGAATGGGCGGCCGGGGTTCTTGCCTGGCGAGTTTCCGGGGGTACCATAGAGACGTGGCCCTCCGCCTGCCCAGTCCGCCGTCTCCCGCGTGTTAGCGTGCCTACGTCATTTTCGGTTGCCTCCGACGGAGTGAGGAGCGCCGGCTTCTGAGGAGAAAAACGCCGCCGGGTCGCGGACGCCCGGAGGCAGGCGAGAACCGTGGAGTGGTCTGAGTTTGAACGCTGAGTTTCGAAGGGAAGTGGGGGGCCGCAGCCTGGTTCTTTCCCCACTGCCTTCGGAGGACAACTGTGAGTTCAGGGAGCGCCTGAGAGAAGGAAGCAGGGATTCTCTGAGAGCCTGAGGTGGGAGAGCAGAGTTGGGGACAGCTTTGAATCACCAGCGTAGCTTGGAGGCAGGTCCGCAGGTGCCTTCCCTGCTCCTCGGCCCTGAACTGACGCATCCACACCAACCGGCAGCGCGTTAAGATGGCTGGCAGTGCCACTACTCCTAATCCCTTGCAGACACTTCAGGAGGAAGCCGTGTGTGCCATCTGCCTAGATTACTTCAAGGATCCCGTGTCCATCGGCTGTGGTCATAACTTTTGCCGAGGGTGTGTGACCCAGCTGTGGGGCAAGGAAGATGAGCAAGACAGGGAGGAAGAGGAAGATGAATGGGAGGAGGACGAGGACGAGGACGACGACGAGGCAGTAGGGGCCATCGGTGGATGGGGCAACTCCATTCGGGAGGTTTTATACCAGGGGAATGCTGACGAGTTGTTCCAGGACCAAGAGGATGATGAACCCTGGGTCGGTGACGGTGGCATAAGGGACAGCATGGATTATGTGTGGGACCAGGAGGAAGATACGGACTACTACCTGGGAGGCTTGAGACATGACCTGAGAATTAACGTCTACCTGCAAGAGGAGGAGATTTTGGAAGAATACGACGAGGACGACGAAGAGCTCTACCCTGACACTCACCTAGCCCCGCCTCCAGCCCCTCCACGGCAGTTCACTTGCCCCCAATGCCGAAAGAGCTTTAAGCGTCGCAGCTTTCGTCCCAACTTGCAACTGGCGAACATGGTCCAGATAATTCGCCAGATGTGTCCCACTCCTAATCGAGAGAGCCGGTTGAATGATCAGGGCATCTGCTCCAAACACCAGGAAGCTCTGAAACTCTACTGTGAGGTGGACAAAGAGGCCATCTGTGTGATATGTCGAGAATCCAGGAGCCACAAACAGCATAGTGTGGTGCCATTAGACGAAGCGGTACATGAGTACAAGGTGAGCAGCATGGGAGAATGTGGGGATTTGAAGGAAGTAGAGGAAAAACCAGGGCAGCTGGGTACTTTGTAGCTGAGCCCCTTTTTTTTTGTGAGGGATGAGGCACAGGGTGAAGAGAGATGGACATATGTGGAGAAAAGAAACATTGGCTGAGGCTGACTGGCTTCCCCAGAGGAAACTGAGTAAAGACTAGAGACAGTAATCAGGAGCTGATCACTATCCTTACTCCCTTTCAATTTGCCCAAGTGTAAGGGGGTACAAGTGACAGACTCCTCCCCATTCCCCGACTTAATTTCCCTCTTATATAAGTACTGAGTCTATACCTGACCAAGACTCTAGGACCCTTAATACACAGGAATGGAAAGCCATAGTGCTTGTAGATAACTAGACATTTAGGACATCAGCACAAGCAGTGTCAAAACTGAGGACTAATTGGTAGACCAAAAAGCCAGGGTGTGGTTCCTGCTAATAAGAGCAGCTGGACATACCTGCCTAGTAAAGTCTGGAGTTACTTTCCTGCCTTCAGTGGGGCCCATTTCCCCTGTAAAGAAAGGCAAAGGACATAAACATCAGAATAAACCTGCCCCGATCATTTTCCTTACCTGTTACTTTATCATAGCGGAAGAAGTTAAGGATTTAGGATCAGATGACCTTGCTCTAAAACTTACTGTCTAGGCTCCTCCCTATAGCCGCTGCGTCGGTATCGGGTGGGAGCCCCAGCTCGAGCTTGGTAATAAAAACTCTGTTGCTTTTGCATCGGAAAAAAAATAAAAATAAAAATAAAACTTACTGTCTAATCTTGGGCAAGCCTCAAACTCTTAGCTTTACTTTTCTCCTAGGCTTGTTAAGATTAAAAGAGATCTTACATGAAAGTATTTTATAAACCATAAAGCACTAAACAGATGTTTCTTTGGCTTTCCTATAGTTTCCTCTAATTTTTATGGGTTCTTATATGGTTAAAACCTTGCTTTCTAGTTCTGATCTGAGTATTAGAGAACTATCTCAGTGACAGCATGAAGATTGTCAAAAAGCCTAAAAGACTCCTAGCAGTACCCAAAGGAGAGAAAGGTTGTCTTCAGGTCCATAACAGTCTTAGTAGCAGTTGCTCATGTCTCAGTAGTGCTTTACAGTATATAAAGTGTATTTTCTCATATTCTACAGCAGTGGTTTTCAAACTGTAGGTTTTGACCAATTAGTGGGTCTTAAATGGGTCATGCCCAGCATTATTTTTAAATGAAATGAGAAAACATCGAGTGCATGGGAGCATAGTAAGGGTAAGTATTGTTTTATGAAACTTTTAAATTATACATACACAGGTGTATACTTGGCCCACAAAACGTATCGCTTACTCTGGGTTGTAGTCAAAACACAAACAACCCTGCCCTACAGGTATTATATATTATCATCCCTCACCCCCCCACCCCACCCCACTCCTGCCCCATTTCACAGTAACTGTTGGTAAGTACACAGTTAAGACACAAATCTTCATTACAAACCATTGTTAATTCCATCATATTAATATGATTTATGGATAAACCCCAGTATCTGCTTTCCCCCCAGGGTAATAATTAAGTTTGCCTATAGAAGAAACTATGTCCTGTACTTCTGGGGTTTAGTACCTAACGCTAAGGAGAGGAGGTAACCTTTCATTCCTCTGCTAGGATTTCCTGAAAAGAATTTTTGAAACCAAAATTTTAATTGAAAGCTAGTTTAGACAAGAGAAAAAGAGGTGATCTCTTTATCTTGGGAAGCCAGCTAACACTTACTTGAAACCTCAGAAGTTACTTATAAAGCACACTTGTAAGTATAAACAGCACAATCAAGTTAAATTGGAGATAATCCCTTTCAAAATATATACTATTTAAAAGAAAATAAAAGTTTTTTTTTCCAGACATATACCAGAACTTAGGTTGATGGTGTTAACAAATACAGGAATTACACTGAAGAGGTAATAATTGTGTAGGCCTTCTTTATATGGTTTATAGTTTTGTTTTTAATTGGTAAACATGCATCTTACAGTAGCATGATTTAGAACCTTATGATACAAAGTTCTCACAGTAATAGTTAACATCATATGGAACTGTTTTTATATAATGGTTTATTTAATTTGCTATATGTTAGCCACCACACAGTTCTGGTTACATTAAATTCTCTCTTGTCAGCTATTAATTCACCAAAATTTTAACCTCCTTTGGAGGTGATCAAGCTTTTTTAGTTTTAGGGGCTACAGTAGGAAGTTGTTACTCATAGACTCAAGGAACACGTTAGTGATTTTCAGAAATAGAAAAGAAAGCATTCTCTCCCCCTCCCTTTACACATTATATCAGCATTTCCGGGTATGAGGAAAGTTATAGTTTATGAAATCATACTTAATATTGTAATGTTAAAAAGATTTAATTTTTCATAATATAAGAAATAAATTGGAAAGAACTCCGTGGCTGGTGGGAATACAAAGACAGACCAAGAAGTATTCAGAGTAAAGCCTATAATCAGTGAGGTATATAACAAACTGTATACCCAGAGATGTTTGTTGTAGATATGGTGCCATTCATACTGTTATTCCTTAAAAGTTTAATTTTATGTAAGAGGCTTTTTTAGCTCTGAAACTTACTTATTTACATCTTCCATTTTGTTCACCCCATGAGTTAGAGTTCGTCTTGACTCTTCAAGCTAGAATCAGAGGATTATGAAAGTAAGATCGTTTAGATTGACCAAGGGTACCGTTAAATGGTGTCAGGTTTTAGCCAGCAGATGGGTGTATAAAAAGAAAATGAACAAAGATTTCACTTGTTGAGGCTCAGGCATAACTGGATGCCTGTATTGCCCTGCCACCCAGCTGCCGCCGGTAAAACCATTCATCGCTCTGCAAGAGAGACCAGAGGCTTCCATCATCTGTACTCCTGTTTTTCTGTTGTTTCCCTTGAGGTAGCTAAAGGTGGCAGCCAAAAAAAGTTTTGAGGCTTTTATCAAGTATGTATTCATGAATGATGCAGAAGATAGGGTCAGCTTCTTCAGTGATCTGAAAGTGTTGGGCAGTGACACATGACAAACACTGTTAAAAGTTATGCCACTAAAAACAGTGAAGTATTCTGCAAAGCACAATTCTCTGCAGTTTTAAGGTTGGACAGTATTGGAATATTAATAAGAATCTTCAAAGGCCACGAATGCCTGCCTAATACTAAATAACTCTTTTAATTGCAAAGGAGAAAAAAATGGAGAAACTAGTGAAACCTTGCATTCCAAGTGCTGCCATAACTTTGAGAGGAAATTGAGGAATTTCAGAATTTCTTCATCAACTTCTGCATCTGAATTCATTGACTGAGCCTATCAAACACCAGGTTTTAAAAAAAAACACAAAAAACAAACATCAGCTCATCCTTCTTTGCTGTTAGTTGAGATTAATCTACTGATGAAGAAAACTGTACTTTGCTTTGTTCAGAGTAAGACTTTAAAAACTCTGGATGTGCTATTTTCACTAAGCGTAGCACTAAAGACAGTATTTTTGAAGTTGTATGAAATGAAATTGGTTGGAAGAAAAAAATTAGAGAAGTATATGTTAGTGGTGCTACAGCAGTGGCATGCTTTAGATCTGGGTCTTTCTCAAAAATTGAAGAAAACTGGCGAGATGTACCGTAGCAGTCACCACCAAGCATTGACTTCATCAGCCTGCCCATAATCTACTGGAAATCTTAAGCCTTGCTGTCAGCATAACTGTTTTGAAAAGTAGTCCATCTGATCCCAGTTTGCCTTGGTTTTCAAAAATCTGAATGCTGTTCAGAGAATTTTCTGTCACGCATTGAGTTTCCTTGATCAGAAAACTTGGTTCACCTGAATTTATGGACAGAACAACTAATTTGGGACACCAATGATAAAGAATCTGTACTTTAAAACTTAAGCAGAATTTAACACATTGAAGCTTAAAATACGTTGACCCTGAACTGTCAAGGAACAGACACCAGCATCACTGCTTGTTATGAAATGAGCACTTTAAGCACTTGCCAAAAATCTCTACAAATAGCAAACTCATGCAAAAAATGTCAATTTTCTTGGCTAATCTTTCAAGAACCAGATTCGTGAATGTTATTTCCAGGGGAAAAAAAGGGAAAATCTAAAACTATTTTGGGTGATGTTTTGTTAACCTCTTAAAACCTACCTGTGGTAGCTTTGGGAAGAATGTCTCATGTTTCACACTTAATGTTCAGTTCTCACTGGAAGAACTTCAGGAGTTTGTAGAACTCAAAGTTGGATTGTTTTGACTAGAAATTTTCAGATTTTAATCCTGCATTATTCCATTTTTCTCCTTATATCTTAAAAGCTTTTTTTTTTTTAATTGATATAACTAACTGTGGGAGAAAACACCACAAGAGTGTTGTCAAGGCAGCTTGCGTTTTGTTGCATTTTGTACACCATCCAGGAAAGAAAAGGCTAAACAGTGGTTATTATATCATTTGAATAAAATTTTGCCTTCCAAAATTTACCATTGCTTTGATTAATTTTAGTAATGAAACTTAATTTTGTAATTTTAAATAACATTGAAGGAAGGAGAATGTGAGGTGTTAAGATATATGGAAAAAAGGGGGTTACAAAACGTGGGTTACAAAAACATTGAGAAAAACTGATACATATCCAAATCCATCAGATGCTCGTCTGTTTATTGAGTGTCTTCCCTACTAGGTTCAGCTGTTGACTGCTGTATCACAAGTCAGACTGTTTAAACTTGTTCCTCTCTACTGTGGCTGTACCCTAGACCTCTTCTTCACACAGACTTGCCACACACCTGAAATCCTGAACTCCAATTGTACCATGACCTCTCATTCTAGTACAGTTAAACACACTCCAGTTATACATGCCCTTCATCTTTATGGAGGCCAGTGTTCCACTAACTCCTAATTTTTTTCTTTCCCAATTTATCAGACACTTGCTAGCCTTACTTACTATCCTTCTGACCCTGTACCTCATGATTAGTCTTGGCACGGAAAACTAATCCATGGTGTGTTCTAGACCAGGGTTTTCTCAACTTCAGCACTCTTGTCATTTTGAGTGAGATAATTCTTTGCTTTGGAGGGTGGGGGATAGTCTATGCGTTTGAGGATGCTTAGCAGCATATATAGGAGAAGGCAATGGCACCCCACTCCAGTACTCTTGCCTGGAAAATCCTATGGACAGAGGAGCCTGGTAAGCTGCAGTCCCTGGGGTCGCAAAGAGTAGGACACGACTGAGCGACTTCACTTTCACTTTTCACTTTCATGCGTTGGAGAAGAAAATGGCAACCCACTCGTGTTTTTGCCTGGAGAATCCCAGGGACGGGGGAGCCTGGTGGGCTGCCGTCTATGGGGTCGCACAAAGTCGGACACGACTGAAGCGACAGCAGCAGCAGCAGCATCTATGGATCCCACCTACTAGATGTATGTAGCACTCCTCCACCAGTTGTGACAACCACAAATGTCTCAGACATTGCCAGATGTCTTGGAGGGAGTAGTGCAAAAGTATCCCTGCTTAAGAACCACTGCTTTAGTCTCGGAAAATCTAGTCCTATCTGCAGACCTGCCATTACTGGCCTCACTTAGGCTGTATAGTCAGTACCTGGCAGGGGGGTTTAAAAGTGTTCGGGGAATAGCCTCACCCAGCTGGAATTTTATTAAGTGCAGTCATAGCATCAGTGGATTAACTAAGACCCCTACTTCTCCCAGTTCTTGGCATACAGGTAACAGGGTCAACAGGCCTTTTTTTAAACTGAGTTGCCATCAAGGACTAAGATAAAGCAGTATATGAAATAAGATCTAGAAACGATGAATAATAAAAGGCATTCACTTAAGCTGTTCCTTAGTTTCAGCAGAGCCATACGGCAATATTTAAGAATTCAGAACTAAGACCAGAGCCTCTGTTCCTGTCAGAGTGGGAGTAGCCCTGAACTGATCCATCAGCCCTTAAAGCACTTCTTTAAAACTTAAGGCTCCTCTGCCATTGGCCATCAACCTCTGGTCCCTGTGCCATGCCTCCTGAATCCTCTATAGGACCTACAGATTCTATGCTGCTTCCCACCCCTTATCCCTGACCCCCTTTGGAAGCTATCCTATAACAATGAAATTATCACAGATAGTTATTGACCAATAAATTTGGGTTACAAAGAGGAGACGGGGACAGTAGCCCTCTATACCAGCTCTAAGGTCTTTCTGCAATGATGGAAGTGTTCTCAATCTGTGCTGTGCAATATGGTAGAGGTACCACTGACTACATGGGACTTCTGAGCTCTTGCAACATGATTAGTACAACTCATTTATTTTAAATAGTAACATATGGCTGGTGGTGGTTTAGTCACTAAGTCATGTCCAACTCTTGTGGCCCCATGGACTGTAGCCTGCCAGGCTCCTCTGTCCATGGGATTCTCCAGGTAAGAATACTGAAGTGGGTTGCCATTTCCTTCTCCAGGGGATTTTCCTGACCTAGGAACTGAACCCAGGTCTGCACTGCAGACAGATTCTTTACTAATGAGCTACAAGGGAATCAAATCATATTGGACTATATAGTTCTATACAAAAACAGGTTGAATTTTGATCCTTCCTAGGACTCTCAAGCGGAGAAGGCAATGGCACCCCACTCCAGTACTCTTGCCTGGAAAATCCCATGGACGGAGGAGCCTGGAAGACTGCAGTTGCTGAGGATCGGACATGACTGAGCGACTTCACTTTCACTTTTCACTTTCATGCATTGGAGGAGGAAATGGCAACCCACTCCAGTGTTCTTCCCTGGAGAATCCCAGGGACAGGGAGCCTGGTGGGCTGCCGTCTATGGGGTCGCACAGAGTCGGACAGGACTGAAGCGACTTAGCAGCAGCAGCAGCAGGACTCTCAAGAGCAGTAAAGTCCAAAGGGAAGATGAAAAGGGAAAAGACAGTTTTCTTTTCTCAATCAGGAGAGAGGCTGTAAGGTTATATTTTTAGGTATAAAAGGAGAAATGGTGGCTTGTTTGTTTAAATCTGACCAAAATAGCCTTGAGCCAGTTACACTTGTGATCCTTATAGATCACATGTGGGAGATGTGACAGAGGAGAATTCTAATGGAAAGTAGCTAAAAACTTTACCCACTTTCCCAAAAGAGCTGGGGCTACAACCTCAAAATAGGACAAGTTTAAGTATAAATAAGCTTTTATTTGGTTTAACTTTTTAATGATAGTGTCTGCCCACAAATCAGAGCCCTTTGGGGGCAACAGCTCACCTGTGCATGTGGGAAGTATAGGTGGAGATGCCACAAGGCTCCTGTTATCAGGAGACCTGCTACTCTTCTCCCCAGCTCTTCTGCTTCCAAAGAAGGGGGAAAATGGATACCTTAGGGATTTAAATTAGAAATAGCCTTAAAGAACAAGGAGGCTTATTCCTCCTAGCTGCATTCAGGCTGAGACCTTCCTTGCCTTTTCCCCCATCCTAACAGATTCAGATCCAGAGTTGGTCAGGGCCTTCTGGTCTACAGTTCCACTTGGCATCAAGCAGGGAAAGATAAAGGAGGATCCAGGTGGTCTGCAAGAGGATCCCTGGAAGTCACACCCTTTTTTTGACTACTATTTCCTAGGTGTGTAAAATCCCTTCTCTCCCTCTATAGCAAAGGATGGAATTTCTCAGCAGGCTCTGGCTATTTAATCCAAGTGAGAACAGGGAAAGGTTACATGGGCTGAGGGCTGTCTGCTTCTCAGCCCTCATATCTTGTAGTAAGCTAGTTAGCCTCAAGTTTCCATTTCAGCACAATCTCCTGACCCTGGTTCATATGAAATTCTCTTCCTGGTAAAAAGCTGAGAACAAGCACCCTGGGTCACATTTTGTTTCTCCCTACCACCAAGTGCTATTTTAAATCCTTTAACAAGCAAAGAAGTTTGCCTTTTGCTGGCATTTCTTATGGTTTTGCCTGGAATATAGCCACTTGCCCAGATCGTGCCCACTTTCATAGCCTGTGGCTCTGCACATCTGGTAAAGCAGGGGTCCCAAACAGGGGCACATAGTAGGAGGTAAGTGATGAGAGAAACCAAAACCACCTCCCCACCCTGCCCCGACCCATGGAAAAACTGTCTTCCATGAAATGTTCCCTGGTGCCAAAAAGGTTGGGGACCACTGTGCTAAAGCACCCAGAGCCTGGGGAATGCCAGTCCATCTCAGGGAAGACCCATAGGATATGTTAGCAGCTTTCTGGGAGACTGTTAGACCTCAGATTTCTGCCTAAGACGGACAAGGGACCTTTCAAGAGATTAAAAAATGGCATGTGATTTCTTTTTAAGATCTATTCGCAGCATTGATTTAATGTCACATCCCTGCCTCTGACTAGGAAGAATGGAACAGGACCTATAATTATAGTCTCAAATTTCCCTGTCTTCAGCCTTTTGAACTTAATTCTTTAGGCCTCAATCATTACATAGCTTCTGTATACTGAACCTGATTCTAGACCCTGGAATGGAGGAAGCAGGGTAGAGATGGACTGGAAGAGATGTTCAACCCCTTACTCATAAGACCTTTGGTAAATCTATTCCTTCCTTTGTAAGAGTCTCATGATCCTCCAGGAGACCCTCTGGTTCAGCTTCTGAATTCTTTCTGTTTTCTAGTCATACTCCTCCAACCTAGCTTCCACTTTGACAACAAATGCCTTTCAGTAAGATCAAGGGTAGGCAGGAGAGGGATGAGATAATCTTTAAGAGACTGTCCTGAGCTTCAGGACAAAAGCACTAGGCTGAACTGCCCACCTTGGATTTCACTCTGCCTTCTCTCTTAAAATAATCAAATAATACAATGCACAAGTTTGCACATTTCCTCCCCAAGCTGATCCCTCTGCCTAGAATGTCCTGCCTTTAACTACTTGTTCCTAACTACTCAGCCTGTGAGGCTGACCACCAAAGTTAGAATCTTCCACATGGGAAACCCTCTACCTGGTGCTGGGAATGCAAAATGTGAGCAGAAACAGCCTAATCCCTATCCTTAGGGCACTCACAGGAGAGGCTGGCAGAATTTAAGTGACCCAACACACACGGCACCACTAGTAGGACAGCATTAAACAAAGGAGCCTGACATACACCTGAGGGTCACAGAGGGCCTCCCAGATGTGGCAACTTGAGCTGAGACTTGAAGGAAGCTTAGATTTAACTAAGGTGGGGGGAGGCGGTGGTGATAAGACATGGTGGGCCTTCCAGACAGAATAATGCATATTCTGTATGGGAGAGAATTGATAGATGAGTTGGAGGAGCAAGGGAGGGCCAATGTAGTCATAACAATGGAGTATGGGGTATGCCAGAGCCAACCACACTAAGTCTGCAGAAGGACAGTAAAACGAAAGGAAGCCCTTTGCCTAGGGCTAGCAGTCAGGAGGCCCTCTGGTCCCGGCCATACACCTTTCCCTTAGATCCTCACCTCAGCATTCAAGAGAAGACCTCTCCTCCCTCTTGAATGCTGGCAGGAGGGGATGGAGAGGCCTCTGCTCCTGGAAATCATGAGCCTCCAAGAAGTCTGAAGGACCCTTTCCAGCTGTGTGGGTCCTAGGGGCTTCCTTCAGGAAATGAATGGTGAGACAGACTTCTTTAGAAGAGCATCTCCAATTTCTTCTGTGGGATTCTTACCTTGTGTGGACTAGAGGTGGTGCCCATGGGGACAAGGGAAATATGGGGCTGCCCAGGGACTAAGACAATAAGTAGGTGAGACAGCAGTAAGCTCAGAGCCAGGACTGGTTCTACCTACAGGGTGTGGGCTGCCTGGAAAAGTGGGAGGATACCTTGGAGGAGAGCTGAGTCTTCCCTAAAGGGCAGATGAGAGCCTCCAGCAGCCTTCCACCTCTCTGAGGTTGAAGAAGAAATGCCCTGAATGAGAAGGAAGAGGTCTGGCTGGGGTAGTAAGTAGACTTTGGTGAGAAAGACACAGCTGATTCTCAAATTGTCCAGCAGCTGAGGGACAACACTCTTCTGGAAGGGGGCAGGATCTCTCTGCTAACCAAAACAACCTACAGCCTCCTCAACAAGAGTGAGGAGTCCAGGTAGATCCCTAACCAGGGCCAAGTGAGGGCTTCCATCCCAGGGGTCCCCAACATCTGGGATCTAATGCCTGATGATCTGAGGCGGAGTTGATGTAATAATAATAGAAATAAAGTGCACAATAAATGCAATGTGTTTGAATTATCCTAAAACCACCCACCCCCGTGTCCATGGAAAAACTGTCTTGCACAAAACTGGTCCCTGGTGTCAAAAAGGTTGGGAACCACTGCAGCAGGGAGCCACAGAGTGCCCTTGAGGGAAGCAGGCGTGAATGTGGCTGGGCTGCAAAGGTCACTCCACCCCCACCTCTACCCAGAGTCAATGCCAAAGAGGTCCCCAGCGTTCCCAGGGTCAAGGCAAGGCCTCTTCAGCTAAAGACTGTCCTTCAATGGCACTGTGACCTGCGAGCCTCCCCTCCAAGAGAGGAGAGACCAGGTGGTGGCTGTAAAAGAGCTCTGAAGTGGAAAGCCTGAATCCTGCAGGGTCTCTGGTTGATGGGGAAGTCCACTACATCCCATTTCTCTCCTCTACTGGCATTGCCAGCTTAGTCCTGGTGAGCACCAGGGCAAAACCCGAATTCCCTCTTTGACCCCATAGGAGGGGCTACTGCCAGAATCATCTCAAGATTAGAGACAAGTGTGGGGAGAAGCCTGAGGGTTTGGAAAGTCACCTTCAACTGTCTCAGAGCAGAGGCAGGGCAGGGAGGACCTGGGAGGGGCTGGGCAGGGGTGGGTTGGGAACCTGGGAGAGTAAGGATCGTCTGGAAGGCTTCTAGAAAAGAGTCTGGTGTTACAAAAAGGTCCCATCTTTGAGCCAGTATGAGGGACCTGACAGGCTCCTTTTAAACCTGGTTTCCTGGCACCCTGCCTCAAGAATGCAGATTCCACAGGGGTACCCTGGACAAAATTCAAGAAACAGCCAAATGAGGTTTTTCGAGGGGGAAAAATATAATAATGTGATTGAGTGAGGGTGTCTTTGGAGAGTAGAGGTAGGAGGTGGAGGAGCAAGTGTTCTTGAGGACAGAGGAAATTTTGCATAACACATCTCACATTCCAGAGATAACCACAGAATCACTCACCTCTCCATTGTGCTGAGTACCCAGGGAGGCTTAGTCATGGTCTGAGTTGTGGGCAGCAAGCTGGATACTAAGATGGGTAAAGGCAAGGATCTCTCGCCATCACAGGAGAAGCAAAATGCATGGGTAGGGACTTCCCTGGTGGTCCAGTGGCTAAAACTCTGTGTTCCGAATACAGGGGGGCCACAGTTGGATCCCTGGTCAGGGAACTGGATCCCACATGCCACAACTAAGACAGGGTGCAGCTAAATAAATGTAAAAAAAAAAAAAAAAGCATGGGTAAGGGTAGAGTTCAGTGTTGGAAAAACTACAGGAAAGCCAGCTGGGGATGCCAAGAAGGCAGATGATGGAACCCTTAAAAGAGTCCTTAGGCTGTGCAGGAACACAGCGAAGGCTGTTCCTGATGAGCCCAACTTGGCTGTGGAGGAAGGGAGAGGTGTGCAAGGCACCAGGAGAGTAGCTGCTTTCAAGGGATGGATTCTGGCTTTCTTCACACATCTGAGTAGCCATAGCCCGTAGAAGCTTTGCCACTGTCCCACACTGTTCCTTCCCAAAGGCAGGACTTCTTAGCAGCCTGCAAGGCCCTCTGTCAACTGCCACCCCCACCCCCACCCCCATCGCATTGGTTTGGTCCCCAGGGCCTTCAACGCTCCAGCTCTGAACTTTGGCACTGATTCTTTCCTCGGATTGGAACATCCACCCATAAATCCCCAAAGCTCTCTCCTATATCTTTCTTTGTTAAAAATCTCCCCCTTGAGCTCTTTCCCCCATCTCATTGGATGTAAACTCAAAAAACAAAGAAACAGGTCCCTTTTAACCTGTTCACAGCTATGTTCCCAAGACCTAAAACTGCGTCTGGTAGCCAAGAGGTGCTCACTAAGTTCTGTGCATTTGCTTTGCCAGGGATCTCTCTGGGTGTTTTACCTATCTAATATACTCTCCACACCGTGTGAGATAGGTACTATTATTCCCAATCTCATTTCATTAGAAAATAATACACGTGACAAACAGAAAAGAAATACTTGAGCACGCCTAGACACCCAGACCCAAGGACCTTTCTATGAGGTGGTTTTGCCCGAGCCAACCTTCCTCTTGGAGCCTTTCAGTTTCTGCGAGAGCTCTCCACGCTCCTGCTTAGGCGGGAGAGGGGTTTATTGTCCAGCAGCCCACAGACTAACTTATCCTTCATTCCCGGTTTTCCTCTCTGTAACCCATTCCTGCCTTAGTCCTGGGTGGACTGTCTTTCCTCACCCAACACCATTAGTGAATAAACCTCTTGAGGGAAGAGTCGCCGCCCGCGCATGTAATTTGTTAGGGTTTAACAGTTCACCTGAACGCAGCTTACTTTGAAATTTTAATATAGTATTATTCACATTGCCCACCGTTACTCACAATTGTGCCCATGAAATTAAGCTCCCTCTGCGATGCCCTCCGAGCCACCAAGCGGAAAGGGAGGGGTTCAGACTGTGCCACGTAGGGCCAGTGAAGCCACTAGGCTCCCCTTACTAAGCTCTGGGGCGTGTACTTCCTCTCTGACGCTTTTGAGACATCATTCCCCTACCATAAGGAGCCTTTCTCAATACTCAGTCATGTTGGTTTAATAAGGGAATTTGTACGGTGCTACCAAATTACGTTGTACGACGGTCTGGACCAGAAGTCTTGTTTTATCTCTCCCTTTGAACTACCTGGCGCTGCCACCTTGAGCAGAAGTGAATTATGGGAGGGCGCCATTTCGCTCGAGAGGGCGGGTATTTCCGGTTCCGGCGTGGGCGGTTCTCTCTTTTCCTCTGCAGGGCCGCGGTGGAAGCGGTTGTGCGGGTCTCCTCTCTGAGTTATCCAGTTCCATCCTTGTCGCTCCGGCGACACCCGCACTCTCCGTCGCCATGACTGAACAGATGACCCTTCGTGGCACCCTCAAGGGCCACAACGGCTGGGTGACCCAGATCGCTACCACTCCCCAGTTCCCGGACATGATATTGTCCGCCTCTCGAGGTACGGGCTGAGGTGCTGGATTAAGGGGCAGGGGTCGTTGCGCGCGTCACATGGTTGGGCCTGTGGGCCGCGAGGTGGGCTGTGAGTTGACCTGTGCCTAGGCCTCATCGCGGATGAACCGATGATGCGCCCCCGACTTGGCGACCGCCAAAACAGCTGGCTGCCGGGAGGGTTGCAAGGCTGGGGCCTTTTTAATCTCTACCTCTCAAACCCGTGTATGTAACTGTGGGCCCAGGAGCCTTCGGGTCGGGCGGCGCCGTGATGATCCCAACATGCCATCTGAGTGCCTATGCTGAAACCCAGAGGCTGTTTCTGAGCTGCTGCCCGGACCCTCTGCTCATTAAAAAGTGGACTCCAAGGCGGACCTCGTGTCTAGTCTCTCGGCTACTTCGGGGCAGCCCTTTCTTCCCCCTTTTTTTTTCTTCTCATTCTCTCTGTACCTGACTGCATTTGGAGACTTCTTCGCGATTGCTTTTTGCGTTCACGCTATTTAAAAATAGTTCATCTGAGGCTACAATCATGTATGGCACTTACTAGGAAAGTTTATTCAGTGGAACACATTGCAGTGAAAGCATCCAATCCTTAGCGCCTAAAGTGGATTTTCTATTGCTAGTATTTCTTGCATCCCTTAGCAGTAGTCTCAGGAGGCTCACAGCTACTCTTCCATATCCAGCCTGCTGTGCGCATGCATTCTGGAAGTGAAGTCGCTCAGTCGTCTCCGACTTTTTGCAGCCCCATGGACTGTAGCCTACCAGGCCCCTCAGTCCATGGGATTTTCCCAAGCAAGGGTACTGTAGTGGGTTGCCATTTCCTTCTCCAGGAGATCTTCCCTACCCAGGGATTCAACCCAGGTCTCCTACATTGCAGGCAAATGCTTTACCATCTGAGCTACTAGGGAAGCCCAATAAATAGATGTGGAATCGTTTTAGATTTTCGAAAGGGGCATCCATAACCTGGTAAAGTTTCACACACCTGAGTTAAATTCTCAGGGTGCAACTTAGCTCTGCTTGACTCTTGACTAAAGTTACTTGGACTTTGCTAATAACTACTCTCTCAGCCTTTAGGTAGTTTCCCTACCCCTAAATGCCCTTGATTTATGATCCAGAAGGTCAGATGGTGAGCCGTGGGGTTTTTTCACTGGGTCTTTTTTTTTTTTTTTAACCTGCCCTTAGATAAGACCATCATTATGTGGAAGCTGACCAGAGATGAGACCAACTATGGTATCCCACAGCGTGCTCTTCGGGGTCACTCCCACTTTGTTAGTGACGTGGTCATTTCCTCAGATGGCCAGTTTGCCCTCTCAGGCTCCTGGGATGGAACCCTTCGCCTTTGGGATCTCACAACGCAAGTAGCTGCTCTGGGGCACTGGGGGAAAGCTGGGTAGAAAGCAGGTAGATACCATCAGGTTTCCCAGGGTAGTGATTGGGTACTTGAGTGGGAACTGTAAGGCACAGTACCTGGAGAAGATATTTGTGGTTGTTCGGCCTCCCTCCCCGTTGCTTTTAATTACATACACAGAATTGCTGAAGAGTGGTCTGTTTTAGCAGTTTTACCAGATACTGCACTTGGGAGTAGACAACATGTTTGAACATACTGTATATTGGGAGTTCAGTCTTGGGTGGTCAGGCATAATGGAGGATCCTGGTGATGACAGATGACATTGTCAGCCAATCCCCACATGGGAGTGAGGACATGTCCTGCAATTCTGAAGGGATTCTCTGGCATATTCTCGGCCAAGGGCCTGCCGTTTATCAAAGCCATGTCCAGGGTGGTGTGGGTAACGCAGCTCCATTGGGTGAGGAATTGGGCCAGGGAAACAGCCTGACTGTGGAAGAATGTTTGCAGAGTCTTTCTAGAGAGTAACCAAGTCCTCTTTCTCAGGGGCACCACCACTCGCCGATTTGTAGGCCATACCAAAGATGTGCTGAGTGTGGCCTTCTCTTCTGACAACCGGCAAATTGTCTCTGGCTCCCGAGACAAAACCATCAAACTATGGAATACTCTGGGTGTATGCAAATATACCGTCCAGGTAAAGTAAAGGCACATGCAGGGAGCATATGTTGAACATTTCCCCCATCCTTCTTAACTGGTGCTTTTATATGGTGATTTTAAGCCTCATCTGGAACCTAAAGGGATTCTATCTTATCTTAAAGGTTTGGGTTCTGGAAGTGTGAATACAGGTTGTCAACATACTGAATATATATCCCGCATAACTGAGGGGGGAGGGTGGGGTCTCGAGTTTCATAAGACGAGACAGTTTCTCCTTATTTTCTTTCCATCCTCTGCAGGATGAAAGCCATTCAGAGTGGGTGTCTTGTGTCCGCTTCTCGCCCAACAGCAGCAATCCCATTATTGTTTCCTGTGGCTGGGACAAGCTGGTCAAGGTGAGCTTGGAGCCAGGGCGTGAGGCCTTTACCAACCAGAATGTGTTCCCACTACCTCCCAGTTGGTCATAATCAACTTTGAATGCTTTGTCCCTTAACTGACCGTAAGTGGCCAAGATGAATAATTCTTGGACTTTTTTGTCACTGATAGAATGGAAATTGGCTCTCCTATCCAGGGATGCCTTTTAAGCATGGTGCCATGCCTTTTTTTGACCTTGATAGATCCAGAGCCCAGGTTCTTCACCTTTGACCCACAATTTTAGGTATGGAACTTGGCAAATTGTAAGCTGAAGACCAATCACATCGGCCACACAGGCTACCTGAACACTGTGACCGTCTCTCCAGATGGATCCCTCTGTGCTTCTGGAGGCAAGGTGATTCATAGACACAGGAGTCTCCTAATCAATGGGGAACAATTGGATACTTAAAATAATGGGATAGCAGTCGAGGGGTAAATGTTTCTTCAGAAACATTTTGAGAATGAGTTAAGTTAAGGCATTAAGAGATTATCTTATGTGAGGCTGGTTTCTTAAAGCTGTTGATGAGATTAGCATCCTGTGATTTTGGAGTTTACAGTGTTGGCATTTTGAAGTCAGGTTCTTGTAGGGTTGGTGGTTTCATCTCTTACATAAAGAGATAACTGGTGATACTCATGAAATTAGTTTTTATAAAGACAGTATACTGCGGTAGACAGTTAAAGGCAGCATCTTGAGGCAAGATGGGCGAGATTAACGTGGAAGAAGTCATGTTTCTCTGATTGGTGTTCTCCTGTCACTCAGGATGGGCAGGCTATGTTGTGGGACCTCAATGAAGGCAAGCACCTTTACACACTAGATGGTGGGGACATCATCAACGCCCTGTGCTTCAGTCCCAACCGCTACTGGCTCTGTGCTGCCACGGGTCCTAGCATCAAGATCTGGGTGAGTGTGGGCTGCAGTTGAGGCCAGATACCTGGCTGTGCAAGCCTTGGCAATGTTGTAATTTTTCAGTGTGTCTTCTGACTTGCTGCTGGGATTTGAACTTTCTAAACAACTCCAGAACCATCATGCTATCAATGGACACCCAAGAAGGATGAATTATAACTTCTTGGGATGGCGGGGGGGGCGGGGCACGAAGACCAACTGTAGCAATCTACTCAACCTCAGTGCAATTGACACTTGGGTCTGGGTAATCCATTGTTGGAGGGGAGGCAGTCTCGTGCATTATTTAGGATGTTTAATAGCATCCCAGGCTTTACTCCCCACAAGATGCCTGTAGCAAACTAGTGACAAATAATGCCTCTAGGCATTGCCAAAGGTCCCCAAAGAGGCAGAAAATAATTCTCTTGCTAAGAATTACTAAATTACAATTAAAGGGGCACTTGAGAGGGGACCTGTCTTTGGTTTTTAAAAACTGATAATAGCATGAAAGGGCCGAGTGTCCTTAGCCCTGGTTTTATCCCTTCCCCAGGACTTGGAGGGCAAGATCATTGTAGATGAACTGAAGCAAGAAGTTATCAGTACCAGCAGTAAGGCAGAGCCTCCCCAGTGTACCTCTCTGGCCTGGTCTGCTGATGGCCAGGTAAGTGGATCTATCCTCTGGTGATTCAGCTTTTAACCTTTCTTTCTGCTCATCAGCCAGTTACAAAACTAGTGACGTAAAGTGATTGCCTTTGGCGGGACTTGGATAACTGTGCCAGTGAGCACAGATCAGCCTTCATGTGCTAATGTCAGTAGGAAGATTGTGGAGGGACAGTGATTACTTGTCTTCAATTATAACCTTGATTAACTTGATCAGTTTACAACCTGTGAATCCTTACGACCAGCTGTTGCTTCCTCTAGGAATACATAATCACCTGTGAATAGCAGAAGAGTGGGCATCTTAAAACAAGGGTCATCTTTGTTGCACTAACAGGACTGTAGAATTGCATGGCTCTAACTTAATGTTGTCATTTCTCCCTTGCAGACACTGTTTGCTGGCTACACAGACAACCTGGTGCGAGTGTGGCAGGTAACCATCGGCACCCGCTAGAAACAAATATGGCAGAGCTTTAAAAATTAAAAAAAAAAAAACTGGTTTTCTGATTTTTATAGTGTGTTTCTCTGAAAACTTTTTGAGACTCATCATGTTAGCTTAGTCTACATAAAACTGGGGCTTTGATTAAAAAGGTTTTGTTTTAGTCCTTTAAGGCAAGGACTCCTTTGTACTCACCTTACATAGATATTTAAAATTAGGTGTAATTTTACATCTTGGGATGGTGGCTTTTCCTCAGGTGGCAGCTAAATGACAGATGTGTGGCACATTGAGGTCTCCTGTATATATATCCTCTAACTCATAATGGCAATAAGACTTGACTTCCAACTAGATACATAAAAAGACTGGAGATGTAGTGTGCCTGGGTCTTGGGCATAGGGCCACAGTATGGAGATTGTTAGGAAAACCAAAGCCTCAAGCAGTGGTAGAAAATAAGTGGCAGATGATCTTGAAGTAGACTTGAGGAGCCTGCCAATAATAAGCTAGGTGGAAGACCCAGATGGAGGGTGGTAGGATTTATACCTCACTCTGTTGAAACAGTCACATCTAACAAGATCTAATTAACCACTCCTCCATTCTGTGGCGTCTGCTTTGTGTGTGTATGCACACTCAAGTCATGTCCGACTCTGGTTTTCAGCCTATGGACTACTGCCCCCCAGGCTCCTGTCGCTGGGTTGTCATTTCCTTCCCTGGGGGATCTTCCCCACCCAGGGATTGAACCCACATCTCTTGCTTCTTTTGCACTGACAGGCAGATTGTTTACCACTAGCAACACCTTACTCTCTAAAGGAATGGACTCCACAAAAGCAGCAAATAGTTTTTATTTCCACAACACAACCCATCTTCCTTTTCTCCCAGGAGCATAAAATTGACCTCAGCCATCAAAGCAGAGGACAAAAGCTGATAAGTGACAGAAGGCAAAGGGTTACTAGAAAAATAGATTCTGCCCAAGGCTCTCCTAGGGATTCAAATCCCTGTCCCAAGGCTCCCCTCCAGGGCTCACCAAATGGAGGGAACTAAGCACATGAAGAGAGGCTGGAAACTGACAAGGGGATTTTACAGAAAAGGAAAGGAGCCTGGCGGTGAAAAGACCTGAGGGATTGGGGTGGGGGAGGAGCCTTGCTCCTAGATTAGTGCTGAAAAAGGAAGGGGGAAGAAATAATTGGATGATGTATGTAGTTTCCATCATGTCGACCATTCCAGATCTCACTGAAGCTAAATTCTGGCCAGTCTATGGAGGTAGAAATTGGGGATGGAAGGAAAATTAGAATCCTTCCTACTTCCCCCAGAGAGTAGACTGTTGATTATCCAGCTCTACCCTTTTCCCAGCCTGCCTCCCCCAAAAAGGCTTCCAAATCCCTTAGCTAAAATTTGCATCAGAAAATGGAATGAGGGCTGTCATGAGTCTTGCCCAAATCCTCCAGCCTCAGAACTGACATGAAAGTTGAACAGGAATGGGGAAAGGGAAGTTTAGTAATGAGATTACAACCTCCCGTCATCCCCTACTCAAAAACTCAGATCCCTGGGCAGACAGGAAGGGAACACCAGGCAGCTGTTGTCATCAGGGACCCATGCAGACCTGTTGAACAGACCCAGTAGGTGAGAGAAAGCTGAGCTGGAGGCTAGGAGAGTTTATTAGACTCCTAGAAGTAGAAGCAGGGGCCTGGGGTCAAAGGAGCATGAAGCAACGCAAGAACGGGAGCATTTTAGCCCCCAAACTTAATGGGCCACCTTCCACCACCACCCGCCCCCCTAGTGCTAACCAGAGGGGCCCATGCGGGTGGCAGGCTGATCAAGGGCAGAGCTTGATGCGGGTGCCCTTGGAGAGCACCCGGAAGAAAGGGAAGACACGCTCGCCCAAGAAGGCAGCCGAAAAGGTGTGCACATGAGCCAGAGTCTCTGCATTGTAGAAGCCCAGGCGCCCAGCCTCATAGTCCAGGTACACGCCAAACCGCCGTGGTTTCTCACTTGGGCTCAGCAGTGTCTGCTCCGTTGAGCTTTGTGCCTGGTAGCGTTTGCCATTGGTGCCCACACACCACACTTCCCGCTGGAGCAGGGGCTGCTGGGGCAGGTGGAGGCGGCGGCGGCGGTGGTGATGGCGAGAGGAGCTGGCATCCCCACTGCCCACAGAGGACCCCCCAGAGCCCACCTTCTCCTTATGATGGGTTGATTCACGGGCAGCACCCACCGCCCAGCCCCGCCGCCCACCCACCTCTACCTCCCAGTAGTGCCGGCCAGAGCGGAAGCCCTGGGCCCCCAGCACGCAGCAGTCGGCCGAGAAGCGCTTGGAATGGTCAGCAACCTCCTGCCGCCTCTCTGCCAGGCGGACCCCCCGGCGGTCGGGAGACAGCATCAGAGCCGGGTGAGCCGTGTCAGGGTCCAGCGTCAGGTCCACTTGGGAGGAGGGAGGACAAATACGCCAGGGCTGGAACGACTGTTCCCTGTTGGTGGCTAACTCCAAAGTTTGGCCTTCCTGCTGCCCTCCCCCTTCACCTCTCGCCCTCCCCACCATCCAGCTGTCTTCAGCTCCCTGCCCCAACAGAGTCTCGACTCAAGTTCCTAGGGGCTCCACTTTTTTTCCCCACTCTGTTTTCAGGACACCAGACAGGTTTTCCCTCTGGTCCTGCTTTTACTCCCCAACACCCACCTGGGCTAGAACAAAAATGCTGCTCTCAGCTTGAAGCCCCAACTGGCCTGCCTTTATCCTGCTCCAATTTCAGCACCCATTCCCCCAGGGCCCAACTTTCCCTCAGAACCCAATCTCAGGTCTGTGAAGGGAAAGGCAAAGGAAGGTCGGACAGGTGACCTCCCTACCTCGGGCAGCCTGACAGAACATCCGGCTCATTTTCCTCACGATGGCGTCTGTCAGGAAGTCATGGCTATGGGGTTGACACGGGTCAGGGGACCAGACCTCTGGGGGCTGCAGCTGTACCTCTTCACACCTGGAGAAGGGGACCGGGCAGGGGGTGGGACCATGATATTCCCCCAGAGGGAAGAGCAGAAGCTGAGGGGAAGGAGAGGGTCCAGGAGGCAGAAACTCAGGTCCTGGGGAAGGAAGGAGAGGAGCGGGATATCCAAGAGATGCAGGGATGGGGAACCAGATGCCATTGGGTCAAAGGATAAAGGGTGAGAACACACCTATTGAAAGTCTCCTTGATGTCCTGGGAATAACAAAAAGAGGGAGAGGGAGAAAGAAACAGAGAGTCAGCTGCACAGGGATGGTTCCCTTCTCCCCATCTGATTCCAGCCAGAGAAAGAACTGAACTTGAACAGTGAGTGAGAAAGCATATACAAGGCCTTCGATAAACACGCATCCATCTCAATCAGCCATATGACTCATGCCTAATTTAACCCATCCTGCTGTGAGCCCACCAGAATTTACAGCCCCAGTAAAAGAATTTTCACAATATGACTTGGTCCTATCTTTTCAAGATGTTAATGTCAAAAATTCTTTTCCAAACTCTTAAAATCCTTTTACAAACTGAATCTTCATTCTTTTCATTAGGTACATTTATCACACACCACATTCAGTATCAACTAATCTGTCTCCAGCCTCAAAAATTTGGGTTAAATCATTGTGGGTTCCTCCCAATGAGAAGAGAGGCAGCTCTGGACAGGTGTTTGGTAAGCACCACCTGATACAGCTGACACAGGGCTCTGGCGGGGTGGACAAGGAAGGGGCCATTGCTTACCTGGAGCAGCCGCAGGCCCCCTTGCTGGCTTCGCTCCTGGGCCTCAGCCAGCAGGCGGCTCAGCTGGGCAGCCTGCTCTGAGAGGCGGCTGGCTGCTGCTCCTGCACGCCCCAGCTGAGCTTCGTGCATCTCTCGGAGGCGCCGCTCTAGCCCTGCCTGCTCTTCGGCCAGAAATCGTGTCAGCCGACCAAATTCTGAGGCCACAGCTGCCAGCTCTGACTTCATCTGGCTCTGGGATGATGCAAAGGGGATGGTGGATACCACCTCAACACACAGAAACAAACCTCCAATTTGGTAACTGCTGCCCCACAATCCAAGGCAAAGGAGCCCTACATTCTGAATAGAAAAGAGCCCCTGACCCCTTCCCCATCTCCTGGCTTTAGCAGGCTTTAGCATGCTCCTGGCACAATGGTCCCAAACCCACCAACCACTGCCTGCAACGCTTATCTACACCTTGGCTACTTGACTCTTCAGGTCTAAGCTTAAATATTCCTGAGAAAAGTCTTCTCTCTCTTCCAGATCTAAATCAGGGTCACTTACATAAATATCGTATCTTCTCGTGGCATATGCCTCAATTTGAAAGGTTATATTTACATTGGAGTATCTTTTAAAATCCTCTTTCCCCACTGCTCTGTAAGCTCTGTTGCCACAGGGTCCTCAGACCCTGGAACAGTGCCGACTACCAAGTAGGTGCTTGGTGAGAAGTTTTTGAAATAAATAAAAAATTCAGGAATCAAGATACAAAATCAGGGTCCTGGCTATTCCACTAATGACCATGGGAAGGTCACCCAATCCTTCTAGGTCAGATGTCAGTAAATTTTCCATAAAGGGTCAGATTAGATTTTACACTTTGGGCCATGAGGCAAAATCAAAAATATTATGTAGATAATGTTAATATATAAAGAGAGAAGACCTCTACCCATTCCCACCCCATTTGCCTCGGAAGGGCAACCCTGGATGAGCAGCATAATTTTTACCCAGATATAAGCTGGAGACATTTTTAAGGGTATGTAAAAAGAATTAAAAGGCCAGAGTATGCAGGGAAGTCCTGGCCGGTCAAGTGTGTGAAGAAAATAGTTTCACTCTCTATCCCAGTGAAACTCAGTTCCTGACACCGCTGCACCCCAGGAGCCCAACATCTCAATTTGGGCAGCAGGCTAGAAGCAAGAAAATGCCTGACTCCCAGACTCAAGATTCCCACTAGGTGCCCAGCAACAAAGTCCCTAATGTATAGGCGGCAGTGAATGAGCATGGGTCCTGGAAAGTGGCAAGGCTCAGCCGCCCTGCCAGGATGGCAGGCACTGGAGAGATGGGGGAAGACGTCAGATAGGAGGGATGCCCTGGCTTGGTGTCCAAAGCTCATTGCCAGGTCATTCCAGTGCCTACCAGCTTTACAAAAAGAGGCAGGAGTAAAGGGCTGGAATTGGGGGGAAAATATTTTAAAATACTCCATGGGGAGGCGTAAGCAATAAAGAAAAAAGGCTGAAAAACACCAGACTGGAAGATAATAGGTCTCTATAATGCTGACATTCCTCCACTCATGCCTTGCCCACCACCTGACATCTGTCTTGGAACCTGGAGCTTCTCTGACAGCTGGTATGTGAAGTTTGCCTTGCCCTCTTCTGTCCTCTGTGCTATCTGGAGTGATGGTATGGGGCAGCAGGTCTAGGGTTAAGTGTCTGGGATGGTAAACCTGCTCTGCAACCTTGAGCCAGGGACCAGCCCTCTCCAAGCTAAACCTATTTCATTCCATTTTGGAACCTAGGAATAAACATGCCTCTTGATTTGCTAAGGCTTCCCTGGCGGCTCAGATGGTAAAGAATCTGCCTGCAATGCAGGAGACCTGGTTTCAATCCCTGGGTCATGAAGATACCCTGGAGAAGGGAATGGCAACCTACTGCAGTAGTCTTGTCTGGAGAATTCCATGGACAGAGGAGTCTGTTGGGCTACAGTTCATGGGATCGCAGAGTTGGACACAAATGAGCAACTAACTCTTTCTTTGAGCTGCTAAGACCCCTCTCCTCACAGACACCCAAGAAGGTGTCTACTTCTCTCTCAGGCCTTGGCTGTCCCTCTTCAGAGGATCCAGTCACCACTTGTGAGAGCCCATCTTTCCTGCTCTAACCACAGAACCAGTCAGTCAGCCCTGTCAAGGACATTCACTCACCTTCAACTCTGTCACCCGCCTCTCCTCCTTGGCCTTCATCTTCTGCACAGCCTCCAGGTGCTTCCTCAGCGGTTCCACATGCCCCTGCAGTTTGGCCTAAAGAGATGGAGAAAGGAAAGTTAGAGGTCTTGGATAGGAGAAGCACCTGCCCTCAAAGGCCATATCCCCCATTCTCCCTGCAGTGATTTGGGCTCAAAGGCTGATACCCATTATAGGTATTAAATGAGCATCAAATTCCCTTCCTCCCCTTTCTTCTCTTCAGATGATGACAAAGGCTTTCAACCCTCCTCCTGAACTCATGTACAAAGTCTACAAGTTAAGATTCTGGGACTTCCTTGGCAGTTCAGCAGTTAAGACTCTGCACTTCCACTGCACAGGGCACAGGTTCAGTCCCCAGTCAGGGAAGTAAGATCCGGCATGCCACTCGGCCTGGTCAAAATAATAAAGGTAGGATCCTGATGACTACACAGCACCACACTCAAGAGTTGGGAGTGAACATGGCTTGAGCCCCTCAATGCACAGTCTTTCCATATGAATGCTATTACATATGGTCCCTTCCTTCTCATAAGCAATCTTCCTTATAATTTTCAACTCTAAATACTTTTCTGATGATTTTATGCCTATGCTAAAAATCTTTCAACAGTTCTCCATGACTTGCAATATATGAGGCTCTCACTGCACCTTCATTTCTAGCTCCCCTCCTATACCTCCTGCACACAGAATCTTTAGTTTTAGTCACATAAAACTTCTAGTCTTTTCCTGAGCATAATTCCATACTTTTATCCATGCTACTCCCTCTGTCTGGGACTGCCCTTCTACACTTAGCCCAAGGCATTCTTCCTTTAAAACCCAGCTACCTGTCCATGCCCCTGATGCTCCCCGTCCATGGCCCTGATGCTCCCCACCCCCAACTTCCTCTGTGATCCCAAGGAACATGAACACACCTTTATAATACTTCCCTGCACTGTAATCACTTACATGTGTTCTGTCCCTAGGACACACAGGCTCATGGGAGCATGGACCCCATTTATTTTAATTTCTATGCTTCTCTCCCACTCAATTACTTGCTAAATGGAAGACAAATACACTTTCCTCCTAAAGTTTTAACTCGTGCAACAAAAATGCACTTGAGCTCTGTGTTCTAATCGTTTGTAACAGAATCTTGTGCTTTAAAGGCCAGAATGGATAACCCTGGTTTTTGTGCCTTTTCCTTTTTTATGCATTCTACTACTTCTGCCTTTCTACCTCCTTTTCCTTGGGGGGTAATACAGCCTAGAAGAGCTCACACCTAGACTCTAATCTGAACCTGAATGCAGGCAAGTGACCATGCTTCAAGTTACCTCATCTTAAAAAGGGAACTAGGAATAAGAGAATCTACCTTGTGGACATGATGCTTAGCACAATGTCTGACACAGAACAAAAGATCAGTACTAAATGTTATCTAGAATTCCCTACCCAGGCCTAAGCTGCCAATGACAATGTGATAATGACCCTTGATCTAAAGAGGTTACTGACCCAGAGCACAAAAGGTAGTCATTGCAAGGTTAAATAGTTGAAAAAAAAATCATCATAAAATTACAATCAATCCATAACATAAAAACAGCATAAACAACACAAAAATTTGCCTTTTGCCATTATTTTCTATTTTTTTCCAGTAGGGTCAATAATTTCAACTCTATTAATTCAACATTTATGCTTATATTTCTTATTTAATATTTTTCCTAAATTATGGACAAAAAATTCCTACACGAATCCAAATAGAGTACCATTTAAGAGAAATTTTCAAGAACCTTTAACTTTTTTGAAGCTTTATTTATATATCATTTGTGCATTATTACCTATTCAATAAAGAAATATTTCTACAAAACAACACTGTGCCAAGCTAGTGCTAGTTAGTGTATGTATCTGAAAAGAAACTACCTGCCTGTAAAATACCCTGTAATTTAGAAGAGGAGACTCAAAAAATTAGTTGGACATAATAAAATGTATGTATTTACATTTACTGATCAGTTAATGTCAGACTTTGTGTTTAGTGGCCTCTTCAAATTGCAGAGCTCTACTGGGCTGGCATTCAACAGCTATGGCTAACACAAATTAAAATCCAGTTTCAGAAGTTCTTCAGAAGAGTTCTGCAAGGAGAGGGTGGAGAAGGGATGGAATGCCCCATGGATATGCCACCCTGGGATCCAGTTAACAAAGTGACTACACATTGATGGGTACAGGTAACTAGAAGCCGAGAGGATACAAAAGGGAAGGACAAAAGGAGCTCACAATGTCCCCTAATAATGTAGGGCCTAAAAGGCAGGTGGTAGTACCAGTGCAGTGATTTCCATAGTAGCCTGGGCTTTCTAAAGATAACCCTCCCTTGTCAGTGATTCAGAATCAATGATGGTAGGGCCCACCGTACTTCTGAAAACCTCCACTAATAACTGGAACAATCAGCCAGGTTTGACAATCACTCTGTGGGAGGAACAGTTACTTGTCATAAGGGGTGTAGATTTGTCTTAACTGTACATACCACTCCCAGCTGAGAAGCTCTAGACATCTTACTCTAAAACTGGAGTAATGATAATAAAACCCAAATGAAGTTACTGTACAAATCAGGAGAAGATTATGAAAACACAGGTCATAAAACAGAAAAGCTCTGTGCAGACTACACAGAAGCAGCTACCCTCTCCTCCTGGTTCCACTTCTACAAACCATCTGGCCTTCGGTAAATGTTATTTCTACCAGCTATCTCACACACAAATCTCCTTTACCTGTGTCCGAAAAGATGTTAACTAAATTAGAATCAAACTTCGAGAAGAAAAGTCACATGTCAGAAAAATCAAACAACAGACATCTAAATAGTGGTGATGTTGTAAAACAGTATAGGCCAGGAAAGGCGGGGCGGGGGAGGCGGTGTAGTTACGAGGAACTGTGTGGCCCTGTGTGTATATTACTTACATCTCTCTGTTTCTGTTTCCCTTCCGTTTCCCAATCTGTAAAACGGGAATACAAACCACAGCAAACTCACAGGTTTTCAATTTTAAATGAGACAGTCCAAGAAAAAGTGCTTAGTACAGTGCAGGGGTACATAGTAAGTGTTCAGTAAACATTAACTTTTAATCCTGGAGAAATTATAAAGTTCAAAGACATTCAGAGACTAAGGGCCAGATCTTCTGACTTAAAAGCCTATCCCTCTTTTTAAATACCCAGGAAAGGTAAGAAGTCCTGGCCAGTACAAAAGAATGATTCCGCAAGGAGAAAACAAAGCCATATCTTGGAGTGGGTGGGGAACCCATTAGAACAAGAGCAGAGCATATGAGTCTGATTCTAGTAGTTAGTCAATACACACTTCTGTTCCTCAGAACACCTTATTATTTGAGGCCCAAGCTCTTTCCTGGAGAAGGAAATGGCAACCCACTCCAGTATTCTTGCCTGGAAAATTCCAGGGACAGAGGAGCCTGGCAGGCTACAGTCCATGAGGTCGCAAAGAGTCGGCCAGGACTTTGTGACTGAGCAAGTTCTTCCCATTTCTAGAGGTTTTAATCAGGGATAGAGTTTTAAGAGTCATTCACAGTTAACTAAGACGGGTGGTAAAGCCCTAAGGGCTTGTCACTTGCATTTCTATAACTTAGGGACAATGAAGTGCAAAACAGCAGTGGCTTTTCCCCAAGAGACAAAGTCCAGTGATACGACATCACCAGATTTCGTTTGAGGAAGCCAGTCTTCCCTGGTCTTCTCCACTGTGTCTACTTTGTCTGTGTCCAGGATCCTTCTCACTCTAACCATCCTGGTGCCAGTAAGTGCTTAGGTAAGGAGAATCAGCTCAACAGTGCACGAGGATCTCTGGACGGGAAAGACACCATTTCCTTTCCCCAGTTTCTCTTACTTCTTCTCCACCCCAACTAAACTCCCATCTTCTACTCTCACCTTGTACTCCTGCACCACCTCCTCCAATGGCACCACGCTGTGCTGTTTGTGGTTCCTGGATTCTCGACATACCACACAGATGGCCTCTTCATCCACCTCACAGAAGAGCTTCAGGGCTTCTTGGTGTTTGGGACAAATGCCCTGCTCGTTCCCACGGCTCCCCCGACCAGCGGTTGGGTGCATCTGCCGAATCACCTGGACCATGTTGGCCAGCTGCAGGTTGGGCCGGAAGCTCCGCCTAGGAAAGCTCTTGCGGCACTGAGGGCAGGTGAAGCACCTCCGAGGAGTTGGAGGCGGGGGCAGTGGGGTGACGGGATCTAGCTCCTCTTCCTCGTCCTCCTCCAGCACTTCCTCCTCGTCCTCCTCCTCCTCTCCCCTCAGGTCCTCCTCCATATCCCCCAAGTAGTAGTCCAGGTCTTCCTCCTCCTCCTCCTCCTCCCACACGTAGTCCATGTTGTCCCAGTTGGATCCGCCCATGCCACTGGTCCAGAACACACCCTCTTCTTCCTCCTCGACCTCCTCCTCCATGTCGCCCTCATAGTCTTCATCGCGCATGGGGGTGTCCCAACCCCCACCGGCCCCCACAGCCTCCACTTCTTCCTCCTCTGCATCCTCCTCCTCTTCCTCCCGGTCTAACTCTTCTCTGTCCTCTTCATCCTCCCCTCCCCACAACTGGGTTACACACACTCGGCAGAAGTTGTGCCCGCAGCCGATGGACACGGGGTCCGTGAAGTAATCGAGGCAGATAGCGCACACCGCCTCCTCCTGAAGGGTCTGCACAGGGTTGGGTGCCATGGCAACGGCAGCCATCTTAAGTGTCCAGTCAGCCAGTATAGACGGGTGGTGAGTGGTGGGGGCGGGGGAAGGGGGGGCGGGGGGCGGGGGGGTCTTCCCTCTCAGACTCCCTGACGACCCAGCCCCACCCCCAGCCCTGCCCCTCCACACCTCGCCTCAAGCGCAGCCAAAGAAATGTCCTCCCGACAACACACCCCTGCACACAGAGTTCCCTACTCCCAGACCACAACCGAGTCCCTGAAAGGGGAGGGGACAGAGCGGAGCGATACCGCCAAGTCCCTCAGGTGGCCCTGAGTGCAAATCTGCCCCAACGCTCCCCTGGCCTCCTCATAAACCCCCGCCCCTCCTCACTTCCTGGCTCCGCCCCCTCACTTCCGGCCTCCCCTAACACTTCCGGTGCTGCTAACCACCCAAGATCGCGAGCTCCTTCCCAGGTCACGCTACGCCCCTTTCTGCCCCCGCTTCCCCGCCCCGGGTCTCCAGATGACAGGAAACGGTGAGGCGACGCTCTAGCAGGCACTCAGGAACAGGGAGGGAGGCCTAGAAGGACGGAGGCGTACGACTCTGTAATGCGAGGGAGTGGGGAACGCAGACGAAACTGAAAGCCCGGCCTCCCCCATCGCCCGCCACTGGGGATAAATTTCGGGGGACCTTGGAAGGGCTTGGCACCCGTCTACTCTCTATGCTATGACCGTATCGGCCCAGCGCCATCCTACCGACCGGACACGGAGAACTGCAGCAGGAACTCCCCACGGCCGATACCGGAAATGGGAAGGGCGGGTGTCGGTGAGAACCCTGAAGTACTTCCGGCCCATCTAGGCGAAGGACTTTGTTGTTTGAAGACTCCGAGAGTCGGTCCGAGACTGACTAGGGGGCGGGGTCTGTAGAAGTGCGGTGGAGGTGGGACCGGAGACCCCTCCCATCCTCCCAGCTGTAGTTGGCAATTCCACACACTTGGTAGAAACTACCATCGGTCACTGTCGCTTCGTTTAGATGAACTTTCTTAACTGCCATCGGTAAAGGAACAGTAGCAAATCATGACATGCACATTCACACAGTGGAACACTTCAGATGTAGAAAAGGGGATCCTCCCCAAAATGTACAAATGAAATGAAAAAACCAAGGTGCTAAACAATGTATAGAGTAAAATTGTAAAGAAGGGAAAGGGATAGGATGTTTAGCTTTATAAGTGACTAAGTGAAGTCGCTCAGTCGCTCAGTCGTGTCCGACTCTGCGACCCCGTGAACTGTAGCCTACCAGGCTCCTCCGTCCATGGGATTCTCCAGGCAAGAGTACTGGAGTAGGTTGCCATTTCCTTCAGGGGGTCTTCCCAACACCAGGGATCAAACCCGGGTCTCCAGCATTGGAGGCAGACGCTTTAACCTCTGAGCCACCAGAATCCTGTGTTAATTCATAAAAGGTAGTTCCTATCTCAGAGGGTTTAGTGAAATTACTATTGTGCAAAACTATTATAATATTGCCTAGCACATAGTAAGTGAGATACAGGGTTTAGCTATCCATCATTATCATCGTTGTTGTCTATCTCTGGATGAATATTAGTGTATCTAGGACACTTTTCTGTAAATGTCGTTCTGTCTCTTTTGAACTTGAACCAAGTCAATGTATTGCCTTAAAGAAAAAAGAAATAATTTTGTTTCCCACCCCCCAAGTGCTATTGAGTCCTTCAGCTCTTTCTGAGCTGTGCACCGCGCGTGCTCCACGCCCAGAATACTTCGAGGTCTGTCTTCGTGGAGTGCCAGTGTAAGAGCAGGGGCTCAAACTGGGTTTGCGGCATTGGGTTTTACTTGAGAGAATCCTAGCTAGGATGTAGAACGGTATCGGTAAAGATGCTGCTGTGGTAACTGGAGCATCTCAGCCAAATGGATTGTTTGTTTGTGCGATAGAAATAATACTTGATGTTTTTAAAAAACATGATCTTGCTTAATTAAAAAAAATTTTGGGGGGACAGCAAGGAAAGTTACGGGACTCCCTAGTGAGTGTTGGGCGCTGCGCGATGCCAGAACTGGGCACGCAGAATTGACCCTGATCTCGAGGCGCTTCTCACCTCTTGTGGAAACTCCAAAATGACATGTGCTTTATAAAATGGTGGTCAGAACGCGCCCAAACTACGAATCTTCGTGCATAAACTATGTACTAGGCCGTGCCAGGAGCTGCAAACGCTACTGTAGCAGATAAATGGGACCACCAGACCTGAACGTGGTTCAGACGGCCCCTAAAGGGAGCCCCATGTCCCTTTGGAATCATGTCTTATCTTGTCCTGACCAGTAGGGGCCATGTGTAGATTCAGGGAGTAATTAGCGAGAGCGTTGTTGTGGGCGTTTCCGTAGTGTAGTGGTTATCACGTTCGCCTCACACGCGAAAGGTCCCCGGTTCGAAACCGGGCGGAAACATGGCTTACTTTTCCATTTTATTTTATTTTTTTTTTACTTTTCAATTTTAGTCACTATCTTTCTCGCGTCCTGGAGTGAAGACCGTCACATCAAAAATGTGTGTGAGTGTGTGTGTGTGTGTGTGTGTGTGTGTCTATGTTTACCTGTATTTCTGTTTCTCGGAGACAGGCAGTGAAGCGGAACTGTAGCAGGCAATACTCTGCTCCAATGGAAATTCGGTTCTGGCACCTCAGCTAATCTCCTTGCTCTTCCCCTCAGAAGCCTGCATGGCGAACTATCCCACGTCGAGAGGGTGTAGATTTCAGATCCCTTCGCCAGGCGCATAGTAGGAGCTCCATAGTACTTTTGTAGTTGTTTAGTGATCTGCATCCTTGCTGGATTTTGGTCTCCTGGGACAGGAGGTGCACTCCTATCTGTAGCCCGGCTAGCTCAGTCGGTAGAGCATGAGACTCTTAATCTCAGGGTCGTGGGTTCGAGCCCCACGTTGGGCGACGGTTAATTTTGGAAAATGAGACAATAAAAGATCTCAATGTAAGGGCAGCAGACCCAGACCAGACCCTTCTGGGATCCATCTTCCCGCTGATGATGGCCAGTAGCTGGGCTACAGAACAGATGGAGTGCACCAAGCTCAAAGGGGACAGTGAAGGCTGAGTACCGGCGACAAATTCCTTGTTTACGAGACAACCCTCCTCCAGAAACTGCGGTATGACCCCAGGGCCCCCTGATTAGCGACCACTTTACCAGGTGATTTTGAGGTTAGTATTCCGCGCTCTTAGAGTCTCGGCCCTATTTCGAAGTCTGAAGCCCTCACGTTCAATATATTCTCTTTAAGCTCGATACTGAGTCGATCTTTTGAGAAATGTTGCCCTACACATCCTAGTCTCCACATTCCCCCCACACATAAAGGAATGTTAAAATGCCCGCCCCCCTTTTTAAATCTTAAAATCATGATACATTTTATTTATAGAGTTCTAAGACTGATGACCTATCAAACACATTATTCTGGGGAAAGGCATGTTGGAGGATATGCTTACGACAGGTCTTTACAGTTCTTTAAAAAATTATCTTTTTGTTTTCTTTATTAATTTATCTTAATTGGGGGCTAATTATTGACTATACCAAAGCCTTTGACTGTGTGGATCACAATAAACTGTGGATAATTCTGAAAGAGATGGGAATACCAGACCACCTGACCTGCCTCTTGAGAAATCTGTATGCAGGCCAGGAAGCAACAGTTAGAACTAGACATGGAACAACAGATTGGTTCCAAATAGGAAAAGGAGTACGTCAAGGCTGTATATTGTCACCCTGCTTATTTAACTTATATGCAGAGTACATCATGAGAAACGCTGGACTGGAAGAAGCATGAGCTGGAATCAAGATTGCCGGGAGAAATATCAATAACCTCAGATATGCAGATGACACCACCCTTATGGCAGAAAGTGAACAGGAATTAAAATGCCTCTTGATGAAAGTGAAAGAGGAGAGTGAAAAAGTTGGCTTAAAGCTCAACATTCAGAAAATGAAGATCATGGCATCAGGTCCCATCACTTCATGGGAAATAGATGGGGAAACAGTGGAAACAGTGTCAGACTTTATTTTTGGGGGCTCCAAATCACTGCAGATGGTGGTTGCAGCCATGAAATTAAAAGACGCTTACTCCTTGGAAGAAAAGTTATGCCCAACCCAGATAGCATATTGAAAAGCAGAGACATTACTTTGCCAACTAAGGTCCGTCTAGTCAAGGCTATGGTTTTTCCAGTAGTCATGTATGGATGTGAGAGTTGGACTGTGAAGAAGGATGAGCACCGAAGAATTGATGCTTTTGAACTGTGGTGTTGGAGAAGACTCTTGAGAGTCCCTTAGACTGCAAGGAGATCCAACCAGTCCATTCTGAAGGAGATCAGCCCTGGGATTTCTTTGGAAGGAATGATGCTAAAGCTGAAACTCCAGTACTTTGGCCACCTCATGCAAAGAGTTGACTCATTGGAGAAGACTCTGATGCTGGGAGGGATTGGGGGCAGGAGGAGAAGGGGACGACAGAGGATGAGATGGCTGGATGGCATCACTGACTCGATGGACATGAGTTTGAGTGTACTCAGGGAGTTGGTGATGGACAGGGAGGCCTGGCATGCTGCGATTCATGGGGTCGCAAAGAGTCGGACACGACTGAGTGACTGAACTGAACTGAATTGCTTTACAATATTGTAGTTTTTGCCATACATTGACATGAATCAGTCACCAGTGTACATGTGTCCCTTGGTCCTGATCCCCCCTCCAACATCCCTCCCCGTCCCATCTGTCTGGGTGGTCCCAGTGCAATGTCTTTGAGTGCCCTGTTTCATGCATCAAACTTGGACTGGTCATCTGTTTCACATAAGGTAATATACATGAATCAATGGTAGTCTCTCAAATCATCCCACCCTCGGCTTCTCCCACAGAGTCCAAAAGTCTGTTCTTTATATCTGTGTCTCTTTTGCTGTCTTGCACATAGCGTCGTCGTTACCATCTTTCTAAATTCCATATATATGCGTTAATATACTGTATTGGTGTTTTTTTTTCTGACTTACCTCACTCTGTATAATAGGCTCCAGTTTCATCCACCTCATTAGAACTAACTCAAATCCATTCTTTTTAATAGTTGAGTAATATTCCATTGTGTATATGTACCACAACTTCCTTATTTGTCTGCCGATGAACATCTAGGTTGCGTCCATGTCCTCGCTATTGTAAACAGTGCTTTTATGAACATTGGGGTACACATGTCTCTTTCAGTTCTGGTTTCTTCATTGTGTATGCCCAGCAGTGGGATTGCTGGGTCATATGGCAGTTCTGTTTCCAGTTTTTTAAGGCATCTCCACACTGTTCTCCATAGTGGCTGTACTAGTTTATAGTCCCACCAACAATGTAAGAATGTTCCCTTTTCGTCACATCCTCTCCAGCTAAAGTGCCCTTTTTTAAAAAGACCCTAATATGAACATCTTCAGCAGGTCTTGTCGCCAGCTTCTTCCTTAACTTCACATGAATTTATTCTTTTCCATTTATTGTTCCTCAGTCCTGTAAATTCATCTCATTTTCTATTTTCCATCTGTAGAAGTCTCCCCACATACATACCAGACCACAACAGAAGTCGGCTGATTATATAAAGCTGGTTTATTAAACTTTCTAAGTGAAGGATAGTTATCACCTTCAGTCTCAGAAGTGTATGGAAAGGAAGAGTTAGGGAGAGTTTAGCATGATGCCCTCTGAAGACAGCGCAGACAGGAATTGGCTGGTGAAACAGGTAGAGTTCCTAGTACAGTCATAACTCACACATCCCTGGGGAGTTACTGTTACTACCATCTTTTCTTGGAATCGACGGGTCTAAACAAGCCAGCGTTGAAATAGTTTGGACTTTGGCATTTCGTGTGGCAAAAGGCTTGCAAATTCATCTGCAAAGTTGCTTCAGGGATTTTTTTTTTTTTTTTTTACCACCTTTACTGGGACTGGAAAACATTCCTAAAAGATTCTGACTTTTTCATTAAGAGAAAGTCCAAATGTACAGTTTCTCTTTCCTGTCTCCCAACAAGCTGAGGGCACACCCTCCCCAGCTTTTTGCTACAATTTCTTCTTTTCTCTCCTCTCCCACCATTCCACAGAAGCCCCTCAAGCCAGGTCTTAACTGTTTGTAATCCATCTGCTGCTGCTAAGTCGCTTCAGTTGTGTCAGACTGTGCGACCCCAAAGATGGCAGCCCACTAGGCTCCCCTGTCGCTGGGATTCTCAAAGCAAGAACACTGGAGTGGTTTGCCGTTTCCTTCTCCAATGCATGAAAGTGAAAATTGAAAGTGAAATCATTCAGTTGTGTATGACTGTTAGTGACTCCACAGACTGTAGCCCATCAGGCTCCTCCATCCATGGGATTTTCCAGGCTAGAGTACTGGAGTCGGGTGCCATTGCCTTCTTCGATCCCTCTGCTAGTAAGTGACCTATGTAGCTCTCGGCGTTCAACAGTTCAGACATCAGGCTAATGCACGGTATTGCTCTTTAAAGGCCAAAGAGGCAGAAAGACTCTGATGTACGTTTTGGATTCTTTCAGGAACAAAGAGCTGGAGGTGTGAAGGAAGTGAGACTTCCTTGGGGAGAGGAGCTGGAAGAGCTCCAGAGGAGCTGGGGAGTCCAGACAGGAAGGGGCCTGCACCAGGGTCAAGGCAGCAGCCAGCCGGAGAAATGGCAAAGGAGCTGGATGTATGGTTTGTGCTCAGGGTAGGAAAGGGGTCTCCTGGATTTCTGCTTTATATGGGTTAATAACCAAGATCAGATACTGAAGATTGGGGCTGTTAGGGGAGGGAGGAAAGAGGTTTAGTCAGTTCAGTCTTGGACAGGTTGGGAGATGTCTAAAAGGACATGTCCAAAATGTCCAAGGCAGGAGGATCTAAAGCTTGGGGAGAGCAGTCACAGCTGGAGTCACAGATGCAGGGAAGGAGAGTGGGTCAAGTGTGAGCTGAGATCTGACCCTCAGGGAGATGGCCTCAAGTACATGGAGGAGTCCGATTAGGAGGAAACCCAGCAGCAAAACTTCCACTGAAGCCAAGGGGGTGGAGATGTGCAAAAAAGGAAGGACAAATGGGTAAAGTCAAATTATGGCTTAGGAAGGGAAAATCGTAATGCGTTCATGAATTCAGCCACTTGCAGTCTCCTGGCTAACCTTGAACTAGACTCTGACAAGAGAGTCTCCTGCCCTGGGCTCTGGGGGAGAGGGGCTTCCCTGTCACAGAATCCCTACTCACACATTAATCCCCACTCAGTACGACTCAGCCTCTTTTCCAATTCCTGGTTACCTTGGTCTTTGCCCACCAGCGCTGGTGGCAGAAAAACACTTTGCAGTATTTTAAACCATCCATACTGCTCTTAAGTTTGCATACGTGTAAACTACATATAATATACATTAAATTTCATCCCAATTCTGGGCATCGAATGCTAGGATTAATGAATTTTATTTTTATAAGGTACTTAACAGATTTCACTACATTTTCAAAATTTAATAATGTCAGCTTTATTTAAGTAACATCGACTTAAAACTTGATATGTTTCGATCTCCCCTTTATTCTTAATAATTTTATATTATTTCTAAGAAATAGTTATTCTGAAAGCATATGTAAAATTAATTTCATTGTTGCTTTTCATATTTAACGTATATTTTGACAGAAATATTCCATATCTCGTGTACTTTGTATTTGAATCCTTTGGAGCGTAACTATCAACAGAGCACATATTATGTGAAAATTTAAACCCGGCAGCAGTCCCCCTCAGTTCAGTTCAGTTCAGTAGCTCAGTCGTATCCGACTCTTTGCGACCCCAGGAACCGCAGCACTCGAGGCCTTTCTGTCCATCACCAACTCCCGGAGTTTACCCAAACTCATGTCCTTTGAGTCGGTAATGCCATCCAACCATCTCATCCTCCGTCGTCCCCTTCTCCTCCTGCCGGCAATCTTATCCAGCATCAGCAGTCTCCCTAGAAGACAGATAATGAAAAGGGTTATCCACGTTTTACCTTCCCTTGGGCGAGGCTCGCTGCTTTCATTCACGCCTTTGTTTTTTAATTGCTGAACCTGACTGATTTCACAACCTACCAACCGGTCGTGCTCCACAAGTTTGACAAACACTGCTACCTGGGGCCACCAGGGGACCGATGTCCTAGTGTAGAATTGTTCCAAAGGCTCTGACCCAGCAGGTGAGGTAGGAGGAAGACCTGGGCAATGACAATGACTATAGTCTATAAGGGATTTGGAAAGGGTAAACTTCAGGTGTTTCCGTAGTGTAGTGGTTATCACGTTCGCCTAACACGCGAAAGGTCCCCGGTTCGAAACCGGGCGGAAACAAAGGAAAATGTTCTTATTTTCCCCAGCTACAACCACTTTCTTCTAGTTAATTTGTCAAGTTCTGTCATCTGTCCCTGGAATGTATGTGCGTAAAAGTATGCTTAGCTTTTACAGTATTATCCTACCGCTCTCTTTTCCAATCTATTACCAGTTCACTTCAAGCGAGTATATTACGGATCTCTAGGTCTGTAGCGCAAAAGAAGGTGGTCTGTCATTAGAGCCATCCTTCACAGAACTTAAAATCCTAGAAGATCAGAAGGCAGGAATGCCACTCAGAGACACATGAAATAGTAAAAAGTACAAGTGCGTTGGAATCATATAGTGGAAGTCAGGCTGGGAAAGAGAGTTCACAGGAAAGAGCAGTAATAACCTCACCATCTATCACAATCACGTTGACTGTCTGGTCCTGTTGTTGGTGTCTCCCTCTCCTGCAGGTGAGGCCACTGAGCCACAGACACGTCACACGAGGTGACTAAATGTGGGGTAGAGGAAGTAGCAGACGGAGCTAAAGGACGGAGAATGCGGAATGAAACAGGGCACCGTGAGAAATTCAAGTTAGCATAGCCGAGAAAGTACCTGGTTCTGCCAGAGATCTGCTGGTGACTGGTTCCCGCTCAGCGCTGGCGGATATTAGCGCGACAACCTTCACCTTACGGGACACCACCGTGAGCGAGTCTGAGTTTTTCTATCCTGACTGGTTTCACTCCCGGCCTGCACCTACGCATCCGTCTTCAGCGGCAGAATAGAACAGTAAAAAGAACAGCAGCCTCTCCACAGGTGTCTCGGTCAGCCGCCTTCTTCATCCGTCCTCACTTGCTGCGCATCTGCTGCGTGCCTATGCGACTCGAAGGGTGTGTTACGAAACGGGCTCCAGGGGTCAAGGGCAAAACGTCAGCGAAGGCTTCAGAGAAGCAGACCAGCGGTACTTGGGAGTCCCCAGGCCAGAGTTCCCGGCCTGAAAGATGTCTGCAGACAGGCACACGGTATGGACTTCTGAAGAAGGGTAGCCTGCTTCTATGCATGGAAAATGGGGTTTACACTTTCATACACCTGACGGTACAACAATTTACACGAGCGAGAGGCAACTACTTCTTTCCCTCGGACTTCTGTCAAGCTTGAAAGTCAAATAGATAAAATATCTAAGTGGTAAATCAAATTCTTTTAAAATAAAGTTTCACAGGGTTTTTTTGTTTTCTTTTTGCGTTGGGGCGGGGCGAGGGGTGGGGTGGGTGTTGGTTGTGCGGAGGCGGGGCGGGGTGGAAGGTTGGGATGTCGTGCTGCGCAGCTTGAGAGATTTTAATTGCCAGGCCAGGAATCAAATCCCAGGCCCTGGCAGTGAAAGCACTTTCACATCTTAAATGCAGACAAAGCATAATCAAAACTAGCTACGTGATGGCAAAGCTTGTTAGGTTACCTGCATTCACGTAACTTTCACAGACACAAAATCAATCTCATGCCCATATCTTTATCAGTGCTTTTTAAAAAAATACTTACTCATATGCCTTAGCTTGGTTTACAGATGTAAACCCGACCAAAACGGCTAGGGTCCAGATGTACAACAGAGCCCTAGAAGAGTAAAGAATTTTGGGCCCCACGTGGAAGAATTTTCCCAGTTTCCCCTGCTCACTCGATTTCTTTTTTTTTCGCCTCATATTTTACTGACTGATTTGAGATAAATCAGTACAGTCCCTGCATCCCAGGCTCTGGACTGTCAGAGTGTCTCTTGCTGTACCCCCTCCAAGCCCAACCAAGACTCGGGGAGGCCAGGATCATCACTCAGTCCTGTCATTCTTCACCAGGTGGACTTTGGTCCCTGCCTCAGCTAACGTTAGAGTATCCTCTGACTTCCTTGGGGAGACAATAAACAAATCCACTGCAACACAGTTAACACCAAAGAGGCAGCTGGGCTGGGCGATAAGCTCCACAGGAAGTTGTCTCATGTGGATCGTATTTCTTTGGGGTTACATTTAATGCTAACTTGTCAATAGGGCTTGAGAGCTTTATTAGTTTCATCTTGTTTCAATTAATGCTAAAGTTATCCTCTTGTTGATGCTTAAATTGTTGCTGCTGGTCAGTAGAAGCCCCTTTAAAATTGGCCCCTTCATCCTTTCAGCACTGCCCCGACAATTTGAAAGCACACTTGTTTCCTGGTAGAAACTCACACTTCAGGCCTATCTTTAATTTTTCCTAGATAAAGAATAATTTTGGACCTCACTTGGAAGAATTCTTGAAAGAATCAAGTTCAGAAAAGGTTTTTTTTGTTTTAGTAAAAAATAAAAGAATCAAATATGGGTGCCAGGACACAATGCATGGGACCAAAGGTTGGCTCCCCAACGTCTGAGGTTCCCTAGGAAAATCCTTTAAAGGATGTAAACGTACACTGAGAGCTCTATTTAATTGTAGCTTTGCTGGATCTTTACTTTTTTTTTTTTTCCCCCAAATAAGCCTCAATCAAACATACGCAACATTAATACTCTACAAAATTATTTACCTAAATCTCTCACTCAAAAGTAACTGTGTTACTTTTTGCTTTTATTTTCTAAACTTTTATTACGAAATTTAAAATAGACAGAATGGTATTAAGAAGTCCCAAGTACTCATCACTCAGCTTCAACACTTTTCTCTCTTTCACCATTTCTATTTTATCTCTACATTCACCAGTTCCCACCCCACTGGCTCATTTATTTATATTCCTCATAGATCTCATGATATATCCTTCTATAGTAACTCTATTGATCATCTCCCTTTCCCTCTGGTTATTCTGTTACTGTATAAAACTTCAGGGTTAGGAAATAGTATTAATAGGTACAAATCTTGTGAATTGAATCCTTACATGGACAAAAAACTGTTCTAGATGCTGGGCATACATTGATTCTTTGCACTCTTGCAACAAACCTATGGTGTGCGACTGTTAAAGGGAAACTTCATTCATTCATTCATTCATTCATTCATTTACACGGCAGTGAAAAAGACAGGCCAGTGAAACAGACTTGCCCTCCTGATGTTTACCTTCTAATAGGCAATTAAAACAAACAAATAAGCCGACAGAAAAGTACTCTTAGAGAGTGATACAGACTGTGAGAAAATTAATGAGGGTTATCTAACAGAGTGGTAGGCAGAGGACAGTATTAGAGAGATAGTCCAGGAAAGATACATCACAAGAGGTGACAATGAGCTGAGTCAGAAAGATAAGAAACAGCCACCTTACAAATATCTTGGAGAAAAGGACTTTGGGAGAGGGGGCAGCAGGTTCAAAAGCCCTGAAGTAGGCATAAATTTGGTGTATTTAAGGATGGGGAAAAATCCAAGACCTCCTTACCGAACCTTGGAGGTTAAAGAGCCACAGCTATACCCCCAAGGCTCTGCATTCAGATGACTGCATCCACACCATTTGCTGGTTTTGTTTGCAGATAGGTAGAAAAATGACTGGAGGACACAGGATTTTCTGTGTTTGAGGACTCCCAGGCAAATGAAGAACATAGTAGGAATTTTTAACACAATGTGGAGTTTTTAGGATGAACACACAGGTTCATTCAGAAAATTTCAAATAAAAAATAAACATCAGCTCTAAGTCCTAGCTGTGTGACCTCACCAGTGCCTCCCTCACCTCATCGTGAATTGAGGGTTCAGATAAAGTCTGTAATCATCATTTAAAATGTTTTAGAGAATATCATCAGTGGCTTAGATGTGCAGAATGATGTCTTTAGGTGGCTTTAATTCACATAAGAACCAATGAAAGGGATTGTTCTGGTTGTTTCAAAATTTTCTAGCTTTATAACAAAAACAACAATATTTTAATTGAATTTAAAACCGTGAGAAAAACTAGACTTTAACATTTGTAACTATAATACAATGAATATTAATTACAAAAAAAGTATATATTCCTTTCCCTTTTCAAAAGCCTTCCACTGCCCTTAGACACTGAATATCTCAAATGACAGCAGAAAGCGTTTCCCAAAATAGGCAGTGATTTTAATCCAATTGGTCCTGACACAGACTAGAGGAGCAGGTCATTCTGGGTCATCTTTTTTGGCCACTATTCCTTTTCCAGGGAGTCTTCCATAATTAGCTTGCTCTAGTTGACATTTTGGCTTCCTCCTTACCCAAAATTCACATTCCCCATGATGTTACTGAGATATGCCTTTTTCTAGGGGGACTTGTACCCTTAAACCAATGTGATATAAATAGCATTGAAATAATGGGGTAAGCATTTGATGATGATTGAACCATCTCTACTGATGCTACAGAGACCATAGAAGAATGATTTTCTCAAGTTTAGGAAAGGGAAACCAGTAACTATTAAAGATACAGGAGTATTTTTATTTTTGATACTGGAATATTTTTAGACTGGTCAGAATTTCCATCTACTTGTTCATGCTCAGTTGTGTCCGACTCTGCAATCCCATGGACTGTAGCCCACGAGGGTCCTCTGTCTATGGGATTTCCCAGGCAAGAATACTGGAGTGAGTTGCCCTTTCCTCCTCTAGGGGATTTTCCTGACCCAGGGATCAAAACTGCATCTCCTGTGTCTCCTGCATTGCAGGCAGGTTCTTTAACCTGGAGATAATTTTCTGTTTCAAATGAAATTTTTAAATAAAAATATTCAAGTAGATGGTTGATCAGTATTTACATATAAATTATATATAATTATTATTTGAGATCACTTCACAATCTACATGCATGATCTAATAATTTATATATGTCCTACATGACACCAAAACCTTATAGAAAATCACATACAAATTTAATTTCCTATACCTGATTGGAGTCTTCCTGCCCAAGGAGAAAATTTGCCAAATAAAAAATAACTAAACAGGCCTTCCAATGATGTTATGGCTTTGGAAGTGAAGAAAACACAATGGCTCCCACAAAAACAGGTCTGAAAAGAGAAAAAAATAGTGTTATCCTATACAGTTGGATTAGAAATCGTAAGTTAGAGTGACAATGTGATCTTCAAAATCTTTTGTCCAGGTATGTTCCTATGAGAGGCAAAAGGAAGGTCCCTTCCTCTGTAGGTAGTATCCTGTAGGCCCTGCAATGGTTATTATCTTATAAGACAGACAATGAGGGACCCTGGCAATATCAAGGGGATAGGAACAGTCACATGTTAGGTTTGTTTTTCAAGCAGCTTGATGCCACCAAAGCAGTGGAGAAATAATCAGTCTCATTCATGGCTGGTGGGAAGTAATAATACCCTGTAGGAGCCATAGCCTGGTGATTTGTCTATTTTTGTAAAATTATGGCTTCATACATAATGAATCTTACTTGACCCAGGAATCTTACTTCTGGTAATTTGCCTTACAAATGTAAGTTCAAAAGTGCATGAGGACTACACTATATGCTTATTAATGCAGCATCACTTGAAATAGCAGGAGGTTGGAAACTATAAATATCCATCAGTAGGTGACCTGCTGAATGAACTAGGATTCCTCTAAGTGGGATATTAGACAGCTGCAAAAAAGACTGAGTAAAATTTCTATGTCTTGAGATAGAAAATAAAAATGTAACGGAGCTATAATTATATCTTTGTGTAAAATAGAGGAAAATAAAAATATCTTTGCATTAAAAATTTTCTGGAAGAATATGTACATGGATACAAACTTGTTGCCTAAGAAAGGAGAATAGAAGTTGGATTCTTTGCGTTGAATATTTTTATAGATGTTTCACTTTTTGAACAGTACAGTATATTACCTACTCAAAAGATGTTTTAAAAACTCATTTCGTGATGCAGCCTCTGTGGAAAATGGTATGACGATTAAAAAAAATAAACATAGAAATACCTTATGATCAGCAAATACACTTCTAGATATATGTGCAGAAGAAGTGAAAGCAAGAACTTGAACAGAACAGGTATAAGTAAACCCATGTTCACAGCAGCATTATTCACAATTGCTGAAAGATAAAAGGAATCTAAGTGGACTGATGCTGAACCTGAAACTGCAGTACTTTGGCCACCTGATTCAAAAGACTGACTCATCTGAAAAGACCCTGATGCTGGGAAAGGTTGAAGGCAGGAGGAGACAGGGACGACAGAGGATGAGATGGTTGAATGGCATCACCGACTTGATGGAAATAAGTTTGAGCGAGCTTGGAGAGTTGGTGATGGACAGGGAAGCCTGGTATGCTGCAGTCCATGGGATCACAAAGAGTCGGGCAGGACTGAGCAACTGAACTGAGCTGAATTGTCTACTGAGAGATAAATGGATAAACAAAATATGGTATATACATACAATGGAATATTGAAAAGTGAAAATGTTAGTCCCTCAGTCGTGCCTGACTCTTTGGGACCCCAGGGATCAAACCCAGGTCTCCCACAAAGCAGGCAGATTCTTTATCGTCTGAGCCACAAGGGAACCCCCTGTTGTTTAGCCTTGAGAGGAAGAAATTTAGAGCATGCTACAACATGGAAGAATCTTGAAGACATCATGCTAAGTGAAATAACCCAATCACAAAGGAAAAATAATTTTGATTCATCTTATATGAGGTTCCTAGAGTGGCACAGCAATAAAGAATCCACCAGGCAATGCAGGAGAAGTGGGTTGGATCTCTGGGTCTAGAAGATCCCAGAGAAGGAAATGGCAACCCACTCCAGTATTCTTGCCTAGGAAATCCCAAGGACAGAGGATCCCTGGTGGGCTACAGCCCATGGGATCTCAAAGAGTCGGACACGATTTAGTGACTAAACAACAACAACAAAGAATAGCCAAATGCATAGAGACAGAGAGTAGAATGGTGGTTGCCAGGGACTGCGAGAAAGATAGATAGGGAGCTAATGTTCACTGGGTAGAATCGCAGTTGGGCAATACGGAAAAGTTCTGAGGATGGATGTTGATGAGGGTTGCCTAGCAATGTGAGTGTGTTTAGAAGCACAGAATTGTGCATTTTAAAATAGTGAAAATGAACAAGATCCTACTGTATAGCACAGGGAACTATATTCACTATCTTCTAACAAACCATAATGGAAAAGAATATGACAAAGTATATACACATAGACATATATACATATATATATATATATATCTGCTGTATAGCAGAAACTAGCATATTGTGTATCAGCTATAATTTTAAAAAAAATAGTGAAAATGGTAAATTTTATTACATGCATTTTGAACAATTAAAAAAAATTTATTTACTTTTGGCTGCACTGAGTCTTCCTTGCTGGGCGGGTGCTTTCTCTAATTGCGGTGCACAAGCTTCTCATTGCAGTGGTATCTTTTTGTGGAGCTCAGGCTGTAGAGTACCTAGGCTTCAGTAGTTGCGGCTACGCCTCCAGAGCCCCGGCTGAACAGTTGTGACTCATAGGCTTCGTTGCCCAAGACAATGTGGGTTCCTACCAGACCGGGGATCCAACCGACGTCCCCTGCACTGCGGATTCTTTAAACAATTTCTAAAATGTTGCTTTGTTAGTAGGTAAAGGATACAGTAACCAAAGAACAAGAGCGTAACACCAAGAAGCCCACATCAACTTATACACATGGATCAGAACAGAAGTATTTCTCCCTATCAACCTTCCGGTAGTGGAGAGCAAAATACACCTGTCGCCCAACGTGGGGCTCGAACCCACGACCCTGAGATTAAGAGTCTCATGCTCTACCGACTGAGCTAGCCGGGCAGGCAAACCTTTGTTTCAGTAACTTTTACTTGAAGGAAGCGTTCCGGTTGAATCTAGCTTGAGGTTTGAAGTTGAATTTAATTGGGACAAAATTGGGCCACTAAAGACAAGATTATTGACAACCTGAGATATTTAAACTCTACCAATCATGCTTGAAACCGTCCTTCCCACTTCCGTCCCTTTTCTGCTCGCCCTTTTCTGCCAGCACCCTAGCCCTTTTCCATCCCTGAGAAACACAGGCGCTGAGGAGGAATAACGTTTGCATCCTGACACCATCGAAGAGCTTACTCCGTGAATTTTCAGTCCGAAGTTTAAACGCACTGACGCGGGGTTGGGCCTAGAGTGGGTGAAGGCCGCCGCCGTGCCCACAACCTGAGCAAACTGCACGATTTAGGGTGGTTCCTTGGATTCTGCATTTCTAAACTCTGGGGTCGACAGAAAGCAAAACGGAAACCAGCTTGTTTTGGAGATGCCGGGGATCGAACCCGGGGCCTCATACATGCAAAGCATGCGCTCTACCACTGAGCTACATCCCCAACCTGCCGCAAGGCTTGCTCTAATTTCTGTTAGGTGGTTATTGGTAAAAAGCACAGTCGAAAGAAGAGCATCTGCTAACTGTGACAATCGAAAGGCTGCAAAGGCCAGCGGCCAGAGCTGGGAGCTATTCCAGGGTCCTCTACTGACTTCAAGTGAGTGGACTTCGACCGAGATGACCAAGGGGAGCACAGGACCAGGATAAACACTTGGAGGCAGCGGTGAAAAAAGAAGGGAAAGTCATCCGGCACGAGGCCCAAAAATGAACTGTGAGCCGAAAGAAGGAAAGTAAGATTAGGTGCAGGATGCTACGTTTGTTAAACAAAGAGAAGAGTTGTTCAGTGACGGTAGCATGCCCGGCTTCCCTGTCCTTCACTGTCTCCCAGAGCTTGCTCAAACTCACGTCCATTGAGGCAGTAATGCCATCCAACCATCTCATCCTCTGTTGTTCCCTTCTCCTCCTGCCTTCAATCTTTCCCAGCATCAGAGTCTTTTCCAATGAGTCAGTTCTTTGCATCAGGTGGTCAAAGTATTGGAGCTTCAGTATCAGTCCTTCCAATGAATATTTAGAGTTGATTTCCTTTAGGATTACTGGTTTGATTTCCTTGCTGTTCAAGGGACTCTCAAGAAGTCTTCTCCAGCACCACTGTTGGAAAACATCAATTCTTTGGCATTCAGCCTCTCTACTGTGCAGCTCTCACATCCATGCATGACTACTGGAAAAACCATAGCTTGACTCTGCAGACCTTTGTCCGTAAAGTGATGTCTGCTTTTTAATGAGCTGTCTAGGTTTGTCATAGCTTTTCTTCCATGGAGTAAGTGTTTTTTAATTTCATGGCTGCAGTCACCATCTGCAGTGCTTTTGGAGCCCAAGAAAATAAGTCTCTCACTGCTTTCACTGTTTCCCCACCTATTTGCCATGAAGTGATGGGATTGGATGCCATAATCTTAGTTTTTTGAATGTTGAGTTTTAAGCCAGTTTTTCCACTCTGCTCTTTCACCCCCATCAAGAGGCTCTTTAATTCCTCTTCACTTTCTGCCATTAGGGTGGTGTCATCTGCATATCTGAGGTTATCGATAATCTTGATTCCAGCTTGGGATTCATCCAGCCTGGCATTTCGCTTGACGTACTCTGCACAGAAGTTAAATAAGCAGGGTGACATATACAGCACTGATGTACTCCTTTCCCAATTTGGAACCAGTCCATTGTTTCAGGTCCGGTTCTAACTGTTGTATCTTGACATGCATACCAGATTCTCAGGAGGCAGGTAAGGTGGTCTGGTATTCTCATTTCTTTAAGAATTTTCCACAGTTCGTTGTGATCCACACAGTCAAAAGCTTTAGCTTAGTCAATGAAGCAGAAGTCGATGTTGTTCTGGAATTTTCTTGCTTTTTCTATGGCTCAACAGATGTTAGCAATTTCATCTCTGGTTCCTCTGCCTTTTCTAGATCCAGCTTGTACATCTGGAAGTTCTTGTTTCAAGTATTGTTGAGAAGAGGAAGTGTAGTAAAGTGTGCAATATTTGTATAAAGTAATTCAGAATTGCAAAGTTGACGCTCGGGATTGGAAGGGGGCTGGGGCATAGGCAATGGGCAAAGTTTTTCACTGTTAAATGCTCTCTACATCTGAATTTTGAGCCATATTTAAATTAACTGAACCCAAGAAAAGTTTATCAAGCTCTGTTGTGTACCTAGAACTGCTGTAGAAAACTGGGAGTTCGGCCATAAGCAAAACTGACATAGTTCATTACATCTATCAGCTCTGGTTTCGGAGGAGGTTGAGTGCTAAAGAGAAAATAGAGCCAGCCTTGAGGGAGAGAATGGAGTAAAGTGTGATTCTGAGAAGGTGACATTTGAAGAAAAGTGTTGAAAGAAGATGGAATGTGAGCCATGGAAGTGTCTGTGAAAAGAGAGGTCCAAGTAAAGGTGAGAGCCAGTTTAAAGGCCCTGAGGTAGGAGCTTTGTGACATGTTATTGCAGGAATAAAAAGGGGGTCCATGCAGCAGGGGAGAGTGACAGGAGGCGACGGGATGCATCTCCTATCACTTTGTATGCAGGGGATGGAGAGAAAGAATGGATAGTGCCTTTAGACAGTGTGAAGACTTCAACTTTTACTCTGAGAGAGGTGGGAGCCACGGGAGAATTTGAGGAAAGGAGGGCCCCTATCTGACTTGACATTTTAACAGGATTGTTCTCACAGCTGGATGGAGAAGATAGGACAGGAGAGGGACAGAAGGGGAAATGTTGTGATCATCAAATTATAGGTGATGATGTCGCGGAAGAATTGAGATGCTGAGGACTAGGGGTGGGTCCTGTGCATTTCCCCTCTCTTGGGGAGCCTCAGAAGACTCACCGAATTGGGCCTGAGCACCTGGATGGATGGAGTTGCTGTTAAATGGAGCGTAGTGGGGAAGGCTGTGGGAAGAGCAGGTAGAGGGGCAGACAGAAGTGCACTGTGGATGTGACGAGTGTGTAACTCTCCCTTAGAACGCTTCATGTGGAGATGCTGCCCAGTGAGTGGGCTCTGGGAGCCAGGCATCCTAGGAAGAGTTGGGCTGGGGATTTGTGCATGGAGCAGGGAGAAAGTCTTTCAAGCAAGAAAGTGGAAGAGATCACAAGGAAGTGAGCATAGACAGAAAGTCCAAAGACCAAGCAAGGGCAGGGAGAGGAAGAGGAAACAACCGTGGTGACCAAGAAGCTGGTAGGAGGCCGTGGAAGCAGGAGAAAAGCCAGGGAGTACAGTACCCCGGAAGGAAGGCATGGTGCCAGAAGGAGGAAGCATCCGAGGAGAGACGAGGTAAAGCCTAAGAAGCCGCCTGCTTTCCCCTTTGGGTTATGATCGCTGCGGTCACCGGTCACCTTGACAAGAGCAGTTTCTGAGGAGACTGAGGAAGAAAATCTGCTTAGAGTGCCCTCCAGAGGGAGTGGTGAGAGACGTGTGTGTGTTAGTCGCTCAGTTGTGTCCGACTCATTGTGACCCCAGGGACTGTCCATGGAATCCTCCAGGGAAGAATATTGGAGTGGGTGGCCATTCTCTTCTCCAGGGAATCTACCCGATCCAGGGATCAAACCCGTTTTCGAATTTCGAGCAAACTCTACGGTCTGAGCCACCAGGGAAGCCCCTAAGGGGAGACCGGGTGTGAGCAAATATTATTGGCAGCTCCAGAAGGGTTGCAGAGAGCTGTACAAATACAGCTAAAGAGACAATAGAGGATTGGGTTTTGTTTTGGTTTTGTTTTTTTTAGGGGAGGAGGATAACCCTGAATAAAGCGGGGGGATTACTTTTAAGTGTATTACTTGCATTAAGAAACAAAAAGAATAAATGGGCAGGGGAGGACACAAATGCAAGAAAGGTAGCTACAAAAGTGGATAAAAGGCCACTCATGGGGGTGGCGGTAGGAGGAAGAGCCAGGTTCCAGACTAAATTTAACTTAGTACAGGGCCGGACAAACCTGTGCTCCGGGAACCCGACACTGTGGTCGGGCGCCAGACCCTCGGGCTGTGCTGGGTCGGCCTCGGGCAGCAACTGGGAGTGGCGCCCAGGTGGGCGTGTGCTTCCACCTGTCCCGGCCCGTTTCTCACGGCTGACGGAGTCAGGCTTGGACAGCGTAGGCTAGCATTAGAGCTGAGATAAGGGAGAGACGGAGAGAGGGCCGCGAGACCTCCGAGGCCGCTGGCCAAGGCAGGGTATTGAGGGGGCTCAGCGGGAATGCAAGGCACTGGCCCGCGCTTAGATCCCCTGGACCTGTGCTACTCCGCCAGTTGTCAAGACGCACCCTCCTCTAGCGTTTCTCAGCCTGGAGCACTCAGCTCTAGTCTCTGCCAGCCGGCGTCAGCCCCGCCTTTCCTCTTTCAGCGGCCGCTCGGACTCCCGCCCCGGCCGCGCACTGTCGGCTCCGGCAACTTCCCCAGCGCCGCCCGACTTCGGTGAGCTGGAGGCGCGCATGGCGGCAGTAGGGCCGCGGACTGGCCCAGGCGCCGGGGCCGAGGCGCTGGCGCTGGCAGCAGAGCTGCAAGGAGAGGCGACCTGCTCCATCTGCCTGGAGCTCTTCCGCGAGCCAGTGTCCGTCGAGTGCGGCCACAGCTTCTGCCGCGCCTGCATCGCACGCTGCTGGGAGCGCCCGGGAACGAGGGCCACCGCCGTGTCCCACACGCTGTCCTTCTCGCTGCCCTGCCCGCAGTGTCGCGAGCCCGCGCGCCCCAGCCAGCTGCGGCCCAACCGGCAGCTGGCCGCGGTGGCCACACTGCTGCGGCGTTTCAGCCTGCCGGCCGGAGCGCCAGGAGAACGCGGGCCTCCGGAGGCTGTGGCGGCCGGGTGCGCGCAGCACGGCGAACCGCTCAAGCTCTACTGCCAGGACGATGGACGGGCCATTTGCGTGGTGTGCGACCGCGCCCGCGAGCACCGCGCTCACGCCGTGTTGCCGCTGGACGAGGCGGTTCAGGAGGCTAAGGTGAGTGTCGTCCCCACCCATGAAGGTTCTCGGGACCTCCAGTCCCGGTTCTAGTATTCCCGCGCACGCAGGAAGGCCCAGGTGAGCCCCTGCTTTTTTTTTGTCCTATCCCATGCTGCCTGGCATTAGCTTCGGGACTCAACGCAGCTCTCCCTCTGTCACCAGCCTCCCACGTCCTTATCATTTCCTTTGGGGCCCATAGTGGACCCACTGCATGGTACCCCACAGATATGGCGATTTTCTGTCGGTCCCCGGCTTCTCGCAGTGCCTCCTTCACACCCCCACATGTGCTACCCCTACTATCAACCCTTACCACCGGCATAGCTCTGTTCAATGTTCTCTCATCTCTTGTGGTCAAGTGAGAGGACCTTCCCAGGAGGTTGGGCTAAGGGGGTGAGCGGATCCAGAGTTGAGTAGAGTGCTGAGAGCCGGCTGGGATTCTCCGCGCCTGCCGCCTCCCTTTCCTGCCCACTTGCTGGGGTGTGCACTAGGAGGCCTGCGGCACAGTCCCCGGCCTTTCTTTGCTCTGACTCTGCTCCAGCCCTCCTACCCAGAGGGCTTCCTGATGCTGGTGAGGAGAGCAGAAAAGAGGGCTAGGCAGACTGGGCAGCTGGAGTGCCTGGATCTCAGCCTAGATTGTGCACAGATGATCCTGAAGACCGGAGACCCTGAGGTCTTTGGAATCAGCTTGCAGTTGCCCTGTTCCCTTAAGTGCAGCCTGTGTAGGCTGCATCCCTCCCAACTTCCAGAGGTGGCTTCATTCCTGCTTCCTCCACCTCAGTGAACAGGGCCTTCACTTTCTTCTGGGTGGTTTCAGGAAGGCCCATGTGGGGGTTTCCAGAATCTTCTCCCGGCAATGTCTTCCTTCTCACCCTCCTGCAGGAGCTTCTGGAGTCCAGGCTGAAGGTCTTGAAGAAGGATTTGGAGGACTATGAGGCCTTTCGTTCCACAGAAGAGAAGGAGAGCAAGGAGCTTCTGGTGAGAATGGCAACCCCCACGTTGGCTCCCCCTCCCCCAACCCCATGCCCCAGGCCAACAACAGAGGGCCACCTACCACTCTGGATTTGAAGTGTGTGCCTGTGGAACAGAGGTGGATTTTAGAAATATCAGTTCAGTTCAGTCGCTCAGTCATGTCCGGCTCTTTACGACCCCATGGACTGCAGCACACCAGGCCACCCTGTGCATCACCGACTCCAGGAGTTTACCCTAACTCATCTCTGGTGAGTCGGTGATGCCATCCAACCGTCTCATCCTCTGTCGTCCCCTTCTCCTCCTGCCCTCAATCTTTCCCAGCGTCAGGGGCTTTTCAAATGAGTCAGCGCTTCACATCAGGTGGCCAAAGTATCAGAGTTTCAGCTTCAACATCAGTCCATCCAATGAACACTCAGGACTGATCTCCTTTAGGATGGACTGGTTGGATCTCCTTGCAGTCTAAGGGACTCTCAAGAATCTTCTTCAACACCACAGTTCAAAAGCATCAATTTGTCAGTGCTCAGCTTTCTTTATAGTCCAACTCTCACATCCATACACGACTACTGGAAAAACCATAGCCTTGACTAGATGGACCTTTGTTGACAAAGTCATGTCTCTGTTTTTTAATATGCTGTCTAGGTTGGTCATAACTTTTCTTCCAGGAAGTAAGCATCTTTTAATTTCATGGCTGCAATCACCATCTGCAGTGATTTTGGAGCCCCCCCCAAATAAAGTCAGCCACTGTTTCCACTGTTTCCCCATCTATTTCCCATGAAGTGATGGGACTGAATGCCATGATCTTAGTTTTCTGAATGTTGAGCTTTAAACCAACTTTTTCACTCTCCTGTTTCACTTTCATCAAGAGGCTGTTTAGTTCTTCTTCACTTTCTGCCATAAGGGTGGTGTCATCTGCATATCTGAGGTTATCGATATTTCTCCCTGCAATCTTGATTCCAGCTTGTGTTTCTTCCAGTCCAGTGTTTCTTATGATTTACTCTGCAAATAAGTTAAATAAGCAGGGTGACAATATACAGCCTCGACGTACTCCTTTTCCTATTTGGAACCAGTCTGTTGTTCCATGTCCAGTTCTAACTGTTGCTTCCTGACCTGTGTACAGATTTCTCAAGAGGCAGGTCAGGTGGTCTGGTATTCCCATCTCTTAAAGAATTTTCCACATTTTGTTGTGATCCACTCAGTCAAAGGCTTTGGCATAGTTAATAAAGGAGAAACAGATGTTTTTCTAGAACTCTCTTGCTTTTTCCATGATCCAGCAGATGTTGGCAATTCAATCTCTGGTTTCTCTGCCTTTTGTAAAACCAGCTTGAACATCGGGAAGTTCACAGTTCATGTATTGTTCAAGCCTGGCTTGGAGAATTTTGAGCATTACTTTACTAGTGTGTGAGATGAATGCAATTTTGCAGTAGTTTGAGCATTCTTTGGCATTGCCTTTCTTTGGGATTGGAATGAAAACTGACTTTTCCAGTCCTGTGGCCACTGCTGATTTTTCCAAATGTGCTGGCATATTGAGTACAGCACTTTCACAGCATCATCTTTTAGTATATGAAATATCTCAACTGGAATTCTATCACCTCTACTAGCTTTGTTTGTAGTGATGCTTTCTAAGGCCCGCTTGACTTCACATTCCAGGATGTCTGGCTCTAGGTGAGTGATCACACCATCGTGATTATCTGGGTCATGAAGATCTTTTTTGTACAGTTCTTCTGTGTATTCTTGCCACCTGTTCTCAATATTGTCTGCTTCTCTTAGGTCCATACCATTTCTGTCCTTTGTTGTGCCCATCTTTGGATGAAATGTTCCCTTGGTATCTCTAAGTTCTTGAAGAGATCTCTAGTCTTTCCCATTCTATTGTTTTCCTCTATTTCTTTGCACTGATCACTGAGGAAGGCTTTCTTATCTCTCCTTGCTATTCTTTGGAACTCTGCATTCAGATGGGTATATCTTTCCTTTTCTCCTTTGCTGTTTGCTTCTCTTCTTTTCACAGATATTTCAAAGGCCTCCTGAGACAGCCATTTTGCTTTTTTGCATTTCTCTGCTTGGAAATAAAATGGTATGCATATCATATAGTGTGACCATATAATTTATTATGTAACCAGAGCTTTTGAGAGTAAAAGGGGCAGCTAAAATAATTATTTTCCAACATCTGGCTTAAACTGGAACTGTCCCAGTGAATCAGGAAGTATAGTCCCCCTAATATGACATAACACCTCAGTTAGGGTCTGTGGAGCATCTTGTAATTGAATACATTAATATTCCTGTGGAGAAACATATGAACGGAAAATAAGTAGCCTTCTGTCAGTCTTAGGGCAAGTTTTACCACCAAAGGAGTTATGAAAGAAATGTTTTTTCATTTTTAGAGTTTTTTAGATTTTGAAATTGAGGCTAGGAGAGAGGGGGTTGGGGTTGGAGGAGGGGATGGCAGAGCTGTTCCCCACCCAGTAGAGGGCAGAAGGTTTGGGGACTTGGATTTTCAGCAGCTGACTGTGCCAGCACCCCAGTGCCCAGAGCTTGGGGTGGTATTTTGTCTTCCTTGAAGTGAAACAGGAAAATGAAATGGGGTTCATTTTGTTTAAGGTGGGAAAATGTGGGTCACTATTATTTTCTATCTCGAAAATTCAGTTCCTGCTTGTTAGCGCAGGACTGTCTAGTTGTGAAGTTGGAAAATGGAGGGAGAGGAATCTGAGGACCCCTCTATCCTTAAAGGGAGGAGAGGTGGGGTGAAGGGAGGCATGTGTACAGATGCCCCAGTGTTCTTTCCTGATCCTGAACTGCATCGGGTACACTTGCATCCCGTGCACTCCTCAGGCCTTCTCTTCTGAACATTCACTTCCCTCCATAAGCAAGAACTCACCCCTCCACACCTCCACCCTCTCTGCTGGAAAAAGGAATAAACGTGTGGCTCTTTGGCCATTGCTGTCCATCTATGACCAGAGGGCCTTCTCCAGCTTGGGCAGCTTCATGGTCTCTGATCCTACATCCCATGGCCTTGCTTAGCACTTTCTACTTTGTCCTATACCCACCCAGCCAACCCCTCTCTGGCCCATACATTCTTTATAACTGCAAAATACCTGCTTAATGAAACAATTATTGCTGTCTTGAGAACAAAGAGAAAGAACATTTTTATTTGAAAATGCTCTTACTATTTAGAGAAGTGGTTCTCAACTGGTGGCAATTTTGGGCCTCAGGGAACATTTGGCAATGCCTGGAGATATTTTTGGTTGTCAACACTGGGACAGAGGTGCTACTGGTGTTTACTGGTAGAGGCCAGGGTACTGCTTAAACATCCTGCAAAGCATAGGACAAAGCCCTCCACAACAAATAATTATCTAGCCTCAAATGTCAATAGCGCCCAGGCTGGAAACCCTGATTTAGAGTATTTTGGCAAATATTGTTACACTTGTGTTATTTCCACTTGTGTTATTGTGTAAGAAGCTTGGACTTTGAGGTCAGACTCCCTGGATTAGAATCCTGACTTCCCGCTTCCTGGTAATTCCCCTCTCTGTCTTCGTCTCCCCATTTGTAAATTGGGATGAGAGTATATCTATGCCATTGGGTGATTGTCACCACTGAGGGAGCTGATACCTGTAAAGTGCCCCGTGTTGTTGCTGCCTGTTTGCCCAACATCCTGAAGACTAGGCAGCAGTGACCTGAACCCCGGGTCACCTGACTTCCGAACTCACTCACAGTCTGCTCTTCTAGCTACTCTTTCCTCCCATAACATTTTCAGGGGAAAGGAACTTTGACATTTGAGCTTGTCCTGGAGGGATGGGATTCTTCTCGCTGGCCATGAGAGGCCCCACTTGTGATATCACACAGAGTCCCTCCCATGTGTTTGTGTAAAGAATCAAGAGGATTGGGGCGAGAGTCTGGGTCTAAAAACAGAGGGGGAGAAAATCCCGTGAATAGTAATAATGGAAAGAATAGAATATAAAGCTTGCACACAGCATATTCTCACTTAGGTCTTGTGGATATACTGTTACCTCTGATCACTGGAATTGATTTCACTTTCTTCTTTCTTTGCTGTTGTGTTCAGTCGCTAAGTCCCATCCAGCTCTTTTCGACCCCATGGACTGTAGCACAGCAGGCTTCCTTCACCATCTACTAGAGTCCGCCCAAACTCATGTCCATTGAGTCAGTGATGCTATATAACCATCTTATCCTCTGCCACCCCCTTCTCCTTTTGCCTTCAGTTTTCCAATGAATCGGCTCTTCACATCAGGTGGCCGAAGTATTGGAATTTCAGTTTGAGTATCAGTCCTTCCAATGAATATTCAGGATTAATTTATTTTAGGATTGACAAGTTTTATCTCCTTGCAGTCCAAGGAACTCAAGAATCTTCTCCATCACCGCAATTCAAAAGCATCAGTTCTTCAGTGCTTAGCCTTTTTTATGTTTCAACTCTCACATCCATACATGACTACTGGAAAAACCATAGCTTTGACTAAACGGCTATCACTTTGTCAGCAAAGTGATGTCTCTGCTTTTTACTACACTGTCTAGGTTTGTCATAGCTTTCCTTCCGAGGAGCAAGTGTCTTTTGATTTTATGGCTGAAGTTATCGTCTGCAGTGAACTTGGAGCCCAAGAAAATAAAATCTGATTTCCACTTTTTACCCCTCTATTTGCCATGAAGTGATGGGACCGGATGTCATGATCTTCATTTTTTGAATGTTGAGTTTCAAGCCAGCTTTTTCACTCTCCTCTCTCACCCTCATCAAGAGGCTCTTTAGATCCTCTTCATTTTCTGTCATTAGAGTGGTATCAACTGCATATCTGAATTTGATATTTCTCTCAGCAGTCTTGATTTTAGCTTGTGATTCATCCAGCCCAGTGTTTCAGCTGATGTACTCTGCATAGAAGTTAAGTAAGCAGGGTGACAATATACAGCCTTGATGTACTCCTTTCCCAATTTGGAACCAGTCCATTGTTCCATGTACGGTTCTAACTGTTGATTCTTGACCTGCATATGGATTTCTCATGTGGCAGGAAAGGTGGTCTGGTATTCCCATCTCTTTAAAAATTTTCCAGAGTTTGTTGTGATCCACACAATATTCAGCCTGGCAGCAACAGAAGCAATGTGGAGGCCTGATGCAGCGTTATCCTTGAAGGAAACCAGTTACTTGGTAGCAGATGGATTGCCTTGGACCTCTTCCACCCTGGAAGGGACAGTATTTTATCTTGGCTGAAACTGACACATATTCTGAGTAAGAACTGTCTTTGCTGCCTGTGGAGCCTTAGTCAGCACTACTAAGGGCTTATAAACTGATTCATCAACATGATTTATGATCCTAAATTGGGTGTCTGATTAGAGAGGGAATTTAAATATCAGAAGTGCTTTGAGGGACTTCCCTGGCAGGTCCAGTGTTTAGAATTCCATGCTACAACTGCAAGGGCATGGGTTCAATCCTTACTTAGGGGACTAAGATCCCACATGCCATGTGGCCAAAAACACACACACACACACAAACAAAAAGCTGTGAAAGTGGAGTTATTTAAAATTTATTTCCAATTTTGCAATTTTGATACTCTATTAGTAGATGTTTTAACACTGAATATGCTTCTTTAAATGTGAGACCTGACACCATTTCTCCATACCTTCAGCCTTGCAGCCTAACAATGACTTAAGGTACTATGTTGGCTTGTCCGTCTGACAGCCAGTGACATTGCTGGTTCACTTTAAGTTTCTGTGACATTGTTGGTTCACTTTAAGTTTCTATGTCTTAAAACGAATTTTCACCGGCACCCCCAGCTCCACAAAGGTTTTGCTTCAAAGTCACACCTTCAATTTGCCTTGTAAATCATCTATTAAATCATTGCCAAAAATGTTGAACTGAATAGAAGTGAGAAGAGTTCGACAGCGTTATGTTTGAGATCTCACTGTGTGCTATAAAAGGTGCTTTCCAACTCTGCAACTTTAATGATTTCCAACTTTCCAACTCTAATAACTTGAAACCATAATGTGTTTGGATTTCCACAGAATAAAGATCATAAATTTGGTCACACACACAGAAAAGTGGGTTGGCTACTGCAAAATTGCTTTCCTTGTAGTGGCTGGCATGGTTTTATCAGACAGGTTACTAAACAAACATTGAGGAGGCCATTCCTTATAGGATGGTTTAAGATAATATTTCTCAGTTCAGTTCAGTTCAGTCGCTCAGTCGTGTCCAACTCTTTGCGACCCCATGAATCGCAGCACGCCAGGCCTCCCTGTCCATCACCAACTCCCGGAGTTCACTCAGACTCGCGTCCATTGAGTCAGTGATGCCATCCAGCCATGTCATCCTCAGTTGTCCCCTTCTTCTCCTGCCCCCAATCCCTCCCAGCATCAGAGTCTTTTCCAATGAGTCAACTCTTCGCATGAGGTGGCCAAAGTACTGGAGTTTCAGCTTTAGCATCATTCCTTCCAAAGAAATCCCAGGGTTGATCTCATTCAGAATGGACTGGTTAATATTTCTAGGAGAGCTGAAACTGTAATTAGGTCTCGGTTTGGTGACATGAGGCTTAGCATAAGTGACTCCATTTGGAGCCTGTTGTCTTGTTTTTAACACAAAGTAAATGTGTTTGGGAACCTCAGCTTAATCTTTACAGTAACTACAGAAGGCACTGATTTATCCCTTCCATTTTTCAAATGAGGAAACTTCAGCCCTGGGTGGTTCTGGAGTGACTTTGAAGTTGTCCTAGGTTGATGGGAGAGCCCAGGTCTAAAGTGACACATGGGCACAACTGTGACAGGGGAAGGGAAAGCACATGTTGAGGCTACTGCATGCTCGGAACTGTGATACTTAAACTAGAGTGTGTGCACTGTGGGTATGTGTACATGAGTCTTTGATCCCTGAATACTGAGGGAGATGGACCCTGTCCTGTGAGATGGCACAGAGGCTCCCATCCAAATGGGATGGGATTGATGACCCATCAATGACCACATCCCTTGCCTTCTTCAACTTCACTTCTCCTGAGCCAGAAGCAGATGGCAGCTGAGCAAGAGAAGGTAGGGGCAGAGTTCCAGGCTCTGCGGGCCTTCCTGGTGGAGCAGGAGGGTCGGCTCCTAGGCCGCCTGGAGGAGCTGTCCCGGGAGGTGACACAGAAGCAGAATGAGAACTTGGCCCAGCTTGGGGATGAGATTGCCCAGCTCTCCAAGCTCAGCAGTCAGATCCAGGAGACAACTTGCAAGCCTGATCTTGACTTTCTCCAGGTGAGTCTGGGTTGGCCAGGGGTATGAGTCATTAATTTTAAGGCAGGAAGTTTGAATTTATCCCTCCCACTTTTCAAATGAGAATACAGCAGCGAGAACAGAATTAGTTTAGTAGAAACACACAATCTGGAGCCAAAGGGTATTGAAGAGAAAAGCCCTGATTTTCCTGGTGTTAGCAGTCTAAAAGGATGTGATTTAAATTTTTCTTGACCATGATCCACAATAGTATATCTTACAATGCATTCTATTATATATATGTGTGTGTGAAAAAAGTCTCAGAAAATAACACCTGTACTACATGTGATGCACTTTAATGTTTTCTATTCTATCATATGTCCGTCTAAAATAAATAGTCACAATCCACTAATTAAACTTCACAAGTCACAAATGGACAAATGGATCAAGAGAGGTCATTTAAGGGAGTTCCCTGGTGGTTAGGACTCATGCTTTCACACAGATCAGGGAAATAAGATCCCACAAGCCATGCAGCGCCACCCCCCCAAAAAAGAATGGTCATTTAAAAGGCACTGGTCTAAGAATTTTTTTCACCTTGTTTTGTGGACATGACTGAGCAGCTAACACTTTATGTCCCTGGATATGTTCCAGTGTTTCCTGGTTTACAGTCTATGCGAACTTGAATAGAATTTGTATCTTGCTGTTGTGTAAAAATTGTATAAATCTTAATTATGTTGGATTGGTTCACAGTGCTTTTCAGATCTATTATATCCTTCTACTTATCTGTCTATTCATTTTATTAATTTTTGAGAGTCTGATATTGAAACTTCAACTAAAAATCTTATCTACTTAAAAAATAATTGTGATATATAGTGGAACTGTATGTAACTTTGTTCTGTATTTTCCAAGTCTCTGGTAAATGTGTTATCATACTTTCATCATTTAAAAAATAAAAAAGAAGAAAAATAATAACATATGGGGGAAAAAAGCACTGATCTGAGTGACCAGTTGTTGCATAGGGGCTGTCAGTTGTCTTGAAAGTGTTAGTCACTCAGTGATGTCCAACTCTTCGCAATCCCATGGACTATAGCCAGCCAGGCTCTTCAGTACAGGCAAGAATACTAGAGTGGGTTGCCATTTCCTTCCCCAGGGGATCTTCCCTACCCAGGGATCGAACCCAGGTCTCCGGCATTTTAGGCAGATTCTTTACTAGCCTCTAGAGAAGCCCCATCTGTTTTCTTAGGTGATGTTAAAAGCAGAAGAAACGTTGAGTCCTGGCACTTGTCTCCAGTGATGATTCTGTAATGATGGGAGCAGTTGCAGAGGTGTGGGCAGGGTTGAGGGGTCTACCTTGTTGATGAGACATGCAGTGGTCTGCCATATGAGGAAGCTGTTGCCACATGGGGCCCATGCAAGCAGTGTGTGTGGGGGGGTAATGCATCTCTGTATTGCTTATTCCTCTGGAAGCAGGGCAAGGAACCAGTTTTATTTTCTCAAAGATGAATGCTGATTTGGTTTTCTCTCACCTTTCCTTCCAGGAATTCAAAAATACACTAAGCAGGTGAGTGGACCTAATAATACCTGAGGCCTGTCTAAGGTGGCTCTTCTCTTCTACTGTGCTTCCTCTTGTCATTCCCCATCCTGACTTCTCACCTCCTGTTCCCCTCACCAACTTACCTGAGTACCTTCTGAGGCAAGCATCTGCCTGCCTGGCCTGGTATTCGGCACAGGGTCAGGCTCTTCTTTTCACCTTTCTTTACCCAGAGGACCTCACTATGCTCTCAAGCCCAGTGGGAGTGGGACAGTGGTGGTGGGCCTTCTTCAGGGTCCTTGTCCTGCAGGTGCAGCAATGTGCCTGCCCCCAAGCCGACCACAGTCTCTTCTGAGATGAAGAATAAAGTCTGGAATGCTTCCCTCAAGACCTTTGTCTTAAAGGGGCTGCTCAAGAAGTTCAAAGGTAGGGGCCTGTGTGGGGGGCTGGGCCTTGCAGGCTTGGTGTTGGTGGTTTAGGGTTCTAAGGATGTGCCTTTCCAGAAACTGTGTGATAAAACAGGAACTAGTGTGTCTCTCAAAGCCAGATTGGTTCGGGCAGTTAGTGGTGGCCAATTTATTTAGAACCCCCATCCCTACCCCAGGACACAAAGCTTCAACTGAAGACAGATGGAGTCGAGGGTGATTAGGGGCAGAAAGAAGGATGAGGAAGGAGAGCTCAGCTCAGAATGGCTCCAGACAAAAGAGGGGGAAGTGGGAGAGGTAGTTAGACTACTGTCCCCTTTCTACCCTTGTGCTTGGCCCAGTACCTGCCTGTCATCTCTAGGTTATCTGGGGAGTGAGTGAGTCAGTGGGGCTTACAAGTCAAGAGATGGTGTCACTGTCATTGCCAGATAGAAATTTTCCATGTCATTCATGCACAACCTGCTCTGTTTCTTCTCTTCAGAGGATCTTCGGGGAGAGCTGGAGAAAGAGGAAAAAGGTACGATGGTTGTTGTGACAGTGAGTACCTGTCATTTGGCAATGTGGAGATACAGTAACTGTCTCTCTGGGCTATGTGCCTGGTTGGTTCCTTCTGCCCACCTACCTAAGCAACTCTGCCATCAGCTGTCCTTTCTCCCTTATCCTCATAATTATGATTCCTTCAGGTCACAGTGGGGCCCATAGGCCTATAAAGCTATGGGTCATTCCAGAGTAGGAGTGCCCTGCACCTTGGGTCATTTAGATCTGGAAGTGCTTGTCAGTCGCCTGGACAAAACTCTCTTCCCTGTTTCTACTCCCAGACAGATGGAGACCTCTTCTGGGGACAGGGGTTGTGTGCTGGGTCAGGGGTCAGACTGAAATCAGGAAGGGAAGCAGTTATTATTCTTGCAGAGTTCTGGGGTGAGTGGGATCTAACCCCAGTGGACTGGGAAAGTGGGGAGGGGAAGGCACATATTCCTGATGCTGATGACTAAGCTAAGTCATATCTTACCTAGTAAGCCGAGTCAGACTATGTCCTCCTCTGCTCAAGACTCTGTGACAGCCCTGCCTCTCCCTCTCACTCAGTAAGGGTTGGGGTCCTCGCTCTGGTCTTCAAGGTCTCATGAAATCTAGCCTCACTGTATACTCTTCCCCTGGTTCACTCTGTGCAGTCACACATGAACTTGCTGCTCCTGGAATGCAGCAGGAGCACGCAGCTACCTCAGGGCCTTTGCACTGCACTGGCTGTGCCAGGGCCTGGAACACCCTTCCCCCAGACAGCCACCTATCTGGCTTTCTCATCTCCTTGATGTCTGTGCTCATATGCACATTTTCGGTAAGGACTTTTCTGGCCCGTCTAGTTGAAATTACAGCCTGCTCTCCTGATCCCTTTCTCATTTATTGTCTCTCCTCCTTCTCCCCATAGAAAGGAAGCTGCAGGAGGGCAGGGATATTCCTCTGTGGGATTCACAGGGCCTAGAACAGACCTGGAACATAGTAGTACTTACAGCAAGTGTGCGTATTTTAACTTTTCATTATGGAAGGTTTCAAACATACACTAAAGTAGAGAGAAGAGCATAACAAGTATTATGTACTTATCATACACCTTCTGCTGCTGCTGCTGCTGCTGCTAAGTCGCTTCAGTCGTGTCCAGCTCTGTGCAGCTCCATAGACAGCAGCCCACCAGGCTCCCCTGTCCCTGGGATTCTCCAGGCAAGAACACTGGAGTGGGTTGCCGTTGCCTTCTCCATGCATGAAAGTGAAAGGTGAAAGTGGAGTCGCTCAGTCATGTCCGACCCTCAGCGACCCCATGGACTGCAGCCTTCCAGGCTCCTCCATCCATGCGATTTTCCAGGCAAGAGTACTGGAGTGGGGTGCCATTGCCTTCTCCGTCATATACCTTCAGCAATTATCAACTCATGACTAGTATTTTTCATAAACATTCCTACCTACTTCTTGCCACTGGATTATTTTGAAGCAAATCATAGATAACTGTGATATCATATATATCATTTCATATATATCTCAGTGTGCTGTCTCTAAAGAGACATTTAAAAAAGCATAAACAGGAAACCATCGTTATAAATAAAAAATTAATGATTCTTTCCAGTATCTAGTGTCCAAAATTCCCAAGTGTCTTTTTGCTATAAAATACAGTTTAATAATACATATATGTTTTAAGTAAAATTTTACATAGTATCACAAAGGTACTACAATATCAAAGAAAACTTTATGGAAAAACTTTTCCATAAATTATGATACAAGTGCTTTAAATTGGATTCATCGATTTGAATTGAGATCCAAATCAAGCCCATAAACTGTAGTCGTGTGATTTCAACATATACTTATCTGAGGGGACAGTGGGGCGAGGGGAGCTGCATGAGAAGTCTTCTCTCTGTCTCCCCACCTCCCCTAAACCACCCATCTTCCGCAGTGGAGCTGACCTTGGACCCCGACACGGCCAACCCCCGCCTCATCCTCTCTTTGGATCTTAAGAGCGTGCGCCTTGGACAACAAGCCCAGGACCTACCCAGCCACCCGCGCCGCTTCGACACCAACACACGAGTTCTGGCTTCCTGCGGTTTCTCTTCTGGGAGGCACCACTGGGAAGTGGAAGTGGGCTCCAAGGACGGCTGGGCCTTCGGCGTGGCCCGTGAGAGCGTGCGCCGCAAGGGTCTCACGCCCTTCACCCCGGAGGAGGGCGTCTGGGCGCTGCAGCTCAACAACGGGCAGTACTGGGCGGTGACCAGCCCTGAACGGACGCCCCTCAGCTGTGGGCACCTGTCCCGCGTGCGGGTCGCCCTGGACCTGGAGGTGGGGGCTGTGTCCTTCTACGCTGCAGAGGACATGCGTCACATCTATACCTTCCGCGTCAACTTCCAAGAGCGCGTGTTCCCTCTTTTCTCTGTCTGCTCCACCGGCACCTACTTAAGAATCTGGCCTTGAGAGTGATTGCCCGGCCTCCTGGAGGGAGTAAACAGTCAAGGGTGAACTCCTCCCAATCTGGCTGCCCATGGGAAAGGTTGTTGCCCTCGGATGGAACCTCCTGGACACTTTGGGTCTGTCTTTCTGACTGTTGCCCCAGGCTGCCTTAGAGGGGCTTCTGCAGACCACAACATCAAAGACATGAGATTGGGCTACTGAGGAAAAGGGCTCTAAGGTTAACTGAGCAGGGGAATATATGGCCTCAGGCTCTCCCTTCTGCCTCTTGCCTGTTGTCCTGGTGACGATTTGGCATGAACTGTAAGGAGGTGGAGGTGGATGAGAGGAGCCCAGCTCCATCAGATGTGCTTCCTATCACTACTCCAATTCAGCAGGACCTCTAGTTCCATGGAATAAAACCAAGCTCTGGCTGTGCAAGGGGGCAGCTTCATCCCAGACCACTCAGCTTCATGATCCGTTCTGCTTTGCCTTCTTGTCAGCTGCCAGCTTTGCCTTCAGAACCTGGATCTGGCTAGCTTGCCAAAGTCCTCTACTCAGGGAGGAGCATGGTATTCCCAGCCCAAAGGAGAGTCTAGGCCAGAACTGGAAAGAGACCCTTGATATGTACAATAGGAATAGCCCAGGATAACAGCCTACTGGCATTGCTGTCACTCAACACAGCTTAGCCTGATGAGATTATATGTATAGCCTTGGCCACAATGAGTCCCACATTCTCACATTTGCCTAAATCCTTTCCAAGTGCCAAAGTACAGTCTCCCTTGGGTAAGGAGACCAAAGATTGTGGAATTTTGAAACTCAAGGCAGCACTTATAATTTTACAGAAGCAATTAACTCCAGCATGGAAACGTGCAGGGCACAGACATACCCCTGACAGACAGTTCCTGGAGCTTCGCAAATGCATGCCAATGGCAGAAGACCCTGGTTTCCAGGCCTGCTCAGTCTGTACCCTGGCCTGTGTTATTCCCTTGGCTAATTGTTCCCCAGCTTCTGTATGGCTGCATTTCTGGGAGGGTGGAGGTGGGCTGTTCACTGCTTAGTATGCTCCTGGAAAAGGAGATGGAAATACAGACTGTGAGCTCATTTGTATGGTGCCTTGGCCAATTCTTAACTCCCCCAGTTTGAATGCAAGAGCAGTTGTGAGCAACGTTTCTGCCAGACTAGGCTGGCATGTGTGTTTATGTGTGTGAGGAACATGTGTATGTGTGTATATGTCTTAGATCTCAGGAATGGGGTGCAGATATAAATTTTATAGAGGGCATTTATAAGTATGCATATAGGGTTTAGGTACGAACAGACCTAGGTCAGTATGGTCACAGCCTATTATTGTTTTGTGGTTGAAAAATATTAATATTAGCCACCCCATATTTAGGTGAAGGTCAAAGGTTTCCTTCCCCCATTACCTAGCTACCTAGCTAGATGAAAGCCAGTCTCAGACCTAATTCTGTCCTGCACATATTGTTGGCATGCAGGGACAGTGACAATTAAATAGTCTGACTTACAAGTACATTGGAGTTTCCATGCTCTGTCCCTGAGATGCTTCAAGCACACTTTGCATACAAGGGACTGCAGGAGAGATGTTTTGGTCAGGCCAGCATGACACTGTTCTAGAGGTAGACCCGGTGGACATAACACCAGACAATCAGAATCCAGTGTCCTATAGGCTGGGGACAGTGTCATTTAAGAGTCCAGCCTACAGCAGCATCCCAAAGGGTAAATCCTATGTTGTATAGCTCTAGAACACTGTACCCAATCCATGTATTTGAATACACTGATTTCTACAAGGGAAATCACCAAGCCCTCATGTATGGCTGTATGGCTTGTATGGCTTTTTGATTGAGTGTCACAATTACCCTTTCTATCCTCTAATAACTGTGCTGAAGTATGGCAACACATTATGGATCACAGAAGGTAGGGTGACTGGTGGAGGTGCCTGTAAGATCAGGTCCGGGCACTGACCTGTAGGATCTGGCTGTCTGTGTGTCTATTTTCAGCTTTTATGTTTGTGAATATGACTATATGTCTATTAGAGTTTGTAGAATAACTAGATAGATATATACATATCTGAAGACGTAACAACAGTACATAACAATCACACGTGGTTGGTAAGAGAGGTGTTCTCTCTTGGTCTCCAGGGTGGTGCAATGACTTAGGGTGTCACAATGCTGGTGTGAGTATGCCTGTGTATACATTTTCCTCTTCCATCCTGTGACCGTTGTAAGCTCTCTGAGATGTCTGGACCTCTGAAAGCAATGACTGGCCTAATTTGGTTTCCTTCTGACACCACCTGTTCATTGGTCCTGGATCCTTGAGAGCTACTTTGATATGAGAACCCACATCCTTGACACCAGACCCTCACACTAGTCCTCAGCATCCAGACAGGAGGGCACCTAGGGAACTTCCTTGGGCCTGGCTACCCAGTGATCAAAGTCATCTGGCCTTGAAGGCACCAAAGAACAGATTGGGCCATCAGACCAAGTTCCACCAACTACAGACACACTTTCTGACCATTTCCGGGTTAGGGTTCCTGTCCCTTACCCGGGCTTTCAACCTCTGCCCTTTGCTCCGTGGGTCGTTTGGGGGGCCCTGATGGACCCAGATCTCCCAAAGTCCAAGACAGCCTTCTGCTGCTGCTGCTGCTAAGTTGCTTCAGTAGTGTCCGACTCTGTGCGACCCCATAGACAGCAGCCCACCAGGCTCCCCCGTCCCTGGGATTCTCCAGGCATGAACATTGGAATGGGTTGCCATTTCCTTCTCCAATGCATGAAAGTGAAAAGTGAAAGTGAAGTGGCTCAGTCGTGTCTGACTCTTCGCGATCCCATGGACTGCAGCCTACCAGGCTCCTCCATCCAGGGGATTTTCCAGGCAAGAGTTGCTTTTCCCTAATTTGCTTTAAGTTGCGATAGACAGGAGAACCCACATCCTTGACACCAGACCCTCACACGGGTCCTCAGCATCCAGACGGGAAGGCACCTGGGAAACTTCCTTGGGCCTGGATACCCAGTGATCTGGGTCTCCTGTCCTGATGCAGTCGTTAACACACTGACCACCTGATTTTCCCACCATTCTCTACCAATCTCTCCCTCCCGATCATCTCTTCTACCAGCCTAGCTGGATTCCTCTCAGGACAGGCATATTGACACCATTCCTTTAGCCTTCCCCTCAGGGCTTCGGCCTTGAACCCTATTCTGTTACACAATTACTATTAGACCTCTCTACTCAAGTCTCGCCCCTGATCCCCAGGCCAGGCGGAAGGCCCCCGGCCGTCCAACAATTCCGCCCACTAGTGGCCCCACCCGCTTTCGCAGCGCGCCCCGCCCTCAGCCGATCCTTCCTAGCTTCCGTCCACCCACGTGGTCCCCTCTACGCTGGACTTTCTCCCGGGATTTGCGGCTCGGTCGGTGACACTGACACTTCCTATAGCTGCAGACTCAGCTGCGGCAGCAGGACGGGGCGGTCACTGGCTGAGGGGCGTGGGCCCCGCCTCTTCGCGTCGCTCTTCTGTCTGCGGCTGCGCGGTGACCACAGAGGTATCAAGTGCTCGTGCGCAGAGTGCAGAATCGCAGTTGGCTCCATAGCTCAGGGGTTAGAGCACTGGTCTTGTAAACCAGGGGTCGCGAGTTCAAATCTCGCTGGGGCCTACGTGTGTTTTTTTTTTTTCTCTCCACCCCTCTTTTTCTGGAGAGGGGAAGACGCGCTTGCCAAGACTTTCCGCCATTCTGAAAGGCTAGACTTAAATTAAGCAGATCTGAGTGTTTTTGCCCCTCAAGTGGCCGCCACTTATCGCTCCCTCCACCCCTCCCCTAGCCTTATCTCTTTAAGAACCAGACCCACTGCTCCCTTGGACTTGCGATCACAGATTCCGCTGGCTCCGCGTGCCTTCTCCCCAGCGACCCCTCTCTCGCTTCTTTCTGGGCGTCGTCTTGGCAAATTCATAGCGAGTCTTTTTGTTCCCCTCCCGTCACTCCACTCGGGCCAGGGGCTTTGCCGTGTTCTCTAATTCGTTCTTCTTCCTTGCGCAGGGAGCGCCTGTGAACGCTCCACACCCACCTCCGTACTCTGGGAATTTATTATTTTTGTTGACAGTGGGGCTGTGTTTAAGACCCCGGGAAGTCTGCCTTTGGTCCCCGAAATCTGGCTTCTTCAATGAGGTGGGCTTCCAGTAGGGTAGTCACTTGAGGGTTGAAGAATCCCAGGAGTTCGGGCCGCACAAATGCCCCATCGTGCCAGTGTGGGGCAGGTCCATTCGGCTCTTGAGGCAAAGCTTGATTCTTTGGATGAGATCTGCCTTGTGTGACGGAGAGAAGCGGGTCCCTCCTCTGCCACGCACCCCACCTATCTCATTTACCCCTCCTAGGCGTCTACCCAGGTTTCCACGAGCAGTATTCTCTCCTCTGGTGATACGGCCCGGGCTCTATTTTCCAAAGCCGATCCAAGCTAGACCTCACGTGGACTGACTCACTCAGGGCTTTTCTGAGGGTCCTCACCCGCCGGATGGCGCGGCGGGATTAATCATATCTCTGCCTCTGCCAAGACCCTCACCCCCTGCCATGGGTCATGCCTACGAAGGCCACGGCGGGCGGGCATCCAAGACCGCCAGTGGGCCTCGTTCTGCCCATTGGGCAGGGCCCCCATTGTTCACTTAGGATTTAGGCTTATTTTGTGCACTTGATTTCCATTCACGGCATTAATAAATCAGTCAGACAGGTTATCATGAATTACTGCTTTTGGTTTGTTAGAAGGAAAACCAAAAGCTGTTTTTTTTTTAAAGACTGGAAGTGAATGTGACAAAGTTGTAGTCTTTAGGTCCAGGTATCACGAATGAGGATTCTTTCTTTCTTTCTTTTTGTTGCATTTTTCTTTATATAATTCTATAGAGAAGACAAGCGAATGCTTACAACACCGAGACAGTAGTGGCCAAGGACGCACAGCGGCGGTAAGCAGAGGTGAGCCCATCTACCGCTGAACGCGCAATGGAGACACAGCTTGTGGGGATGCGGTGCGTGAGCTGAGAGGAGGAGCACTTGAGTGGAGAGGTCAGTGCAGAGCGTTGAGCTAGATCTAAGAGAATGGCAATAGGAAAAAAGAGCACTCTCTCCGCCACCCTCCCACCCCCATCCCGGAGTGGGTTTACCAGCATTCATCTCCCACGCTGTTTTGTAGCAGCCACCTGTGTAGGGGGATTTCTCTGCTAGTGGCGCAAAAATACACTTTGGGGTCAACTCTAAGTGGATTTTCGTGAAATTTTCTAGCAAGGAATCAGAATAACCGTTTTTTCACAACTAGGTTACCCAGTGTAATTGGAACAGGAAAGCACCCGCCCAGTCTGGGCCGCCGGTTCACCCGGCCTAAGGCTGTTCTGGGACGATTCCGGCCGAATGCAGCGAGGGCGGATAGGCGGGACGCGCGGCCTCGGCGCCGCGCCTATGTGTGCGCGAGGGCACGGAGGCGAACTTTGCCGAGTGTGCACCAACTGCCGCTGCCGGTCACCCTTGAAGGAGCGGGGTTCCTGGTCATCTCATGTATGCTTTTCATTTCTCACTTTCCTACATTTTCGGAATACTTTGCAAATAAGTAGTTGTTTTAGAAAACATTTTCATAAAATGATAGAGAAAAGCCCCCGCCCGCTTACCAGGCGCTCGATAGGAAGCGATTATCCAGATTTCTTTTCTTCTGCGGCAGCTACTGACCTAGTCTACCCCTCCTCGTCCCCGACTCTCTTCAGGGACCCTCAGGCTCTCCCGGCTTCTGTGCCCTGCCTCCAGTTCTCCAGACTCGCGCCTTATTTGGGCTCCACTGGGAAAAGAGTCCCCACAGTGGAAGGGTGCCCCTGAATGCGGCCCGATAAACCTTAGCAATGAGGCGCTCGTTGGCATTCCAGATCTCAGAGGGGCCGAGAGATGCCGAGAATTGATGCTGAGTGAACTATCTACAGCTGAGACGGCGGACGTGGATATCGTCGAACTGGGATAGGTCGGGCGTGAGAGAGTCCGAGATGCACAGAACATTTTCAACGTGCCAGAAAGAAAAATTGGTTTCCTCAGTGGATAAACGAGTCCACATAGAGTCATACCAGGGACTGACCCAATCATTCCCGAGCCGGGGGCAGGCTGTTTTGTCTACAGGTTACAGTTTTCGCCTCTGACGCGAGAGGTCTCAGGTTCAGACCCCGGGCCAGCCCTTTTCTTCTTTTCCTTTGTCCCTTTCTTTCTAAAAATATCTCATGTGGACAGTTTTTGGTCCTGGACAGGTAATGGGCATTACCAAGCGTTCGGGGATCGGAAGAAAGTACGGGTGGAAGAGTGGGTGAGGCGCTTCAGAGCCCACGGTTCCCGGTGAGAGACTGGGAGCAGAGCCTCCCGCGGGTGTTTCCACTGACCGGGTCGTGGGACCATTCTTTCCCACCACAGAACTGTATATTCACTGGTCCCACCAGTTTTCCTAAAAATCAATAGTTTCACAAAGATGACCAAGCTCAGGCGTTTCTGTATTGTAGTAGTTATTACCTTCATCTAACAGATGAAAGGTCTCCAGTTTGAAACTGAGGGGAAACAAAGTTGGTAGCATCCTGAGGTGTTTTTTTTTTTTTTTTTCCCTCACTCTTGGAAATTTATTACTTTGAGGTAAATTTAGTCCTAGTCCAGGATGTCCCAGTCCAAGACATCCCGTCATCACCTTTACCTGGTTACAGAGGTGTACACTTTTCCAGGGAAGAGAAATTTAACATTTACACCTCTGGATTCTCATTCTCAAGAGGCATTAACCTATGAAAGTGGTATTAACACACCCCACTTTCAGTTTGGGACTTTGCACTCAGTGAGTTGGGTGATTTTACTTGTTTTCAGTCGCTCAGTGTGTCCAACTCTTTGTGTTGCCATGGACTGCAGCATACCAGGCTTCCCTGTCCTTCACCATCTCCTGGAACTTGCTCAAACTCAGGTCCATTGAGTCAGTGATGCCATCCAACCATCTCATCCTTTGTCATCCCCTTCTCTTCCTGCCTTCAGTCTTTCCCAGCATCAAAGTCTTTTCCAATGGGTCAACTCTTCACATGCGATGGCTGAAGTATTGGAGCTTCAACTTGAGCATCTATTTTTCAAATGAATATTCAGGGCTGATTTCCTTTAGGATTGATGGTTTGTTCTCCTTGCAGCCCAAGTGACTCTCAAGAGTCTTCTCCAACACCACAGTTCAAAAGCATCAATTCTTCTGCATTCAGCCTTCTCTATGATCCAACTCTCACATTCATACATGACTACTGGAAAAATCATAGCTTTGACTAGACGGACCTTTGTCAGCAAAGTAATATCTCTGCTTTTTAATATGCTGTGTAGCTTTGTCATAGCTTTTCTTCCAAGGACCAAGCATCTTTTAATTTTGCGGCTACAGTCACCTGCTGCAGTGATTTTGGAGCCTAAGAAAATAAAGTCTGTCACTGTTTCCACTTTTCCCCTTTCTATTTGCCATGAAGTTATGGGACTGGATGTCATGATCTTCCTTTTTTGAATGTTGAGCTTTAAGCCAGCTTTTACACTCTCCTCTTTCGCTTTCATTAAGAGGCTCTTTAGTTCTTCTTCAATTTGTGCCCTTAAGGTGGTGTCATCTGAGTATCTGAGGATATTGATATTTTTCTCAGCAATCTTGATTCCAGCTTGTACTTCATCCAGTCCAGCATTTTGCATGATGTACTCTGCATATAAGTTAAATAAGCAGGATGACAATATACACCCTTGTCTACCCCTTTCCCAATTTTGAACCAGTCTGTTGTTCCAACTGTTGTTTCTTGACATGCATACAAGTTTCCCAGGAGGTAGGTAAGGAGGTCTGGTATTACCATCTCTTCAAGAATTTTTCAGTTTGTTGTGATCCACACAGTCAACGGCTTTAACATAGTCAATGAAGCAGAAGTAGATGTTTTTCTGGAAGTCTCTTGCTTTTTTTATGATCCAAGGGGTATTTTTCGCGGAAAGCTGGCAAACACAGTCTCATGCTCAGAATAAAGGTAAGGTCGCGATTGAGCGACCAATATGCATAATCTTTTTTTGTGAAGAATTGAGGGAGCGGGGCGAAAAGTTCTCAACAAGCTGGCAGCGGTGGGATTCGAACCCACGCCCCCGAAGAGACTGGAGCCTTAATCCAGCGCCTTAGACCGCTCGGCCACGCTACCGCACTGGGAAATACGTTTTTTTGGTGTTGTTTTTCAATTTAGATAACGTCCCCGGGCTCCCGAGGGAAGTCGTGTGTTCCGGTGCCTCTACAGGTCAGAGCAGAACCAACCACACCCCCACTAGCAGAATTAGATTGGCCAGAGTCTCGGAAGCGGAATCTGCATTCTGCGCTCCTCTGACAAAGGATGAGTCGTGAAGCCCAGACCACCGCACACAATGGTTTTGGGAAGAACATTCAAGTCACTCCGACATTTCACTTTTGGGAAGTGGGCGTGGACGCAGGGGAAGACTTCTACAGTATCACTTATTTTATTTTTATATTTTAACTGTGATCTTCTATTGTTTTTATAAATTAAAACAAAACAAAACAAAACCAGAATGGAACCCTGCACTTCTCCCGGTTTTTTGTTTACCTCATAACATTTTTTTGGTAATAACACGGACACATTCAGAAGTGGCTCATTAACGATCGCGTGGCTACCATCTCAGAAGCCTCCATCCTTGCAGTTTTGTTGCCTGATGTTTCCACCTTTGAAACAAATGTTCCAGGTGGAGGTATAGGGCCTTGACAAAACAAGCTTGATTGCACACTATATGGAGACCTCCCCGCCTCCCCGCCCCTCACCAATCATAAAAACCCATTTCTTAAAAAATAGTAAATCCTAGAAAAATGTATAGAAAAAATCCCCTCGCAAGCCCCAAACTCAGAGATAACCATCAATATTTGGTGAACTAATCTCCAGTTTGATTTTCTGTTTTTTACCTGCACCAGTGGAGAAGGAGGTGGCAGAGGATGAGATGGTTGGATGGCATCACTGACTCAACTGACCTGCGCTTAACCAAACTCCAGGAGATAGTGTAGGACAGGGAAGCCTGGCATGCTGCAGTCCATGGGGTCTCAAAGAGTCCAACAGGATTTAGAGACTGAACAACATCAGTGAGGCTATGTTGTGATCATGCTACAGATACAGATTTGAATTAAGCTTTTTTTAAAAAAAATTATCTATCTCCATGCCAATGCATAACTTATGACAAGCTTAATTAGAGGAGGAGACAGAGGGAAACTTCAGATACTGAGGTAGATTTCTGGGCAGGTATAAAATTTTTAAGCGTGGACAGACATGAGTGTTCACGAAGTCTCTTTTAGGTGTAGGGCTTTCCTTTCACTTGACAATTTTCACTTAACAGTTCTTACATTATGAAGTTGAAATAGTCTTTTACCTGTAAAGTAAATGAAAAATAGAGAGTGAGAGAAACAAACAATTTCTCTAGAGTATAAAGATGTTAGAAATAGTTTGTTTTCCTTTCACAAACATCTTAATGTATAAAATTTGAAACTTCATTAAGGAAGTCTTAATTCTGACTTAAAAATTGTCAAGACAACCAATTTTCTTGATTTATAGATCACAGTAGCTTTCTAAACGTTTAGGATACAAGTGCAAGCAAAATCTCAGATACTCTTGGAAATGCATTTTTGGATACAGCACACATGATATATATGTCTTCGGGAGCTTGATTATCCTTTTGTAATATTGAAGAATACTCAGTTTATTACAAATTTAGCCTTTGATAACCACAACTTGGATAGAGCACAAAGTGGAATCTTCAAAGGTTTCTCAATATACCTCCGTCTGGGGAATTCCCTGGTGGCCTAGCAGAGCTGCGCTCATCTCGTACGCAAGCAAAATAATGCTCGAAATTCTCCAAGCCAGTCTTCGACAGTATGTGAACCGTGAACTTCCAGATGTTCAAGCTGGATTTAGAAAAGGCACAGGAACCAGAGATAAATTGCCAGCATCTGTTGGATCTTTGAAAAAGCAAGAGAATTCCAGAAAAACATCTATTTTATTGACTATGCCAAAGCCTTTGACTACTGTGGACCACAACAGACTGTTGAAAATTCTTAAAGAGATGGGAATACCAGACCACCTGACCTGCCTCCTGAGAAATCTGTATGCAGATCAAGAAGCAATAGTTAGAACTGGACATGGAACAACAGACTGGTTCCAAATTGGGAAAGGAGTATTAAGGCTATATATTGTCACCTGCTTATTTAACTTAAGGCTTCCCTGGTGGCTCATAGGTTAAAGCGTCTGCCTGCAATGTGGGAGACATGGGTTTGATCCCTGGGTTGGGAAGATCCCCTGGGGAAGGAAATGGCAACCCACTTCAGTATTCTTGCCTGGAGAATCCCATGGACAGAAGAGCCTGGTGGGCTACAGTCCACGGGATTGCAAAGAGTCGGACACGACTGAGCGACTTCACTTTCACTTTATTTAACTTGTATGCAGAGTACATCATGAGAAATACTGGGCTGGATGAAGCACAAGCTGGAATCAAGATTGCTGGGAGAAATATCAATAGCCTCAGATGTGCAGATGACACCACCCTTATGGCAGAAAGTGAAGAAGAACTAAACAGCCTCTTGATGAAAGTGAAAGAGAAGAGTGAAAAAGCTGGCTTAAAGCTCAACATTCAGAAAACTAAGATGATGGCATCTGGTCCCATCACTTCATGGCAAGTAGATGGGGAAACAATGGAAAGAGTGATAGACTTTATTTTGGGGGTTCCAAAATCACTGCAGGTGGTGACTGCAGCCATGAAATTAAAAGATGCTTGATCCTTGGAAGAAAAGTTATGACCAACCTAGACAGCGTATTAAAAAGCAGAGACATTACTTTGCCAACAAAGGTCCATCTAGTCAAAGCTACGGAGAAGGTAATGGTACCCCACTCCAATACTTTTGCCTGGAAAATCCCATGGACGGAGGAGTCTGGTAGGCTGCAGTCCATGGGGTCACGAAGAGTCAGACATGACTGAGCGACTTCCCTTTCATTCTTCACTTTCATGCATTGGAGAAGGAAATGGCAACCCACTCCAGTGTTCTTGCCTGGAGAATCCCAGGGACGGGGAAGCCTGGTGGGCTGCCATCTATGGGGTCGCACAGGGTCGGACATGACTGAAGTGACTTAGCAGCAGCAGCAGCAGCAGCAGTCAAAGCTATGGTTTTTCCAGTGGTCATGTATGGATGTGAGAATTGGATTATAAAGAAAGATGAGCACCGATGAATTGATGCTTTTAACTGTGGTGTTGGAGAAGATTCTTGAGAGTCCCTTGGACTGCAAGGAGATCCAACCAGTTTATCCTAAAGGAAATTAGTCCTGAATATTCATTGGACGCTGAAGCTGAAGCTGAAACTCCAATACTTTGGCCACCTGATGGGAAGTGCTGACTCATTTGAAAAGCCCCTGATGCTGGGAAAGACAGAGGGCAAGAGGAGAAGGGGACGACAGAGGATGAGATGGTTGGATGGCACCATGAGTTTGAGTAGGCTCTGGGAGTTGGTGATGGACAGGGAGGCCTGGCATGCTGCAGTCCATGGGGTCACAAAGAGTCGGACACGACTGAGCAACTGAACTGAACTGAACTGAACTAGCAGAAAGGACTCTTTGGAATTGCTACCAAAAGCACAGGTTCAATTCTTGGCGCTGTGAGACCAAGGGGAAACTTCTTATTATTGAAGCATTGGCAGGTAACTATTTAGAATGAACCCTAGAGACAATGGAATGCTGGATCTTTTCCAACTAGTTTCCTCTTATAGCATCGTTTAACTACTATCATATAGATAACCTAATCATTGTTTTTCAGTCAAATGATTGACAATCATGAGTGGAAAAAAGCTCTTCGATAAAAGCCAGCTGATCAAATGAGGTCTTCTCATAATGCATCTGAAACCCGCCATCCAGAGCTGCTTCTCTTGCTCTGGATATTCTCAGAATCATCTTATTGGCTTCTTCAGGGGCTGCTGAAATTCTGTAGTCTGCACCACTTGATTGCTCCTCTTCCAGATAGTCCTAGTTATAAAATTCCCAGCCTTCCTTGTGTCCACCTACCCCATCCCCCCTTCTCGAAGCCAAGGCTGGCAATCTGGCCTGTCTGCTCCCCAGACTTGGGCCAGTTAGCAAAACCCCGGTCCCTCTCTTGCTCTGCCGTTGGCTGTGTCTCCTCCTGCTCGATTGGGCCTCCTGGTCAGCTCTGGCGAGTCTCCTTTGTGGGTGGTTCAGGGATGCTCCTGGCTCCAGCTGCCTACGTCCATCAGTGGAAGGTCAGTCTTGCCATGTATCAGGTCTGTCTGCATGTCAATGCTCTCTTTATAGAGCTGGGACTGATCGTACATTTCCAATATTGTGCAAGCGGCTCAGCCTCCCAAAAGGGGATTATATTAAGAAGGGACCTACACTTTGAGACAAGTTTTTTTTTAACTCAGATTTTTGTCATTTAAAACAATGACAGATTTTTGTGTCATTAAATATTCCAAAATCTCATCTGTCTTTTTTTCCTGATTATGAATATTCAACTTTAATTTAGAATCTGGAATCTAGATGGCACAGTCCTACATTTCCCAGAGTGCAAAACTTCACTTGAAAGCTCAATTTCTAGAAGACAAAAGTAGCCAGATTTCTGCCCCTGCCCCCTGACTTTGAATGGGAGGTTGAAAGAGAGGATGGTAACCAATACTAGAGTGGAATACACTGAGATAACTGCTGCATTGTGTGGCCTTATTCTTGGTGCTTATGTTAAACCTTAATGTAAAGATTATGGTGTGATTTTTAGAACTGTATAGCTGTCTGTTTTTCAGGCAACATGTGTGTATTTCAGGCCTCATGGGCTTGCAGAGATGGCCTCGGCTAATTATTTTGTGTTTTAATATTAATAACACGAACTTCCACTCAATCATTTTAATAACAGGGCCTTCCTCTGCTCTACAGTGAGGACCTCAGTGTGGATTAGAAAATGTGTCTGTAAAACTACATGGAATCATTAATTGACCACAGCCCCTGTAGCAGAGCTTTTGCTGTCTACATATTGCTTCCCTGATGGCTCAGATGGTAAAGCATCTGCCAGCAATACAGGAGACGTGGGTTCGATCCCTGGGTCGGGAAGATCCCCTAGAGAAGGGAATGGCAACCCACTCAGTATTCTTGCCTGGAGAGTTCTATGGACAGAGGAGCCTGGCAGGCTACAGAGCTGGACAGGACTGAGCAACTGAACAGACTGACAGTCAGAAAAGTGGCCCTTGACTTGACTTTGTTGGCCCTCTGATCTCAGACTTCCAGCTTCCAGAACTGTGAGAAGTCATTTTTTTCTGTTTATAAGCCACCCAGCCTGTGGTATTGTATCACAGCAGCATGAACAGGCTAAGACAGGCTTACAGCTATAAACAACATGAATGATTTCTTTGACATTAATATTGAGCACAATAAATTGGATGTAAAACAGTTTGTAAGGGCTTCCCAGGTGGCTCAGAGGTAAGGAATCCACTTGACAAGCAGGAGACCCAGGTTTGAACCCTGGCTTGGGAAGATCCTCTGGAGAAGAAAATGGCAACCCACTCTAGTATTTTTTTAAAATTTTTATTTATTTGGCTGTGCCAGGCCTTTGTTGTAGCACGTGGGATCTAGTCCCCTGTCCAGGGATCAAACTCAGGCTCCCTGCATTGGGAGCTCGGTGTTCTACCCACTGGACCACCAGGGAAGTCCCCACCCCAGTATTCTCGCCTGGGAAATCCCACGGACAGAGGAGCCTGGTGGGTTACAGTCCACGGGGTTGCAAAGAGTCAGACTTAGCAACTAAACAAAACCAACAAAACATGATTTTGTGACTAAACAGCAACAAAAAAACAGTTTGAATTCTGTTGATTTCATACATACGACACTCAAGCATGAGTACAACTAATCAGTGGTGACAAGTTAGAAATTTTATTACTGCAGGGAAGGAAGTACTGACACTGACAAGTGGCATGAGGAAAGTATTTTGGGTGCTGGAAATGTTCTGTATTAATCTGGGTGACACACACAGACACAGACACTTATGTATTCACTTAGTTGTGCACTTACGAGTTTTGCACATGTGAGAGTACACAATAAAGATATCTTTGCACAAAAATTATAAAGTATATGAGTTAATTAATGAGAAAAACCACTGCAGTAGTTTTTTTATTACTGCATAACAAATTTCCACAAGTTTAGTGGCTTAAAACAACACAAATTTATTATCATATAGTTTTTGTGAGTCAGGAGCCTGGCGACAGGTTAGCAAGGTCCTCTCCTCATGGCTTACCAGGTAAAATGAAGGTGTTGGCTGTTGCTGCTACATGGCAGCAGGCTCAGGTTCTATCCCATCCTCACTAGCTGTTGACAGAGTTCAGTTCCTTGCTGTTGTAAGACAGAAATCCCCATTTCCTTGTTAGCTGTTGGCTGGGGGCTCCTCTAAGAGCCCCTCTGCTGGTTCACTGGCCCTCTCACAGTAAGGTAGTTTACTCCTCCTTTGAGGTCATGGTAAGGCCTCTCTCTAAGAATTGGCCTTCTTCTAAAGGGTCCCACCGATTAAGTCAGGCCCACCCAGATGATTCCCTTTTTGATTAGCTCAAAGCCAACTGACCAATGACCTTAATTACCTCTGCAAAATCTCTGCTTCTATAAAAAGTAACATGATCCTGGGAGTGACATCCAGTCATAGCCACTCATGGGAAAAGGATTATGCTAGGCATGGGCACCATTGTGGGAACCTGTATCTATAGATACATCACATTTTCTTTGCCTTCAGGAAGTGCTGCCAGCATCCTCCCTGAATGCTGTTCAACTCACAAGCCCACAGGGTAGCTCCATCCAACACTATTGCCGCCATCATCTCTATCCAGGATTGTTGCTACACCCTTCATCAGTAACCCCGACAACACCTCCTTCCAGAACATCAGAAAGTTGTCCATTTCTTCTCTGCTTACTCCATTAACCAAGCTCAAAGGGATGTGTGAACAAAGCCCAGAATTTGCAGTAAGAAATAAAACACAATTGACACTGGTGATGGGTGTTAGGCAACAAGGGGGAAAACCAGAAAGTAATAGGTGAGGAGGTACCCAGCATGACAAACTCTCACCTGGATAGAATCCTTTCAAACCGTGTGGGTAATTTCTTGTGTCATTGAAGAAATCACTTAGATGAATCTTTTAGATAAAATAATAATTTTAGCTAAATAACGATCATCTAGATAAGAGCATTCTTAGTTTTTCTAATAATGATATTCACAATTTGACAGAAGGAAACTCTTCTGTCAAAGCTTGAGGACTCAATTCTGCGGGTTCTGGTTCTATTCCCAACAGGCAGAGGGAACCCCTTGCTGTTGGCGCCCTCTACTGCCAATAATCTGTAGTTGCAATTTTGGAAGAGAATTCTTTGGAGGTGAGGGGGCGGTTCTGTGAACCTGGATGGGAAAAAAAGAACAGAATTCATATTTTTCCTAGTTACTAAGTGAAATAGAGTCTTTATTTCAATTCTTAATGCGGGCAACAGACCCCAGTAGGATTAACAGGACCTGTGACTTCACTGCCAATAGAAATTGCAGATGTTTTCACATCGTATCATAGTTGTAAATACTTTTTATCATTTATGCCCCTTAGTATTTAAAAAAATTATGGTAATTATTAGATATGCTTCTGGATCTTGTTATTAAGTGTGTTTATAAAGCAGTATATTTATTTCTATATTGAAAATTGATTTAAAAATATTTGGTAACTGGTTGCTCAGACGGTAAAGCGTCTACCTGCAATGCGGAAGACCCTGGTTCTATCCCTGAGTCGGGAAGATCCCCTGGAGAAGGAAATGGAAACCCACTCCAGTACTCTTGCCTAGAAAGTTCCATGGATGGAGGAGCCTGGTGGGCTACAGTCCATGGGGTTACAAAGAGTTGGACACAACTGAGCGACTTCACTTTCTTTCTTTCTTTTCAGTAGAATTGGGTTCTTTAAGATGCCATGTATTTTGTACATATAAAACATGATTCTGAGAGAAGGTCCATAGTGTTCACCAGACTTAGCAAGGGGTTCATGATCCCAGAAAGGTTGAAGCTCTTGGAAACAGTGCAAGAGAGGTGGAATGAAACCCCCTTTAATAAAAGAGCAGTGACTTTCCAAGAACCAGGAAGGGCCCAGAACCCAGGGTGGTCAGGGAGAGTTTCACACTTGTAAAGTAACAAAGAGGTGCTGGTGGTCTCCACTAGCACACTGCTGGGGAGAAGTTGGTGGAAACTGGCATGCCATCTGGGACTGGTCAGACTAGAGTTGAGTCTACTTCTGCAAGAAATGTCCCTCGTCAAGAGTATGGGCTGGTCAGGATTTGCTTGTTGAAGGAATGAAGGATTACGGCAAGCCACACTTTTACTTTTTATTCATTGATATACTCAATTCATTCATACATTTCTGTGACCTGCTCCTGTTCTAGGCCCTCCTCTAGATCTTAAGCATAAAGAGATGTGTGCCTTAGAGAACTCAGGGACTTGTGGGTAAGATAAGGTTTCATACTGAGAGACAAGTGCTGCTGCTGCTGCTGCTAAGTCACTTCAGTCGTGTCCGACTCTGTGCAACCGCATAGATGGCAGCCCACCAGGCTCCGCCATCCCTGGGATTCTCCAGGTAAGAACACTGGAGTGGGTTGCCATTTCCTCCTCCAATGCATGAAAGTGAAAAGTGAAAGTGAAGTTACCCAGTCGTGTCCGACTCGTAGCGATCCCATGGACTGCAGCCTACCAGGCTCCTCTGTCCATGGGATTTTCTAGGCAAGAGTACTGGAGTGGCTTGCCATTGCCTTCTCCGGAGAATGTGCCCTAAATGGAGGGGGGAGAGGCAGAAAGTTGCAAAGGGAGAAGTACAAGTTTTCAGGCACATGGGAGAGTCAGAGTGCAGCAGGGACAGCATTCATGATTCTGGTGCACCCAGGTGCATTCTTATACCAGACCTCACCTGTGGCCCCCACGTGGAGTGGGGTGGGACCGGGTGGGCGGAGGGAGGGGAGTGAGTATTGCTGGAGGTGCATGCTCCGAGAATAATGGGTCACAGTTTCAAGGACAGAGTCTGCTACATAATTTGAAGGGCACAGAGCAAAAAAAAAGAAAAAACGTAGGGACTGTTGTTCAAACAAGCAAGAAAGTTAAAGATACTAAAGCTAAAAGCATAAATGCAAGGCTTTCCCTCTCTTCTGCGGTCTTTCTCATGACTTGTCATGGTGGATTTTGATTTTTGTTTGTTTTTTGTTTTGCTAGTCAATGTCATTCTAAGTAAAGAAAAATCAAAAACCTAAATTATTAGCATGGGTTTTTTATTCACCTTTTTATTATGCAATGCTGGTTTTAAATGCAGATAAAAGAACATTTCACTCAAATACAGAATTGCCAGAATCCCACACGATCCTCATTTGGTAGCTCATAAACACACAGGGACTTCATTCTTGTTGTAACAGTGGAAACGCTACACAAAACTAGCTCAACTATTTTTATTTCACTTCTTGAAATGACATTCTACCTTCTGCTTACTGACAAGAAAGGATTGAAGGAGTAATGGGTCTCCCTATCTTTCTCTTTCCTTGTCTCTCCTTACTCAGTCCTAAGCTAACGGCTTACCTTGAATTCAACTTTGAGTTTTACTGAATTCACATGCCTTATGGAGAAGGAAATAGCACCCCACTCCAGTATTCTTGCCTGGAGAATCCTGTGGACAGAGGAGCCTGGTGGGCTGCTGTCCATGGGGTCACACAGAGTTGGACATGACTGAAGCGACCTAGCATTAGCATGCCTTGTGGGCCCAAGAGATATTGCTGATTGTGTACAAATGGGGTGGCAAGAAACACGGGACATATAATGCACAACAGTGCATAGATCTCTGTTCATAGGCATGCTTCATTGTCCTGCTGCTGCTGCTGCTGCTAAGTCTGACTCTGTGCGACCCCATAGACGGCAGCTCGCCTTCAAAGACCAAATCATAAAGAATTTCAACACAGCAGGGCCTTAAACCAAGCCACCCTCTTATCAGCTGTGGCCTTGAACTGGCACTGGGGAAGAGGAAGAGTGCTAGGCTGCATGATACGGCCTCTGTGTCTGGCTTCTTTCACTTTTTTCTTTTTATGGCTGAATAATACCACACTGTATAGCTATGAGTGTGTGCTAAGTCACTTTAGTCATGCAATCCTAAGGACTGTAGCCCACCAGCTCCTCTGTCCATGGGATTCTCCAGGCAAGAATACTGGAGTGGGTTGCCATGCCTTCTTCCAGGCCCAGGGATCAACTCACATTTCTTTAAGTTTCCTGCACTGGCAGGCAGGTTCTTTATCTAGCATCACCTGGGAAGCTCTTTATAGCTGTACTACATTTTATTTGTCCATTTGATGGACATTTGGGTTGTTTCCACTTATTGGCTATTAGAAATAATACTAGTATGAATATTACATGTGTAAGTTTTTGCATGAACATATGCTTTTCATTCTTTTTGTTATGTGCCTAGGAGTGAATTGCTGGGTTGTATAGTAACTTTTTGATACCAGAGTTAAACTTAACACATGAGAATTCCAGTGCTACCATTTATATGAAATCTCTAGAAAAGGAACATCCATAGAGACAGAAAGCAGACCAGTGGTTGTCTGTGTTTAAAGGAGAGAGTGAAGTTTGACTGCAAATGGGCATGCAGGAAATTTTTATCATAACAGAACACTTAAAATTGGATTGTGGTGATAGTTGCAGAAATCTGCAAAAAAGATTGAGTAAAGAATCACAAAACTGTATACTTACAGTGAATGAACTTTGTTGCACATTAATCATACCTCAAGAAAGCTGTTACGAAATGCTAAAACAAAAAATCAAAGCCACAACAGTGTGCAGGCATTTTTCAGGGAATGGCATGGGTGACAATTGTAGTGTGCAAAATTATTTAAATGACCCAGAAACATACTGTTCATGTAACACTTTAATGTCGCTTAGCAGGTGTGTATCTTGCACCTTGAAAGTTGAAATTTATTGATGGTATTGCTTGCGGTGAAGCTAGAGTAATTATATAAGTATCAAAGCTATGAGTAAATTTAAAGAAATGTCAATTAAATGAAGTGAGCAGCCATTGTAAGACTGGAGAAGTTGAATGAGAGTGATGGAAGTCATCCAACGTAAAACTGCCAAAACAGAGAACTTACCAAGAGATAGTTTGAAAAATGAAAACTGAATGTCACAGAAATAAAATAATCCAGTTTATGGCGAAAACAAACACATCCACCCCATGGTGTGTCTGCATGAGGTGCCAGTTTAGCTGATTTTTTGTGCATGATGTGAAAGCTATTTACTGTTGCTTGAACAAATAGGAGATTTTCACCTTTTATATGCTATAACTGTCTTTTTTGTTTTGGTTGCATTGGGCCTTTGTTGCTTCACTGAGCTTTCTCTGGTTGCAGTGAGCAGGGGCTACTCTCTAGGTACGGTTGCCTTTCTTGTTGTGACTCATGGTCTCCAGAGTAGGGGTTCAGTAGCTGTGCACATGGGCTTTCCTGCCCAGTGGCATGTGGAATCTCACCAGAGAAAGGATCAAACCTGTGTCCCCTGCATTGTAGGTGAATTCTAAACCTCTGGAACACCAGGGAAGTCCCTACAACTGTCTTTTAAAATTAAACTTCAAAGGATTCTATTTATAAGCACTCAGGACTGCAGAGAAGTTGTAGGGTTAAGAGTGTGTGTGACTTCTGGACTGCTCCCACCTGGGGTGGTGTCAGGCCTCCCCTCTGCATCCTCACTATCAGGATGGATCCTGGGCAAGTTAGCCATCATCTGGAGGCTCCAGATTTCTCATCTGCAGAACAGATGATAGTAGTATCTTTCTTATAGGGTGATGAGGAGGGCTAAATGAATAAACAAGTACAAAGCACAAGTTGAGAAATACTTACTGGATCAGCAGGTATGCCAGGGTAGGCTTTGTTTTAGGTTCAGGGGATACAGCAGGAAGGCAAGGAGACAGAGGAATACCCTGCTCTCCAGCACAACAATCAGAAGGGTGGGGGGAGGGATGGTTGCACAACAGGAAGACACAATATACAGACCAGCAAGAATGGGGAATGGCTGGGAGGAGGACATCTGAGGTAGGACCAGAGGAAGCCCTGGGAGGGATTAGAACAATGGAAGACAAAAGGGGGAAGTTCCGAGGGGCCTGGGCTTGCCTGGTGGCTCAGACAAGGTAAAGAATCTGCCTGCAGTGCAGTAGACCTGGGTTTGATCCCTGAGTCAGGAAGATCCCCGAGAGAAGGGAATGGATACCCACTCCAGTATTCCTGCCTGGAGAATCCCATGGACAGAGGAGCCTGGCAGGCTACAATCCATGGGATCACAAACAGTGGAGGGGACTAACACACGATCCTGATGTGGGTGGGTGGATGTGTGGGTGGGGGGCTGCTGGGCTGAGGTTTCTGTGTGTTATCATCAAGGATACTAAATAAATAATAAAAGTGTTGGTAGTTGCCCCATTTTCCTGCAGCCTAAGCTTCTGCTTTTCTATTAACTGTTACAACTTATGTAAAGCAGATGGTCCTGAGCTTTTCACTCTGAAAGCTCTTTTAGGAGCTCTTTCAGGTGGGACATGGACCAAGGAGGGTTGAGGTCATCCTGGGGTCCCTTTGAAACCTGCTCCTCAGGCTTCAGGTATACCTGCTCGGAGTGCAGAGTCTTCTCTCTCCTTTTCCCTGCTCCTTGTGCCTCACTCCAGGCTCATTAACAGGAAAGTTTCAGCAAGAGAGCTGCTGGGAGAGGCAGGCATCCCTTGGGACATAAAGGTCCCTGGTCTTGCTGAGAAACTTACCAAGGACCAAGTTCGATAGAAGGAGTCCCTCCCTGCCTTGGAGTCTTGGCTGCTCCCAGTGGGAAAGCACTTACCCATCTGATGGAAGCCACATGTCTTTGGCAACAGCTCCAGGTTGATCTGCCAGGGCTCCAGGGTGCAGGACAGTTGCTGCTCTTCCCATCATAGGAGCAGGAACTTCCCCTCTCTGTTGCCAGGCGAATGTCCCCCTGGCATTCCTTTCTCCACTGACACGCCATGGCTTACACTTCTCTCCTTGAAGGGCTGTTTAATGGGAGCATCATCTGAATCATCCCCTCCTAGGGCTGGTTTGAGGATCAGAGGGAGCTAGGTGTGTTCACTGGTTTTCAAAACTTAACTGACTGTAAATATGATGTCCCAAATTAGATAGGATAAGATGAAGCACATGACAAACGAGGGATTGGGAAGGGGGTGACATCTTCCACCCGGGGACTGAAAACAGCTTTCTGGAGAAGGTTTCAGACTAGCTCCCCATGTACCCAGTTTGTCTGACATGGAGGTGTTGACTTGAAAAATATTCTCAACCTGAATTTGAGAATCATGTTTTATTTGGTGGGAAGTTTTAGGACTTCAAGCCCTGGAGAAAGCATCTCAAGTAACTCTGAAAGAATTTCTCTGAGGAGTCTGCAGGGGAGCTAAGTTATACAGAAGTTTTGCAACAAAGGGCAGGTAGGTGGAACATCAAAAGATGATTGTTAAAGAAAATCAGATATCCCAAGTTAAGGAATGTAGTGCTTTTCTATTCATGGGAAGATGCAAGAGTCTGGGCTCACTGAAATCTTTCCTTTGATATGCTCCTCAGCTGTCTGGGGCCAATATCTTGTGTTTTCATATGGGAGTTTCCTCAGGGTTCCCCCGGAGAAGGCAATGGCACCCCACTCCAGTACTCTTGCTTGGTAGGCTGCAGTCCATGGGGTCGCTAAGAGTCGGATACGACTGAACGACTTCACTTTTACTTTTCAGCTTCATGCATTGGAGAAGGAAATGGCAACCCACTCCAGGGTTCTTGCCTGGAGAATCCCAGGGATCCCACCGGAATCCCTGGTGGGAGGCCATCTATGGGGTTGCGCAGAGTTGGACACGACTGAAGCGACTTAGCAGCAGCAGCAGTAGCAGCAGCAGCAGCAGCAGCAGCAGCAGCAGCAGCAGCAGTAGCAGCAGCAGCAGCAGCAGCAGCAACAGGGTTCACTGTAGGGAGTAGCTGCAGTCTGATGACCACTAGATGGCAGGCATTCTTTGTTTCCTTTCTGAATTCCTTCAGGGCTCACCCTTGGGATGACAGCAATCCCTGGTGACTGTGACTTCCTTTGTTTACTGATAAGGCAGGAAATATTCTCATGCTCAGAGATCAGCCTTTGGCTCAGGTTCCCTTGACATTTCTCCTGGCCTTCAGCCACCCTGGAAAGGAACCTGAGAGATCTGAGGTCCTTTTGACCCCCAGAGGTCTAACTGAGCACAGAGGCAAAGTCCAGACTTAGTGGGGGGAGCTTTGCTTTGGAAGTTTCACAGGTAGGGTCATTCTGAGTCTGGCATCCATGGGACAACTATGTTGGCTGGTCTCTGCCTATTTGGAACTCCATGTGGATTCTGTTCCAGGGCTGCACGGCCTGGGAGACCTGAGCATGGAGTGTGGGGACATGCTTTGTGCTGCCAGCCAGCCATCCCCATCTCTGAGCTTGTTTTCACATCTGTAAAATGAGAGGGCAAAATAAGTTGATCTTGAAAGGTCCCTTCTAGCTCTGAAATTCCCTGCTCTTGTGGCATTTAAATTGGCCTTATTTTCAATAATGTCTCTGCCAAGCATCCTGTCCATTATCAGGGTGTTTGAAAGGCCAAAATCAAGAGGTCATTTTCTGGACTGCCTGAGTACTACTGGAAAAGTTGGCCTCTGTGACATGTAATGAGGCACCACCCTTAAACTGCCCCCAAGCACCTCCCCACTATTGTTCTTCATTTTAGCCTGGGCCTGGGACACAGAAGTTCAGAAAAGAAGCAGTCTGTCACCAGAGCTGTTCCAACTATGGGTTCCTTTGCTCTGGGTTGGGACAAATCTGGCCGTTGTCTCAAAAGGACCCACATGGGGGTCCCTGAAGACACGGAGGGTCTGGGAAAATTGCCCTCAGGTTTCCTCACCCTACTCCCAGTAGGACAGAGTTGGGGTGAGTGTACCAGAAACGTTCTTCTCATCAGTTAGTTCTCAAAGGCAAGAATTCAGGGAGCAAAATGTAGATGAATGGTGTAAAGTGCTGCAATGAACAGGAGGGAGCCTCAGAGGTTATATTTCAAAAGCCTATAACATTTTTTGGTGGGGTGGGGGTGTTCCTTATCTGGGTTTTCTTTTCTTGTTTTTTCTTTGAAATTTAAAAAAAAATTGAAGTATGGCTGATTTACAATGTTGTGTTTGATATTATATATATATATATATATATATATATATATATATATATATATATATATATATATATATATATATGTCTCCTTTATCAGATTCTTTTTCATTACAGGTGTCAACTGGGAAACACACACAACCTAAAAGTTGAGAGATATGTTTCATTCAGTGGACATTTTTAGGACATCAAGCCTGGGAGGCAGCATCTCAAGTAACACTGAGAAAATGTCTTTGCAGAGGCAAGAGGGGAGCTTGGAAATATGAGTTTTGCAACAAAGAGCAGATGGTTGAATAAAAGGTTACTGTTAATAAAAATAAACTAGATATCTCAGGTTAAATATAACATTTTTCTGGAGAAGACTCTTGAGAGTCCCTTGGACTGCAAGGAGATCAAACCATCAATCCTAAAGGAAGTCAACCCTGAATATTCATTGGAAAGAAGATGCTCAAGTCCAATACTTCAGCCACCTGATGTCAAGAGTTGACTCATTCGAAAAGACCTTGATGCTGGGAAAGATTGAGGACAGGAGGAGAAGGGGACAGCAGAGGATGAGATGGTTGGATGGCATCACCGACTCAATGGACATGAGTTTGAGCAAACTCTAGGAGTTGATGATGGACAGGGAAGCCTGGCATGCTGCAGTCCACGGGGTTGCAAAGAGTCGGACACGACTATGCAATTGAACTGAACTGAACTGAACTGAGCTCAGCTATCTGGGGCCAGTATCGTCTGTTTTCACATCCTGAGTTTCCTAAAGCTGCACCCGTGCAGGGTGGCTGCAGACTGGGAACCGCTAGATGGCAGGCATTCTTTGTTTCTTTCCTGAGTTCCCTCAGGGCTCTCCCTCAAGGCGACTGAGATCGGTGATGACTGTGACATCCTTCGTTTACTGATACGGCAGGCAGCATTCTTTGTCCACAGAGGTTATTACAAGATATTGAATATAATCCTATCTGGGTCTTACCTGAAGCCTCTTTGCTTCTTGATCACTGACTTCTCAGTTCAGTTCAGTCACTCAGTCATGTCTGACTGTGGCCCCATGGACTGCAGCAATCCAGGCTTCCCTGTCCATCACCAACTCCCAGAGCTTGCCCAAACTCATGTCCATCGAGTCAGTGATGCCATCCAACCATCTCATCCTCTGTCATCCCCTTCTCATCTTGCCCTCTGTCTTTCCCAGCATCAGGGTCTTTTCTAGTGATTCAGAGCTTCCATCAAGTGGCCAAAGTATTGGAGTTTCAGCTTCAGCATCAGTCCTTTCAATGAATAATCAAGACTGATTTCCTTTAGGATTGACTGGTTGGATCTCCTTGCAGTCCACAGGACTTTCAAGAATCTTCTCCAGCACCACAATTTGAAAAGCATCAGTTCTTTGGTACTCAGCCTTCTTTATGGTCCAGCTCTACATCCATACATGACTACTGGAAAAACCATATCTTTGACTGGATGGATATATGTTGGCAAAAAATATACTGTCTATGTTTGTAATAACTTTTCTTCCAAGGAGCAAGTTTGGCTATCAGTAGGGAACAGTAAAATAAATTGTGCTTCATCCACACAATGGAACACATTGAAGTTATTGAAAAGAATGAAAGAAATTGTTGCTTTGGGAGGTGAAATAGACAGCAGAAGGAGGAGGAGAAAAGGAGACATTTTTCACTGGATGTCTTTTTCTCTGTTTTGTATTTATTACCTTTTAGAAATGAATATAATAATTTACATTAAAATGCACTTGGGGAAATGGGGCAAAGAATGGAAGGCTTCATAGAAAAAGCAGACTCTTCTTTCTTTATGATGCCTAAGTGATTGTCAAAGACAAAATGCACTAGAAAGCTAAAGAGATTATTTTATTCAGACTATTATAATACAGAGAATGTTTAGTAATGAGGAAGTCTCAAAGAAGAGGAAGAAAACTGGGGTTTTGTAAAACAAGAAAGTCATTGAGGAAGAGCGGAGGCAGCTCTTAGACTGTGAGAATGAAGTTGTCTTTCGTGGTTAGTCCCTTAGCCATTTGTGGAAACAAAAAGGTGGAGGGATTGCTTAATCATTCCTAGTTTTAGGCAACTCATGAACCATCTCGTCCAGTTTCATGGCTTTAAATATCATCTGAGCTCTGAGTTAAAAGTCATCCAAAGTTTGGAAATACGGCTGGAGGATAAATGCATATCCTTTCAATGTTGTTTCACAAGCTCATCTAAGGTTTATTTAATATTCTAGGCATATCCTTTCAATATCTGTGTTTCACAGGATTATCAAAGGATTATTTAAAATTCTAGAATTTGACATTCTAATATGTATGTTTGACTTTGCTACTTACTATTTGATTAGAGCTTAGACATTGTGAGGTTCTACCCTGAGCTTGTAAATTTCTGTCAGATGGAAAAAATAATCCCAAAGATTTAACATATTATTCTGTCATACACTGACTTTTAAAAAATTTTTTTACTTTCAGTTCAGTTCAGTTGATTTGCTTAGTTGTGTCTGACTCTTTGCAACCCCATGGACTGCAGCATGCCAGGCCTCCCTGTACATTACCAACTCCTGGAGTTTACCCAAACTCATCTCCATTGAGTCAGTGATGCCATCCAACCGTCTCAACCTCTGTCATCCCCTTCTCCTCCCGCCTTCAATCTTTCCCAGCATCAGTGTCTTTTCTAATCAGGTGGCCTTTCCCAATAACCTCTTCACATCAGGTGGCCAAAGTATTGGAGTTTCAGCTTCAACGTCAGTCCTTCCAATGAACCCCAGGGCTGATCTCCTTTAGGATGGACTAGTTGGATCTCCTTGCAGTCCAAGGGACTCTCAAGAGTTGTCTCCAACACCACAGTTCAAAAGCATCAATTCTTTGGCACTCAGCTTTCTTTATAGTCCAACTCTCACATCCATACATGACTACTGGAAAAACCATAGCTTTGACTAGATGGATCTTTGTTGGCAAAGTCATGTCTCTGTTTTTTAATATGCTGTCTAGGTTGGTCATAACTTTTCTTCCAAGGAGCAAGCATCTTTCAATTTCATGGCTGCATTCACCAGCTGCAGAGTTTTGGAGCCCCTCCCCACCCCCAAAATAGTCTCTCACTGTTTCCACTGTTCCCCCATCTATTTGCAATGAAGTGATGGGACCAGATGCCATCATCTTAGTTTTCTGAATGTTGAGCTTTAAGTCAACTTTTTCACTCTCCTCTTTCACTTTCATCAAGAGGCTCTTTAGTTCTTCTTCATTTTCTGCCATAAGGGTGGTGTCATCTGCATATCTGAGGTTATTGATATTTCTTCCAGCAATCTTGATGCCAGATTTTGCTTCCTCCAGCCCTGTGTTTCTCATGATGTACTCTGCATAGAAGTTAAATAAGCAGGGTGACAATATACAGCCTTGACATACTCCTTTTCCTATTTGGAACCAGTCTGTTGTTCCATGTCCAGTTCTAACTGTTGCTTCCTGACCTGCATACAGATTTCTCAAGAGGCAGATCAGGTGGTCTGGTATTCCCACCTCTTGAAGAATTTTCAACAGTTTGTTGTAATCCACACAGTCAAAGGTTTCAGTTCAGTTCAGTCGCTCATTCATGTCCGACTCTTTGCGACCCCATGAATCACAGCACATCAGGCCTCCCTGTCCATCACCATCTCCCGGAGTTCACTCAAATTCACGTCCATTGCGTCTGTGATGTCATGCAGCCATCTCATCCTCTGTCGTCCTCTTTTTCTCTTGCCCCAATCCCTCCCAGCATCAGAGTCTTTTCCAATGAGTCAACTCTTCGCATGAGGTGGCCAAAATACTGGAGTTTCAGCTTTAGGCTTGGGCGTAATCAATAAAGCAGAAATAGATGTTTTTCTGGAACTCTCTTGCTTTTTCAATGATTCAATGGATGTTGGCAATTTGACCTCTGGTTCCTTTGCCTTTTCTAAATCCAGCTTGAACGTCTGGAAGTTCCCAGTTCACATACTGTTGAAGCCTGTCTTGGAGAATTTTGAGCATTACTTTACTAACGTGTGAGATGAGTGCAATTGTGTGGTAGTTTGAGCATTCTTTGGCATTGCCTTTCTTGGGACTGGAATGAAAACTGACCTTTTCCAGTCCTGTGGCCACTGCAGAGTTTTCCAAATTTGCTGGCATATTGAGTGCAGCACTTTATTTTCTTTTCTAAAAAATTATTTATTTTAATTGAAGGCTAATTACTTTACATTATTGTAGTGGGTTTTGCCATACATTGACATAAATCAGCCATGGGTTTACATGTGTTCCCCATTCTGACCCCCCCTCCCACCTCCTTCCTCACCCCATCCCTCTGGGTCATCCTAAGAGTGCAGCACTTTCACAGCATCATCTTTTAAGATTTGAAATAGCTCAACTGGAATTCCATCACATCCACTAGCTTTGTTTGTACTGATGCTTCCTAAGGCCTGCTTGACTTCGCATTCCAGGATGTCTGGCTCTAGGTGAGTGATCACACCATCGTGATTATCTGGGTCATGAAGTTTTTTACCTCACCTAGCATTTTATCCTGTTAGCTCTTTATTAGATAGCCCATACTCTCAACTCTTCAATTACTCTTTGAACCATCTTTACCATCCTATTGCTTGCTTCATCAATTAATATAAATGAAATAAAATACTTGACATGTTTCTTTTATGTTTATATGAGAGTCAGGTTTTTACCTTTCAAAAAATTATGCTTGGACAGCTTTGGCGGTCCCATATACTTGCTTGAGTGGACTCAGCTGAGGGAGCAGGTAAACTTTGCCGAAGAAGCGTATCTCAGAGCTACTTAAACCCAAGCATGGCTCTCAGAATAATGATTCCCTGGGGGCTCAGAATTTTTTCTTTGCTGGCTCTCTGGTTTTATTTTCTTGTTGTTCCTGATGTTCTGTATTTGTGTCTTTGCTTTTGTTTTTAGTTCTTGGGAAAGATTAGTTCTGTGCTGCGCATGACTGATAATTGATTTTCCATTGATGGCAGCAATAATTGAGAATCTGTTTTCATGCATTTGCTGATATATGCTAGATGGATGATAGGGGAAAATAATTCTTATTGTATGTGTTTGCATTTGCTATTTAACTTAAGGCCAGGCCCTGTGAAGTTCCATGTTAACTAGTAGATTTATGTCCAGTCGAAAACACAGCTACAAAGGTTATGGTTTTATTGTCTTATAGGACTTTCACCATTTGTGTACCTTAGAAATCTTATTCTAATATTCTTTGATTTTTTTAAAAGAAATTTTCTGATAGTCCATGCAAACTCAGTTGCTTTTAAAACTGGTTTTACTGTCTGATAGCTTCCCTGGTGGCTCAGATGGTAAAGCGTCTGCCTGCAATGTGGGAGACTGGGGTTCGATCCCTGGGTCGGGAAGATCCCCTGGAGAAGGAAATGGCAATCTGCTCTAGTACTCTTGCCTGGAAAATTCCATGGACGGGAAGCCTAGCAGTCCATGGGGTTGCAAAGAGTCAGATATGATTAAGCAACTTCACTTTCACTTTTGCCATTCACTAATGAGTTAAATAGAATTTAACGGAAGGGGATGACAGAGGTTGAGATGGTTGGATGGCATCACTGACTCAATGAAGTTGATTCTGGGTAAACTCTAGGAGTTGGTGATGGGCAGGGAGGCCTGACATGCTGCAGTCCATGGGGTCGCAAAGAGTCCGACACGACTAAGCGACTCAACTGAACTGAACTGAAAGTAAAAATTTTTTAAAAAGTCAGTGTGCTACTTTATAATATAAGAGCTGCAGAAAGGGTTTTCAATTTTCTAGAAGAAAAGTAACATTATTGCAAGATGTCTATATTTATTGTTCTGAGAGCTCTCCACCACACTGAAGATGTTTCATCAAGAACAACTGTTCGAATTATACAGTCTTGAAATAAAATACATATACAAAAAAAAAAAAGAACAACTGTTATCAGAGCTGCTGTAAGACATGCGTCTCACTGCAGATAGTGTCACAGTCAACTCCTCAGACAGGAGACTGAAATGATACTTCTGTTTTAGAAGGTTTTAGTGTAAAGAACTTTTCAATGTGCATAACACAGCCTTGATTCTTGAATTTAAGAAACACCATGAAACTAATCTATCAGTTTTTCTCTGATACTGCCTGCCAGAATGTGCTGCGAAGAATCTTTTTTCCATTCTTACCACTTCTGAGTGAGAGAAGAGGAAAGGGTGGAAAGGGTCCAGTGTACTAATAGGCAATTCAGTTGATGCTCTGTGTTCCACTTCCTTTCTGCTTTCAGTCATAGGCATTTGTCTTGGCAGCTGCAGCAGTTTGATGAGGAAAGGAAGTGGCAGCCCATCAATCACCTCTTCTTGAAGCCATACTTTTTGCATTTAAAGAAGAGATCTGCCTTAGAGCTCCCCAAACTGACAATCTTTGGGCAACCATCTCTATCTTTCTCTTGGGTGATGAACGCCAGTATCAAATGCAAGGCCTCTACCAATCACACAGCATCCCTGGTAAGAACCACAGTTACACACATTACATATGCACATCAGGGTGCAGGATGCATAGAGGACTCACAGAGACTCACAGATCGCACGCTTGCCATCACATTTTCCACACAGTCGTCCAGTGGTTTGAGGTGGGAAGAGTGGTACCTTCGAGTCAAGACCCTAAGGAAGTGAAGGGAACCCTGAACTCCTCAGGTCTCAATACCATCCCTACCCAGACTGGGGCACAGGAGGCTCTCACTGACACCAGCCTGCTCACAACAAGAGCAAGAACTGTGTTTTTGATTGTACAAAACCCCAAAACTTTGACAAGCTCATCCAGAAAAGGGATGCATGATTCAATCCTTCCCTTAACAGTTTTTTTTTCATCATCAAGTTTATCTTTTATATATTTATGTATTATTTATTTTCTATTGGAAGATAATTGCTTTACAACATTGTGTTAGTTTTTGCTGTACAACGATGTGAATCAGCTATAGTATACATATATCCTTTTCCTCTTGAAGCTCCCTCCCCCCCACCCATCTTACCCCTTTAGGTCATCACAGAGCACTGAGCTGAGTTCCCTGTGCTATATGGCAGCTTCCCACTAGCTATCTATTTTATACGTGGTAGTATATAGATGTCCACTGGAGAAGGAAATGGCAACCCACATAGCAGCTTCCCACTAGCTAGCTATTTTATACGTGGTCGTATAGAGATGTCCACTGGAGAAGGAAATGACAACCCACTCCAGTGTTCTTGTCTGGAGAATCCCAGGGCTGGGGGAGCCTGGTGGGCTGCCATCTATGGGGTCGCACAGAGTCAAACTTGACTGAAGCCACTTAGCAGCAGCATGTATATGTCAGTGCTACTCTTTCAATTCATCTCACCCTCTCCTTCCCCAACTGTGTCCACAAATCTGTTTGCTATGTCTGTGTCTCTATTCCTGTCCTGCGATAGGGTCATCAGTACTGTTTTTCTAAATTCCATATATATGCATTAATATACGATATTTGTTTTTCTCTTTCTGACTTATTTTACCCTATATGAGACACTCTACGTTTATCCATCTCCCTACAACTGCCTCAGTTTTGCTCCTTTTTCTCGCTAACATTCTATTGTGCTTATGTATCACAACTTCTTTATCCATCCATCTGTTGATGAACATCTAGGTTGCTTCCATGTCCTAGCTATTGTAAATAATGCTGCAGTGAACATTGGTGGGGGGTAAATGTGTCTTTTTGAATTATGGTTTTTTCAGGTCATATGCCCAGTAGTGGAATTGCTGGGTTATATGGTAATTTCATTTTTATTTTTTAAGGAACCTCCATACAGTTTTCCATAGTGGTTGTATCAATTTACACTTTACTTAACAGTTTTTAAGATAATGAATAAAGAACATTTTAAAATATCCGATGACAGAGATGGTAAATGAACATATTAAAAAAGGGAGAATGTTTTATAGAAACTTTCTAGTCAATAACACCAAGAAGTACTGGAGGGTCAGGAGGTATTTTTCCAATCTGGAGCCCGGTGTCCTTGGTGAACTGACTCCACAATCCAGGGAGGGCTGCTCTGATAAATCAGTTGGGTTTGCAGGGAAACCAGTATATCTTCATCACCTTGAAGAAAATGGGCCTGAAATGGAGGGAGGGGCCTAGGAAATGTAGAATAGAGAAATTTCCAGGAGAAAGAAAGTCTTGCACAGTCAGAATTCCCCTAGAATATCTCCTCTTATCATTTGAAAATAAGAGTTGATGGAGGTGTTTGGGGTGCCCATCCACAGGGTTGTAGAAACATTTTGAAGAAATGTACTAATTGGTTAAAATGGGAAGAAAATAGATCTGAAAAAAGGAACCCAGAAAAACCTGAGAGAGCTTCATCCTAAAACCCTAGCAGAATATTTAGGGGTTAAGAAAAAGCTTTCCAGAAACAAAAATAATAGCACAAGGAGGACTTTCATCCTCATCCATAAGGGGAGCACTGTGGGAGTGGGCTGGACTAGGAGGGGGTGCCCATTACTGGGAGCCAGTGAGGAAGTGGAAGAAATGCCTCACTGGGCCAGGTCCACCTCCGGGCTCAGAGACTTTATTCTCTGCCACTCCTCACTGCCATCCATCATTCTCCCCTCTGATGTGACTAAGGAAAGTTACTTCTGTTTTCACAAATTTCCAGAGACCCCACACATGCTACATCATTCCCCTCAGTTTGCAAATTAAACTCCAACAGAAGGAAGCCTCTTGCAAAGTTCTCTTTTCATCTCAGCTGCTCCAACAAAAAACTCTCCCTGGGGGATGTGGAGAGGAAAACTGGGGCATGAGGGCAAGGGACTTAACTAATCTGAGCTCCAGTTTTCTTGCCTGCAAAAGGTGAATGATGTTCACCATGAAATGTTTATGGTGACATTAAACTGAGTCATCAAGTCAGCTCTCCCTGGTAGGTTCTAAGAATCATAATTACTATTAGTGTCATTACTCTCCATTCTCTGCAAGCCTGAAAACAGAAAACAAAGCAAATGCCTTCCTGTGGCTTGGTCCAACTTCTAGAACCCAGTTCTATCCTCTCTCTTCTGTCTGCATGCAACTAAGAGTATTTTTTCCCCAAGAAAAGATGGTTTTATTGCAAATGTGTACAAGAACTGGTCCAGAGCTTAGCTATTATGAATACAAATAATCCCAATGGTTCAAATAAAAGTGTGTGAAAATAAATTTGAAATAACAGATCAAATTCTCCCATTTATGTTTCAATTTTAATCCCCCAAAGAGAAATAATATAGCTAATTTTCCTATTTTATTGATAGAAACTGAAATGATAAAATATGGCTGATTCAATGGAAATTTGCTATATGACTCAGGGAACTCAAACTGGGGCTCTAACAACCTAGAAGGGCACGAAAAGGGGTAGCGGGGTGGGACGGAGCTTCAAGAGGGAGGGGGCATATATACACCTATGGCTAGTTCATGTTGATGTGTGGCAGAAATCACACCAATATTGTAAAGCATTCATCCTTCAATTAAAAACAAATTTAAAAAATATGACTGATTTCATTGGAAGCTTGCATATATATATATATAACATTTATGCATATTTTTATGTGAATATACCAATAAGCAAGTACTTACTTCTTTCATCATGAATCTAAAAGACTGCATTTTTATTCTTTCAGAAAGTCATTATAATGATTCTAGTACTAGGGTGAAGCATTCACATTCTCTAGAGAATTTTACTAACTTCTTTTTTTTGTCATCTAGAAGTATTTCATCTAAGACAGTAGTGTGAGGGTATATCTGTGTTAGACATACAAATAAAAGATAAGTGATACCTTTATAAACATATAAGGAACAAAGCATTGTGTTTGTCATATAGTAGGCTCTGACTCTGGAGAAGGCAATGGCAACCCACTCCAATACTCTTGCCTTGAAAATCCCATGGACAGAGGAGCCTGGTAGGCTGCAGTCCAGGGGGTCGTGAAGAGTCAGACACGACTGAGTGACTTCACTTTCACTTTTCACTTTCATGCATTGGAGAAGGCAATGGCAACCCACTCCAGTGTTCTTGCCTGGAGAATCCCAGGGATGGGGGAGCCTGGTGGGCTGTCATCTATGGGGTTGCACAGAGTCAGACATGACTGAAACAACTCAGCAGCAGCAGTAGCAGCAGGCTCTGACTCTATGGCAGAGATTACCAGTAAGGAAGTTAGGGTCAGGGCATTCTCTAATAGTATGAACAATTTCAATTTAAGAGACCAAAATCCCAGTGTCTTATTTCCACACTGCTCTTGAGTTTACAAAATTCTGCATTCCATTTTAAACAAAATAATCAGTCAAAAAACAATGGAAGGGGAAAGGCTTTTTTTTTTTTTTCTTTTCCAATCAGAGTCAGATAATAGTTCCTTGGGATTTAAAAAGACTTCTTCAAGGCTTCAGGTTTCATGATTCTCTTATTAATAAAATAACTGAGCCTCACATAGAGTTTATTTATCCAACATCAGAGTGACAATATCTGGCCTGAAGTTCAGGTTTGGTTGCCAATTCTGCAATGGTCCAGCCCTTTCTTCAGGGCTGCCATCACCTCCTGGTTTCTCAAGCTATAAATGAGGGGGTTGAGCATAGGAGTAAGGACTGTGTAGAAGATAGATACTACCTTGTCATGGCTTGGGGCCCGGTAGCTCCTAGGTCTCAGGTAGATGAACATGGCTGCCCCATAGAAGAGGAATACAGCTGTCAGGTGGGAGGAACATGTGGCCAGAGCCTTTTTACCAGCTTGAGTAGAGTACATGTGGAGCACAGTTTTCAGGATGTGAGTGTAGGAGGCCACAATAATGGAGAAGGGAAGAAACAGCATGATGATGCAGCAAACAAAAGCAAAGTTCTCAAAAATAGATGTGTCTGCACAGGCCAGCTTCATTAAGGATAACATCTCACAAAAGAAGTGGTCCACCTCCCTCAAGCCACAGAAAGGAAATGTCATTACTATCACCATCTGGATCAAACCATCTATTATCCCAAAGGCCCAGGAGCTTCCAACAATCTGGAGACAGACTCTCTGACTCATGAGGATAAGATAGTGAAGTGGATGGCTAATGGCCACATAGCGGTCATAAGCCATAAGTCCCAGCAAGAGCCCTTCAGATCCCACGAGAGAGACAAAAAGACCCATTTGTATGCCACAACCCACAAAGGAGATGGACTTCCTGCCAGACAGGAAGTTGACCGCCATCTTAGGCACATTGGTGCACACCAACATCAGGTCCATGAGGGAGAGCTGACTGAGGAAGAAGTACATGGGTGTATGAAGTCGAGAATCCATGAAGATGAGGCAGATGAGGAGGACATTCCCACAGAGGGCTACTATGAAGACCATCATGACTGCTGAGAAAAGAACAAAGTCAGTGGGACTGTGGGAAAAGATGCCTAAGAGGACAAAGTCATCTGAAGATTGATTCAACCATATCTCCATGGCTCAGCTGATGTTCCTGGTCACCTGAGAACATGGACAAAAAATATTGGATTGACTGAAATTTATTTATTGACTTCTATATTCCACATCTTCAGTCAGCTGTTTTGTTTGTAACTCATGAATGTTTAACAACGTAAGCTTTGGGACATTGAAGCAGGCAACCCTTCATATCCCCAACACAGCAACAGGAAACTTTCTAGTTTACAGAATTGGACTGCAGAGCTGTATTGGGATATATCTGTGCCAATAAGAGTGGAAAGAGTTATTTTATCCTTCATAGGCTCTTTGGTCAATTTCCTTCAACAGAGAAGGTATTGGCTTTACTATATTACACTGCCTTTTATCAGAGAGCGTGTTGACTTGGTAAATTATGTCTAACAGGACTTTAATCATTTAATTGTTAAGAGACAATTTATATGTGTTATAAAAAGGAAGGGAATGAAGCATGAGTTGATCTTTAGTCTACATCTTTCTCTTTGTTCTTAGAGTTTTGTTATGATAGCCACTCTGCAGTACTTTAAATATATATAGAAAGGAAGGGCTCTCTAGTGCTCCACATGAGAAGGAAGAATTGCAGTTGGATGCCATCATTGTCAGTTATATTGGGAGTGATAGAAAAGCCACAAAGGAGAAGCAGTGACTTGGTCCCCAAATCTCTAAAGAATGAGAGCTTGACTGGCTCCAGGATTGGGGCTTTAGTATAATGGTGCTGAAATCAAGGACAGGTAATCCTACTTTAGTATAATAGTACTGAAATCAAGGGCAGGTAATCCTACTTTAGTATAATGGTACTGAAATCAAGAAGGAGGAAATGGCAACCCACTCCAGTGTTCTTGCAGGGAAAATTCCATGGAGAGGAGCCTGGCTGGCTACAGTCCATGGGGTCACAAAGAGTAGTGACTGAGTGACTAAGTACAGCACAGCACATATCAATGAAAAGAGATTTTCCTAGATATTTTCCTAGATATTTCCTGGATATTTGGTCCAGATTTTTTTGTCTAAATATCTTATTATATGAAAGAACAGACATGGTCTGGTTTTACATGGACAAAAAAACTAATTGAGAAAAGAAGTAATGCATCTTATTAATAAAATGGTAAAGCTTCCTTGGTGATATTCACAATATATGAACCCAAGGCAAATAAAAGAATAAATAATTATAAACAACTGAGTGGGGTGTTCAGGACAAGATGGCAAAGTAGGGAGACCCCTAAGCTCATCTCCACTCATGACCAACTGAAGAAATAACTTTTAAGAGAGCTGCTGTTGATGAGAAAGACCAGAATCTAGCAGGAAAGATATAAAGAAGAAACCATAAGGAGACAAGTAGGAGAGGATGACTCATGATATAGTCAAGACCATAACCCCTGGGGTGAATGACCCATAAATTGGAGGATAATTAAAACTGTGAAGACTTTCCTCAGGAGTAATAGGTTTAAACCCCACATTAGGCTCCTCAGCCTGCAGGTCCTGCCCCAGGAAGGTGAGTCTCCAGAACATTTGGTTTTGAAGGCCGTCATTGTTTACTTTCAGATGTCACAGAGGATTGTGGGAAATAGAGACTTCGCTCTTAAAGGATACACCAGAAATCTCACACACTCTGGGACCCAGGGTAGATGCAGTAATTTGATCAGAATCTGGGTCATATCAACCTGCTGGTGTTGGAGAGTCACTGGTGAGGCAGGAGGCAACTGGATCTCACCTTGGGGACATAAGCACTGGTGGAAGACACTTTTAGGAGGTCATGCTGACTAGTACCATTTTGGAATCCTTCCTCTAGCTTATTAGCATCAGGACCCAGCCCTACTCACAGCCTGTCTACACAAGTGCTAGAACACTACAGGTGAAACACTTAGCCAGGCAGGGACACGGACCCACCCACCAATTGACAGGCTCCCTTAAGACCTCTTGACTCCATGGCTACCAGGAGACATGGCCATGTCCACCAGGCAGCCCAGCTCATGGCCTTATATATGAGTGTGCTGGCACTAGCCCAGGAACCCCTAGGGTCCTGCAGCCAGAGACTCTGTGACTCAGTTCAGTTCACTAGTGGGCTCGCCTTAACCACATGGCCAATCTCATCCATCAGCAGTTAAGCACCAGACTCAGGATTCTTTGGGTCCCAGTCCCAACCACCAGCAGGCTAACACACCAACTGTGGAAACTTAGAGCTTTGCAGACAGAGAATCTGGGATCAAGATATGGCTACCAAGTGGACAGACACCAGCCTCAGGATCATTGCAATCACACAGATGGCTGTGACAGGACCCAGTCCACTCACCAGCTTGCTAACACAGCCCTGGGATCCCCTGGGCCTTGCAGTCAGCTACCCTGGGATCTGGTACCACTTGCCAGAGGATTGGAACACCTGGGCTCTCTAGCCAGAGATCCTCAGACCTGGTTCCACCTACAAGTGAGCCAGTAGTGGGCCCAGAATCCCCTGAGCCATAGCCCCACGCAACAGCAGTTTGACACCATCCTCAGGATACCCCTAACTTTGGCAACACTTACAAACAGACCAATGTCAGCTCTGAGATACTTTGGACTTGACAGCCAGCTGCCCTGGTATCTAGCCCAGACACCTGGGTCTGCACCAGTTCTGGGATACTTTAGAACTCACAGCCAGGAAGAAATAGAAAATCCTAACAGACTCATCACAAGCACAGAAATAAAAACTGCAATAAGAAATCTTCCAACAAACAAAAGCCCAGGACCAGATGGCTTCACAGTTGAATTCTACCAAAAATTTAAAGAAGAGCCAACACCTATCCTAATCAAACTCTTCCAGAAAATTGCAGAGGAAGGCAAACTTCCAAATTCATTCTATGAGGCCACCATCACCCAATACCAAAACCAAAGATGCCACAAAAAAAGAAAACTACAGGCCAATATCACTGATGAACATAGATGCAAAAATCCTCAACAAAATTCTAGCGAACAGAATCCAACAACATATTTAAAAGATCATACATCATGACCAAGTGGGCTTTATCCCAAGGATGCAAGGATTCTTCAATATTTGCAAATCAATCAATGTGACACCTCACATTAGCAAATTGAAAGATAAAACCTATATGATTATTTCAATAGATGCAGGGAAAACCTTTGACAAAATTCAACATCCATTTATGATAAAAACCCTCCAGAAAACAGGAATAGAAGGAACATACCTCAACATAATAAAAGCCGTATATGATAAACCCACAGCAAACATTATCCTCAGTGGTAAAAAAATTGAAAGCATTTCCCTTAAAGTCAGGAACAAGACAAGGGTGCCTACTTTCACCACTACTGTTCAACATAGTTTTGGAAGTTTTGGCCACAGCAATCAGAGCAGAAAAAGAAATAAAAGGAATCCAGATTGGAAAAGAAGTAAAAGTCTCACTATTTGCAGATGACTGATCCTCTACATAGAAAACTCCAAAGATACCACCAGAAAATTACTAGAGCTAATCAATGAATATGGTAAAGTTGCAGGATATAAAATTATTACACAGAAATCCCTTGCATTCCTATACATGAACAATGAGAAAACAGAAAGAGAAATTAAGGAAACAATTCCATTCACCAATGCAATGAAAAAGATAAAATACTTAGGAATATATCTACCTAAAGAAACAAAACACCTATATATAGAAAACTATAAAACACTGATGAAAGAAATCAAAGATGACACAAATAGATGGAGAAATATACCATGTTCATGGATCAGAAGAATCAATATAGTGAAAATGAGTATACTACCCAAAGCAATCTATATATTCAATGCAATCCCTATCAAGCTACCAATGGTATTCTTCACAGAACTAGAACAAATAATTTCACAATTTGTATGGAAACAAAAAAAAACCTCAAAAAACCAAAGCAATATTGAGAAAGAAGAATGGAACTGGAGAAATCAACCTGCCTGACTTTAGACTATACTACAAAGATACAGTCATCAAGACAGTATGATACTGCCACAAAAACAGAAATATAGATCATTGGAACAAAATAGAAAGCCCAGAGATAAATCCACACACTTATGGACACCTTATCTTTGACAAAGGAGGCAAAAATATACAATAGAGAAAAGACAATATCTTAAAAAGTGATGCTGGGAAAACTGGTCAACCATCTGCAAAAGAATGAAACTAGAACACTTTCTAACACCATATACAAAAATAAACTCAAAATGGGTTAAAGATCTAAATGTAAGACCAGAAACTATAAAACTCCTAGAAGAAAACATAGGCAAAACATTCTCTGACATAAATCACAGCAGGATCCCTTATAACCCCCTGCCAGAGTAATGGAAATAGAAGCAAAAATAAACAAATGGAACCTAATTAAACTTAAAAGCTTTTGCATAACGATGGAAACCATAAGCAAGGTGAAAAGACAGTCTTCAGAATGGGAGAAAATAATAGTAAACTAAGCAACTGACAAAGAATTAATCTCAAAAATAAACAAGAAGCTCATGCAGCTCAATACCAGAAAAGTAAATGACCCAATCAAAAAATGGGCCAAAGAACTAAACAGACATTTCTCCAAAGAAGACATATAGGTGGCTAACAAACACATTAAAAGATGCTCAACATCATTCATTATCAGAGAAATGTAAATCAAAACCACAATGAGGTACTATCTCACGCTGGTCAGAATGGCAGCTATCAAAAAGTCTACATACAGTAAATGCTGGAGAAGGTGCAGAGAAAAGGGAACCCTCTTACACTGTTGGTGGGAATACAAACTAGTACAGCTACTGTGGAGAACAGTGTGGAGATTCCTTAAAAAACTAGAAATAGAATTGCCATACAACCCAGCAATCCCACTGCTGGGCACACACACTGAGGAAACCAGAATTGAAAGAAATACATGTACCCCAATGTTCATCACACTACTGTTTACAATAGCTAAGACATGGAAGCAGCCTAGATGTCCATTAGCAGATAAATGGATGAGAAAGCTGTGTTACATATACACAATGGATTATTATTCAGTTATTAAAAAGAATGCATTTGAATCATTTCTAATGTGGCAGATGAAACTGGAGCCTATTATACAGAGTGAAGTAAGTCAGAAAGAAAAACACCAATACAGTATATTAATGCACATATATAGAATTTGGAAATATGGTAATGAAGACCCTATATGCAAGACAGCAAAAGAGACACAGATATGAAGAACAAACTTTTAGACTCTATGGGAGAAGGCGAGGGTGGGATGATTTGTGAGAATAGCATTGAACCATGTATATCACCATATGTGAAACAGATCACCAGTCCAAGTTTGATGCATGAAACAGGGCATTCAAAGCCAGTGCACTGGGACAACCCTGAGGGATGGGATGGGGAGGGAGGTGGGAGGGGGGTGCAGGATGGGGGACTCATGTACACCCATGGCTGATTCATGTTAATGTATGGCAAAAACCACTACAATATTGTAAAGTAATTAACATCCAATTAAAATAAATAAAGTAATTAAAAATTATAACAACTAATCATAAACACAGAGAGAAAAAAAAAGAACCCACAGCCAACCATGTCAGAAACTGACCCTACACCAAAACAAGCCAACATTAAATCCAGGATCCACTAGATCCCTGCCCCACAACCACCTCAGAATCTAGTTCTCCCTCAAATGAGCCAGTACTAACCCCAGAAGAAGAGAAAAAAGTGTAGAGGACATATTTGAAGATATAATAGCTGAAAACTTCCCTAATCTTAGAAAGGAAACAGACATCCAAGTCCAGGAAGCACAAAGGATTCCTAATGCAATCAATCCAAAGAGGACCACTCCATGACACATTGTAATTAAAATGGCAAAAATTAAGGATAAAGAGAGAATATTAAAAGCAGCAAGGAAAAAGCAACATGTTACATATAAAGGAACTCCCATTAGGCTATCTGCTGACTTTCAGCAGAAACTTTACAGGCCAGAAGGGAGCAGCATGCTATATTTAAAGTGGTGAAAGGTTAAAACCTTCACCAAGAATACACTACTTGGACAGGCTCTCATTCAGATTTGATGAATATATCAAAAGTATTACAGATAAATGAAAGGTAAAAGCCCCTGTTGCAGCCTGATGGAGCAGAGACCAGAACCTACCCCATGACTCGAGGGTGCGGCAAACTGCACCCTCCTGACTGTCCTAGTAAGCATAAAAGGACATACTTGGGTTAGGACATGCTCTCTCCACTTCACTGCCTGCCTCTACGTCTGTTCCCATAGAAACAAAGCAAGATTTTTCTGATTAACAGCAGAGCCTTAACTGTACTCCCGCTTTATGGTATGCTGATCAAACTCCCCAGTATAGCTTTTTCCTAATGATCTCACGTGATTTCTATCAATAAAAGTGTGAGCTGAAAGGAGCTGTCTGGTCTCCCTGCCATGGAGAGCAGGAGGGCCCTCTGACTCCCTCTTGCCAAATTATATGTCTCTGTCTTTTCATTATGTGCTTACCTGGGTTTCAGGTCTTTCTCACCCGCTGTGCTGGATGCAGCAAGCCCCTTCATAGATCACAGCCTAGTAATCACAAATGGGCTTGCATAACTCAGTGAAGTTATGAGCCATGCCATGCAGGGCCACCCAAGACAGACGGGTCATAGTGAAGAGTTCTGACAAAACATGGTCCACTGCAGAAGGAAATGGCAACTGAGTCCAGTATTTGTGTCTGGAGAACCCCATGGACAGTATGAAAAGGCAAAAATATATGACATCAGAAGATGAGCTCCCCAGGTCAGAAAGTGTCCAGTAGGCTACTAGGGAAGAACTGAGGGCAGTTACTAATAGGTCCAGAAAGAATGAAGTGGCTAGGCTAAAGTGGGAGTGATATTCAGCTGTGGCTGTGTATGGTGGTAGAAGTAAAGCCTGATTCTGTAAAGAACAATATTGCACAGGAATCTGGAATATTAGGTCCATGAATTAAGGTAAATTGAAAGTGGTCAAGCAGGCGATGGCAAGAGTGACGCTGACATCATAGGAATCAGTGAACTAAAATGTACAAGCATGGGTGGATTTAATTCAGATGACCATTGCATCAACTACTGTGGGCAAAAATCCCTTAGAAGAAATGCAGTAGCTCTCATAGTCAACAAGAGTCCAAAATGCAGTACTTAGGTGCAATCTCAAAAGTGACTGAATAACCTCAGTTCGTTTCCAAGGCAAACCATTCAACATTACAGTAATCCAAGTCTATGCATCAACCACTAATGCCAAACAAGCTGAAGTTGACTAATTCTATGAAGATTGACAACACCTAGAACTGACACACACAAAAAGGTGCCCTTTTCATCATAGGGATGCAAAGTAGGAAGTTAAAAGGTACCCTGAATAACAGGTAAGTTTGGCCTTGGAGCACAAAATGAAGCAGGACAAAGGCTATCAAAGGTTTTCCAAGAGAACCCACTGGTCATAGCAAACACCCATTTCAAACAACCCAAGAGACGACTCTACACATGGACATCACCAGATGGTCAATACTGAAATCAGATTGATTATATTCTTTGCAGCTGAAGATTGAGAATCTCTATACAGTCAGCAAAAATAAGACTTGCAGCTGACTGTAGCTCAGATCATAAGCACCTTATTACCAAATTCAGGTTTAAATTAAAGAAAGTAGAGAAAACCACTAGGCCATTCAGGTATGACCTAAATCAATCCCCTTATGATTATACAGTGGAGGTAATGAATAGATTCAAGGGATTAGATCTGGTAGAGAGAGTGCCAGAAGAACTATGGATGGAAGTATGTAACGTTGTACAGGAGGCAGTGACCAAAACTATGCCCAAGTAAAAACAAATGCAAGAAGGCAAAGTGGTTGTCTGAGGAAGCTTTACAAATAACTAAGGAAAGAAGAGAAGCAAAAAGCAAGGGAGAAAGGGAAAGATATATTCAACTGAATGTAGAGTTCCAGAGAACAGCAAGGAGAGATAAGGTCTTCTTAAATAAACAATACAAAGAAACAGAGGAAAGTAAAACAATGGGAAAGACTAGAGATCTCTTCAAGAAAATTGGAGCTATCAAGGGAATATTTCATGCAAGGATGGGCATAATAATGTACAGAAATGGTAAGGGCCTAACAGAAGCAGAAGAAACCAAGAAGTGGTGGCAAGAATACACAGAACTATACAAAAAAGGTCTTAATGACCCAGATAGCCATAATGGTGTGGTCATTCACCTAGAACCAGACACCCTGGCATGTGAAGTCAAGTGGGCCTTAGGAAGCATTACTATGAACAAAGCTAGAGGAGATGATGAAATTCCAGCTGATAAAATCCTAAAAGATGCTGCTGCTAAAGTGCTGCACTCAGTGTCAGAAAATATGGAAAACTCAGCAGTGACCACAGTATTGGAAGAGGTCAGTTTTCATTCCAGTCCCAAAGAAGGGCAATGTCAAAGAATGTTCAAACCAATGTGCAATTGTACTCATTTCACATGCTAGCAAGGTTATGCTCAAAATCCTTCAAGCTATGCTTCAGCACTATGTGAACTGAGAAATTCCAGATGTACAAGCTGGGTTTAGAAAAGGCAGAGGAACCAGAGGTCAAAGTGCCAAAATTCATTAAATCATGGAGAAAGCAAGGAAGTTCCTGAAAAACATCTACTTCTGCTTCACTGACTACACTAACACCTTTGATGGTGTGGATCACAACAAACTGTGGAAAATTCTTAAAGAGATGGGAATACCAGACCACCTTAACCTGTCTCCTTAGAGACCTATATGTGGGTTAAGAAGCAACAGTTAGAACCACACATGGAACAACTTACTGGCTCAAAATTGGGAGAGAAGTATGACAAGTCTCTATATTGCCACTCAGCTTATTTAAATTATATGCAGAATACATCATGTGGAATGTCAGACTAGATGCATCACAAGCTAGAATCAGGATTGCCAGGAGAAATAGCAACAACCTCAGATATGCAGATGATACAACTCTAATGGTAGAAACTGAAGAGGAACTAAAGATTTTCTTGAGGGTGAAAGAGGAGAGTGAAAAAGCTACCTTGAAGCTCAACATTCAAAAAATTAAGATCGTGGCATCTGGTCCCATCACTTCATGGCAAATAGAAAAGGAAAAAGTGAAAACAGTGACAGATTTTATTTTCTTTGGCCTCTAAATCACTGCAGATGGTGACTGCAGCCATGAAATTAAAAGACACTTGCTCCTTGCAAGGAAAACTATGACAAACCTTTTTTGTTGTTGTTCAGTTGCTCAGCCATATCTGACTCTTTGTTACCCCGTGGACTGCAGCACGCCAAGCTTCCCTGTTCTTCACCATCTCCTGGAGTTTGCTCAAACTCTTGTCTGTTGAGTCAATGATACCATCAAATCATCTCATCCTCTGACGTCCCCTTCTCCTCCTGCCTTCGGTCTTTCCCATCATCAGGGTCTTTTCCAATGAGTCAGCTCTTCACGTGAGGTGGCCAAAGTATTGGAACTTCAGCTTCAGCATCAGTCCTTCCAATGAATATTCAGGATTAATTTCCTTTAGGATTGACTGGTTGGATATCCTTGCAGTCCAAGGGACTTTCAAGAGTCTTCTCCAGCATGACAATTCAAAAGCATCACTTCTTCAGTGTTGTGACTTCTTCATGATCCAACTCACCTCCATACATGACTACCAGACAAATCATAGCTTTAACTATGCAGACATTTGTCAGTGAAGTGATGTGTCTGCTTTTTATTACACTGTCTAAGTTTGAATTGTGATGCTGGAGAAGACTCTTGAGAGTCCTTTGGACAGCAAAGAGATGAAACTAGTCAAACCTAAAGGAAAACAGTTCTAAATATTCACTGGAAGGACTGAAGCTGAAGCTCCAATACTTTGGCCATCTGTTGCAAAGTGCTGAATCATTGGAAAAGACCCTGATGCTGAGTAAGACTGAAGGCAAAAGGAGAAGGGGATGATAGAGGATGAGAGGATTAGATGGCATCACTGACTCAATGGACACAAATCTGAGCAAACTCCAGGAGATCATGGAGGACAGGGAAGCCTGGCATGCTGCAGTCATAGAGAGTCACAAAGAGTCAGACATGACTTAGTGAGTGAACAATAATAGCAACAAGATTTGTCTTGAGGTGGGTACACTCCAAGATTACCCATGTGACTGTGTGAAGTCTTGCTGTCTCTTTACAGGGCTACTTCACAATGTGACAGTTGGTTTCTTCCAGGGTGAGTGGTGCAAGAGAGTGACTACAAGCACCCTGCTACTGCTACTGCTACTGCTGCTGCTAAGTCGCTTCAGTCGTGTCCAACTCTGTGCAACCCCACAAACGACAGCCCACCAGGCTCCGCCATCCCTGGGATTCTCCAGGCAAGAACACTGGAGTGGGTTGCCATTTCCTTCTCCAATGCATGAAAGTGAAAAGTGAAAGTGAAGTCACTTAGTCGTGTCTGAATCTTTGTGACCTCATGGACTGCAGCCTACCACGCTCCTCTGTCCATGGGATTTTCCAGGCAAGAGTACTGGAGTGGGGTAGAATATAACCTAATATTAGAAGTGACATTCCAAGAGCACTGCTGAATTCTATTCATTATAGGTGAATCACTAAATCTAGCTCCAAGTTACTGGGAGAGCAATACACAAGACATGAATATTATGAATCAAGGACCAATGAGACCATTTTAGAGGCTATGTACCTTAGCCTTTCACAGTCCATCTCAAATATTGACCACTGATATAAATAATTTAGACTCATTAATTTTAACAAATGATCTCTTCTTTAAGAAGAATGGTGGTTTGCAACTTTTCTAGAAAATAAAGAATCAAAGACATTGAGTTTGTCCATCTATCTCTCACCTGCTGAGAAGAAAAAGGCTCTCTGTCTGGTTCTAGTGCCAGGCTATTCACAAACAGTAAAGATAAATTAATCTGTTGCATCCCACAGCACTCATATTCATTTTTCATTTGCCCTCATAGTGATTCTGCAATGAAGGTACAGTGATTTTATTAAAATAGACCCTCTTTTACAGTTGAGAAAATTGAGGAATTGGCTGGATTGCCCAAGTTTGCATGGCTAGTAAATGCAAAACCAAACATGAGATGGAAAGTTCTGGAAAATTTAAATCATGTCATGCTGTTTTTGAGCAAAAATGTCTTCACAAGGAGAAGCTGTCTAATCTTGGAAAAATTATTATTTAGGAGCTTCTATTTTCACCTTTCTCTTATTCTTTGTTTACCCAGCATCCTTCAGATCCATAATACGGTCTCTAAGAAAAGGAGATCCTTTGCTCAAGAGCAGTACTTGTTTCCTGTCAGATGTAGTTCTCATCACAGATGAATGCATGATCACTTATGGTTATTAAATTCCCATATTGTGAGTTGGTTAGTATAAACAGAATTCCCCCAACCTAAGTGAAATTACACTTACATTTATGACCTTGTGAAACTTGGGGAAACACACTGGGGTGATGATCAGAAGGGTGAGGTGGAAGAGTCAAGAATCCATCTGCCTGCCTGTCTCTCCAATGGACACCAAAATTTCTACTGAATCCCCAACCCTCATCCCCATTCCCAACCCTAGATTTCCAGTTCCCTGCAGAATGTATAGAATTCCTGATACTCAAACAATAAACAACCCAACAGTTACTCCCATCTGCATAGCCTAAAAAAGTAATATCTCCTTCTCTTCTCTTATTTCTTTAAAATAGTACCACTGTCCCAATTATTCAAGCTCAAAATGATCCATGTTGGATGCCCCATGTACCCTAATCTAATCCCTTTCCTGTTTCTGTCAATGTGCCCTTAATGGAGACTCTTGCTTTTTATATCCCTGGCCTCTGCTTTCATCCCTTGCATTTCCACTGTCTTCTGAGTATCACCGTTTTTCCAGTATTCATACAATATCTCCAACCTGAGTGCCTTTTTGTCACCACAAGCCGCAGGCAATTCACAATGTACCTCCCTGTGATCACTTCACTCCTCAAGACTGTGAGCAGAGATCCCCTTCTATCCCATTGAAGACCTATGTGGTTTGCTTTCCCTTTCCAGCTTTTTGTGCTAAACCACCTCTTGAGCCTTACACTCCACCTGGACTTACACCTGCAGCTTGCCTAACACTACTTTTCTTTGCCCCCTTTGATTTAACACATGCTGTTCCATTCATCTGTCATATGTTCCTTCAAATTCTTCCTCTGAAAAAACGTTGTTATTTTTCAGGGTTCAGCTCAGATTTGCTTCTGCTATGAAGATGCCCTGATGGCCCTCATACACCAGGTGATCCCTTCCTCTGTGGCCTCCCACATCACATTCATTAACCCAAGAATGCACTCCTTAGGTTGCATAAGCTGTCTTTGTTTCTCCACTCAACAATCAGAGGGTTAAACCATCACCTGAAACTTAAGCCACTCAAGATGATGTCACTCTTGTGCTTATGATATGTCAATGGCTTGGCTGTGCTACATTTTATTCATATGGATTTGTTTGTTTGTTTACCTCTTCTCCAACTAAAACCTATATTCTTTATGCCACTTTTTCTAATGGGGTGATCTCTGGTTTCTAGCATAGTGATTGGCATATATTATGTTCTCAGTAAGTACTGTTGAGTGATTAATTATAATATGCAGATCCCTCAGGAAACTAGTGTAGCATCTCTCATGCTTATCTTTTTCTGCTCTTTAACTTCATTCTTTTCTCTCTGTGTTAAGTTTCTTTAAAATAGAAAAATCCTTTCCCTGGGATTTTAGTTACTGTCTTTGCTTTTCTTCCTAGGAATGACACTGTAAAGCAGAAATCTTGTGTCTGTGATATTCTTTCAGGGATGGGTTGACTCTATGTCTCATACCAGCTCTCCCCTTCAGCCTGTTCCCCTACTCACCTTTTGTCTTCCTGCTTTAGACCACTCTTCCACTTAGGAACACTTTGCTGAGCACCCCAATCCAGACAGAAAGAGGACATGGAAAAAACAATGAGAAATCAAGGAAAGAAAAAGAGAAGTAGATCAAAGAAAGAAAACTAGAAAAAAAGAATGAGGAAAGACATACTATTACATAGTGAATGCCTGCTGCTGCTGCTGCTGCTGCTAAGTCGCTTCAGTCGTGTCTGACTCTGTGTGACCCCAAAGATGGCAGCCCACCAGGCTCCCCCATCCCTGGGATTCTCCAGGCAACACTGGAGGGGGTTGCCATTTCCTTCTCCAATGCTTGAAAGTGAAAAGTGAAAGTGAAGTCGCTCAGTCGTGTCCGACTCTTTGCGACCCCATGGACTGTAGCCTACCAGGCTCCTCCATCCATGGGATTTTCCAGGCAAGAGTACTGGAGTGGGGTGCCATCGCCTTCTCTGAGTGAATGCCTACCCTCCTTTAAAAAGTAAAAAAGTCACCTCTGCTTGAGGAAACAAGAAGATGAAGAAATTCTGATAAGAAAGTAAAAATGGGGCAAAAATGGTAGCAATCACAACAGAAACTGCAAGAAAGAGAGGGGTGGGTGACAGGAGAAAGACCCTCACTAACCTTCAAGTGGATTCCGTGGAAGAAAAAGTATTCAGCAGGTCCCCTGTGGAGATTTCAGCATCAAATTCATTTTCTTGTCCTCCTCTTGTACGTTTGCAGTTATGAAGTCAGAGAGGACAGGGAGGAGCCCCGCAGTTCTGACCTCCTTCCTCAGCCTCCACCAACCTCTTGGCCAGGCTGTGAGTGTCCTTGTCACCCTCACGCTCCAAGCAACTTTGTAGCTTAGACAGTGAGGCTCAGACAGACAACAACTCCGCTCACCAAAAAAGAAAGGGAAAAACGGACTTAGTTGAGGAGATGGTGGTGGGCAGATGGAAACAGAGTCAGGATCTGTGCATCTGAGCTCACCCTCTGATGTCTGTCCACCTGCCATAGGTTGCCTCCCAGGCTGCGTTGCAGAACTGTCTCCCACTGCCCATGAGGTACTTAACACAGAACCTGAGTGAGGAAGTTAAAAACTGTCCACTCCCAGGAGAGCCCTCAAACTCCAACCCAAGAATAGGAGCTCCCAAGCCTGCAATTAAAGAAACTCAAATAGGGAGCTTGGGGACAGGACCAGAAGAAGGGGCAGTGGGACAGTGTGAGGAACCTTGATCATGAGAGGGGTGCAGGCACAGGAATGAGGGGCACATTCCTTGGTGTTCTACTCCCACCACAAACATATATCAGTGGTTACTCAGTGACCTCCAGGGTCCACATGGAATCTCTACCTGTGACTGTCTCCCTGCCATCCACACTTGTTCTTTACCTGTCCCATAAAACAGCCCACACTGACTGAGGGCCATTGATATGCAAGAGCTTGGTGAGCTGTGCTTGAATCAAAAGTGAAGACTTAACACAGTCCTGGCCGTTAAGTTTTATAACCAAGTGAGAAGGAAAGAAGAGCACCTACTTTCACTAGAGTCAGGTGATGGTGTGGAAGCTGGGTATCTTCCCATCCTCTGTCAGATATTTCTGTGAGTTTACTGCCCTTCCCAGTTTTCTGTGGTCTAATTATTATTCTGTCATCCCAGTATAATCATGGACAGCACTTCCTTTCTCTCTCAGGGGTGTCCCAGGTTGGATGATAAATAGTCACTTTGATTTTAGCTTTATATCCCATTGAAGTAGATGAATTTTCAAAATGACCAGTCCATTGGGAATCAAATGACCAGGCCATTAATTTCTGTCTTTCTTTTAACTCTTTGGTATATAACTGTTTTTTAGTCTTTCATTTTATTTTTAAAATTAATTTTTATTGGAATATAGTTGTTTTACAATGTTGTGTCAGTTTCTTCTGTACAGTAAAGTGATCAGCTGTATGTATACATACAGGTGAAACTTGATTGCCTATAGCCAAGAAACAGCTTTATGTTTAGCTGGGACTACATTCACTCCTAGAAAATCTTTCTTTATGTTTTATGGAGATAAGACATACCAGAGCTGTCGGGCAGCTTTAGATTAAGTCTCATCCCATTTAGTTAATAAAGACTAGCTTTCAGGTAAGCTATGATTCAGCCTGACACAGGTCACAGCTTAGATCTCCCAGCCAATCCAAAATTTTCACATGGCCCCTGCCTAGCTCAGGCCTGATTGGGAGCTTAGGGATCCACCATAGAAAAGAGGAAAGGAATGACACTTCACTCATTGTCCTACCCTTTTCATTATGAGAGTTATGGATCTCTTTTCCTTCTTTTGTTTTCTGGGCTTGGAGAAGAAATCCCGCTGGTGGGGCAGTCTGTTGAAGAATATACATCAGTGTCATGGGCTGTTTAAATCAAAGATGATGTAATATGCTAAATTTCCTTTTTTCTTTTTGGTGCTCAGTGTTTATCTTTGTGTCTTTGTTTTTGTACTTAGCCAAGTGAGAGACTTTATTTTGGGGGGTTCCAAAATCACTGCAGATGGTGACTGCAGCCATGAAATTAAAAGACACTTACTTCCTGGAAGAAAAGCTATGATCAACCTAGACATCATATTAAAAAGCAGAGACATTACTTTGCCATCAAAGGTCCATCTAGTCAAAGCTATGGTTTTCCTAGTAGTCATGTGTGTACTGCAAGTTAGACTATAAAGAAAGCTGAGTGCCAAAGAATTGATGCTTTTGAACTGTGGTGTTGGAGAAGACTCTTGAGTCCCTTGGACTGCAAGGAGATTAAACCAGTCAATCCTAAGGGAAATCAGTCCTGAATATTCATTGGAAGCCTGATGCTGAAGCTGAAACTCCAATACTTTGGCCACCTGATGTGAAGAACTGACTCACTAGAAAAGACCCTGATGCTTGGAAAGATTGAAGGCGGGAGAAGAGGATGACAGAGGATGAGATGGTTGGATGGCATCATTGACTCAACGGAAATGTGTTTGACTAAGTTCCAGGAGTTAGTGACAGACAGGGAAGGCTAGCGTGCTGCTGTCCATGGAGTCAGATACAACTAAGTGACTGAACTGAGCTGAAGTTTGGTTCTGTCTCTGTGTTGTATATAGTTGGTCAATTATTCTTTTTAGTAGCTGCAAAGCTTGAGAATATGTTTTTATTTTTTGACCACTTGCTGATCGCTATCAGAAAAATAGTGAGCAAAAATTTACCCTTTTTGTTTGAGTTTGCAATTTGTCCAGATGAGTGGACAAAAATGTGGTGTATATTCACAATGGAATACTACTCAGCCATAAAAAGAATGAAATAATGTCATTTGCAGCAACATGATTGGACCTAGAGATTATCATACTAAAGTGAAGTAAGTCAGACAAAGACAAACATCATATCACTTATAAGTGGAATTTAAAAAATGATACAAGTGAACTTACTTATAAAACAGACACAGACTCACAGACATAGAAAACAAATTTATGGTTACCAAAGGGGAAGACTGGGGGAGGGATAAATTAAAATTCTGAGAGAAAAAATATATTCACCCTACTGTATATAAAATAGCTAAACAGCAAGATCTACTGTATAGCAAATGAAACTATACTCAATATTTTGTACTAACTGATGAGGGAAAAGAATCTGAAAAAAGAATATGTGTGTGTGTATATATATATATATATATACATATATGAATCATGATATATATAATATCAATAAATAAATAAATATTAAAAATAAAATGTTTTCCAGAAACAAAAGTTATAACACAGAGAAAACATTCATCCATCAGAGAAGTGTGGGAGAGGGCTGGACCAAGAGGGGAGAGACCTGTCACTGGGAGTCAGTGGAGTGGTCTCACCTGAGAAAGAGACCAAAGGTTGGGTCAGGTCTAGCTTTTGGCTGAGAAATTTTATTCTCTGCCACTCCTTGCTGCCACTCATTGCTCTTCTCTTTGGTGTGACTAAGGAAAGTTGCTTCTGTTTTCACAAATCCCTGGAGACCTCTCTTGTGCCATATCTTTGTCTCCAGTCTGCAAATTAAACTCCAAGGGAAGGAAACCTCTTTGCAAAGTTCTCTGTTCTCAGCTGCTCCAGCAAACAGTCTCCTGGGGGGGGGGGGGCATGGAGAAGAAAACTGGGGAATAAGAGCAAGGGACTTCACCAATCTAAGCCCTAGTTTCGTGGCCTGCGAAAGGGGTGTAATGGTGTTCACTATGAAATGTTTGTAGTGATATTAAACTGAATAGACAATCAAGTCATTTCTCCCTGGCAGGTTCTCAGACTTGTAGTTACTATTAGTGCTACTGCCTCCCATTCTCTCCAAACATGGAAACAGAAAACAGCAAATACCTCCCTGTGATTTGGTCCAACTTCCAGAACCCAGTTCTGTCCTCTTTTTTCTCTGTGCATACAACAAGCATTTTGTTCCAGGTAAAGATAATTTTATTGCAAATGTGTACAAGAACTGGTATAGAGTTTAGCTAGGTGGATACAAGTAATACCAATAGTTCAATTAAAAATGTTTAAAAACAAGTTTACAAATAGCAGATCTAATTCTCTCATTCATCTCTTCTTAATCCCCCAAAGGAGAAATAGTAGAGTCAACTTTGCTATTTTAGAAACTAAAATAAAAAGTGGCAATTTTATTGGAGGATTTTATATATACATCACTTAAAAATGACTTTTCTATGTGTCAGGCACTGTGAATATACAAATGAACCAATATTTACCACTTTCCTCATGAATCTGTTTATTCTTGAAGAATATGACTTTAAGAAATCTTTAATCAGTTCTAATGAGGTGGATGAAACTGGAGCCTATTATGCAGAGTGAAGTAAGCCAGAAAGAAAAACACCAATACAGTATACTAATGCATATATATGGAATTTAGAAAGATGGTAACGATAACCCTGTATGTGAGACAGCAAAAGAGACAGAGATATATAGAACAGTCTTTTGGACTCTGTGGGAGAGGGCGAGGGTGGGATGATTTGGGAGAATGGCATTGAAACATGTATAATATCATATGTGAAACGAATCGCCAGTCCAGGTTCAATGCATGATACAGGATGCTCGGGGCTGGTGTACTGGGATGACCCAGAGGGATGGTATGGGGAGGGAGGTGGGATGGGGATTCAGGATGGGGAACACGTGTACACCCGTGGTGGATTCAGGTTGATGTATGGCAAAACCAATACAATATTGTAAAATAATTAGCCTCCAATTAAAATAAATAAATAAATATATATATATATATACATATATATATATACACATCAACATGAGTCCACCACAGGTATACACATGTTCCCCATCCTGAACCCCTCTCCCTCCTCCCTCCCCGTACCATCCCTCTGGGTCATCTCAGTGCACCAGCCCCAAGCATCCAGTATCATGCATTGAACCTGGACTGGTGATTCATTTTATATATGATATTATACATGTTTCAATGCCATTCTCCCAAATCATCCCACCCTCTCCCTCTCCCACAGAGACCAAAAGACTGTTCTATACATAAAAAAGAAATCTTTATAAAGTTCTGTTACATAGGGTGAAGAGTGAGATTTTATTAGCTTTATTTGGTCACCTAGAAGCGTTTAATCAAAGATACTAGTGTGAGACAATATATTATTAGGAAAAAATTGATATCTATTTATACTCATAAAGAATATATGTGCCTGGTACATAGTATGCTATAAATCAGTGGTAGAGATTAGCAGTAAGAGTTAAGGAGTTCTTGTTTTATATATATCCAGTTCATTTCAGTCTCTCAGTTGGGTCTGACTCTTTGTGACTTCATGGACTACAGTACACCAGGCCTCTCTGCCCATCACCAACTCCCAGAGCTTGCTCAAACTCAAGTCCATATATATAACAGACATATATATATATAACAGACTTGTGGTTGCCTTGGAGGAGAGGGAGAGAGTGAGACATGGATTAGGAGTTTGGAATTAGCATATGCAAACTATTATACAGAGTGGATTAACAAGATCCTGCTGAATGGCACAGGGAACTATATTAAATATGGTATTAAATATGCTGTAATAAACCATAATGAAAAAGAACATATATATATGTACACATGTATAATTGAATCACTTGGCTGTACAGTGGAAATTGACACAACTTTGTAAATCAACTATACTTTAATAAATTAAAAAAAAAGAAACAGTTAAGGAGTGCAGCTTGAGGCATTCTCTGACTGTAGACGTAAATCCAGGTTTAAATACTAAGTGATAGCAATCCCAGAGCCTACTTATCCACAGTACTTGAGCTTACAAAGTTCTGCACTTCATTTCAATGTATTCTCAAAAAAAAAAAAAAAATCCAAAAATATTGAGAGGAGGGAAGCTGGTGTTTTACCAGAGATAGAAAGTATTACTTTGGAGTTTAAAAGACACCTCCTGAAAAATTCGGGGTCATGAGCCTCATTAATAATATTAATGAGAAAACCAAGACTCAGATAGAAAATGTATGTAACATCACAAAGCCAAGAGTGGCAGAGTCAGGCACAAAATACCCTAACTCTTCAGTGGTGGTTGACAATCCTGCAATGGTCCAGCCCTTTTCTCAGGGCTCCCATCACCTCCCGATTTCTTAAGCTATAAATGAGGGGGTTCAGCATAGGAGTAAGGACTGTGTAGAAGACAGAGACCACCTTGTCATGGCTTGGGGCCCGGTAGCGCTTAGGTCTCAGATAGATGAACATGGCTGCCCCATAGAAGAGGAACACAGCTGTCAGGTGGGAGGAACAGGTGGCGAGAGCCTTTCTGACAGCCTGAGCAGAATGCATGTGGAGTACAGTTCTCAGGATACGAGCATAGGAGGCCACAATGATGGAGAAGGGAAGAAACAGCATGAAGACACAGCAAGCAAATATCACATTCTCAAAAATGGATGTGTCTATACAGGCCAGCTTTAACAAGGATAACATCTCACAAAAGAAGTGGTCCACCTCCCTCAAGCCACAGTACGGAAATGTCATTACTACCACCATTTGGATCAAACCATCTATTATCCCAAAGACCCACGAGCTCCCAGCAATCTGGAGACAGACCCTCTGACTCATGAGGATGGGATAGTGAAGTGGGTGGCTAATGGCCACATACCGGTCATAAGCCATGAGTCCCAGCAAGAGCCCTTCAGAGCCCACAAGGCAGACAAAAAGGCCAATTTGCATGCCACAACCCAGAAAGGAGATAGACTTCCTGCCAGACAGGAAGTTGGCCGCCATCTTAGGCACATTGGTACAAACCAACATCAGGTCCATGAGGGAGAGCTGACTAAGGAAGAAGTACATGGGTGTATGAAGTCGAGAATCCATGAAGATGAGGCAGATGAGGAGGACATTCCCACAGAGGGCTACTATGAAGACCATCATGACTGCTGAGAAAAGAACAAGGTCAGTGGAACTGTGGGAAAAGATGCCCAAGAGGACAAAGTCATGTGTGTATGATTGATTCAACCATATCTCCATGGCTCAGCTGATGTTCCTGGTCACCTGAGAACATGGACAAAAATTACTGAATTGACTGACATGTCTTTACTGGCAGAAAAGTCATAAGACCAATGGGGAAAAGAAATGATTGGTGCCCAAACTTCAAAAGAACAATGAGGTCTTAAATATAGAGGATAAACTAGTGGTTACCGGTGGAGAGAGAGAAGGGAGGAGGGGCAATATAGGCGTAGGAAAGTGAGAAGTACAAACTATAGGTATAAAATGAACTACAAGGATATATTGTGCAACATGAAAATATAGCCAATATTTTATAATAACTACAAACGGATACAATCTTTAAAAATTATAAATCACTATATTGTACATCTGTAATTTACACAATATTGTACAGCAACTATACTTCAATTAAAAAAAAAAGTGTGGTTTTCAATTGCAATGAGATTTTTAAAAAACCTCAGAATCAGGGCCTCAATAAAAGTTGGCTGAAAAAAATTCAAAGTAATACCCTCAGTTATCCTCAGTAGAAATCCAAGAGCTCTCTTGTAAAATCTTTATAATTAATGTCTTCCACATGGATTGAACCATTTACTCACAGTCTGGTAAAATTTCTAATTAATTTATTTGGAGCACCTCAAAGAAAATTGGATTTCTCTTGATTTTGGACAGGATTTTTTTTTCTAAATATGTTATATGGAAGGGAACCAGAGACATGGCCTGATTTTAGACTGACAAATTTCAAATCAAGAAATAGAAATTGTGCATATTTAAAAAGACAACACTGCCTTGATGATAATGACAATATCTGAACCCAAGGAAAATAAACTAAATGATTATAGGCAACTGAATGAAAAGTATTATAATATTCTGACCACAAATTTGTTGTCCTTATGTTCTCACCAGGATAACCTTGTCTTCGTTTTCAAAATCACTTTCAGCTTTTAGATTTCACCCTCTTCTCTCTCATCAGCCACCTTCTTTTTAAAAAATTTATTTATTTTTAACTGGAGGATAACATCAGCATGAACCAGCTATATGTATGTATATGTTTCCCTCCCTCTTGAAACTCCTTCCCACCTCCCACCCATCCCACCCCCTCTAGGTTATCAGTCACCTTCAAATACCACCTGTTGCTTTGTCCATCCAGGGCTGTACATCCAAGGCAGGCATTTTCATGGCTCTACCAGTAGCAAAGCAGTACAGAATTTTCTCTTTAAATTTGTATTAACTGTATAGTGCCATGTAGCAAATAACTCCAAATTTATAACTTGAAATTATATAGGAAAAACAATGATAATTTCACAGTTTCTGTGGGCCAGAAATGAGGGCGCAACTTAGTTGTCTCTGACATAAAAGGTTTCACATGAGGATACCCTGAAATGGTTAGCCAGGCTGCAGTCTTCTTAAGACATTTGTGGAGGAGGTTCTACTCCAAGGTCACTCATGTGGCTGTGTCAGGCCTTGCTCCCTTTTCACAGGGCTGCTTCACAGCATGGCAGTTGACTGCTTCTAGGGTGAGTGGTGCAAGAGAGAGTGAGAGCACAAGCACCCTAGATAGAAACCATAGTTTTATAACCAAATATTGGAAGTGACATCCCATGAGCTCTGCTGAATTCTTTTCCACTGAACCACCTTGGAAGCCCAGAATTCCCTATACCTAGATGAAAATTAAATTGCAGTTCTCAGCCTGTGAAACTCAGGTAAAGACCTGGGCAGAGGGCAATGATGATCATGAGGCTGAGATAGAGAAACCAGAGAATTCATCTGCCTGTCTGTCTTTCCAAATGAAAAAAAAGTCTTCACTAACTCTAAGACACCCTTCCCAAGACCCAGACCTAGCCTTAGAGCCAAACTTTCAATTCCCTACAGAATTTATGCAAAATTACAGTTCTTGCTGACAAACAAGAAACAGAAGACAACTAAGCATTAATTCTTATGTACATACCCCAGAAAGGTAATATCTTGTCTTTTTTTTTTTCATATTTCTTTAAAATGACACCTACCATCCTAATTACTCAAGCGCAAAATAACCCATGCTGGATGCCCCATGGGCTTCAGATTGAATCACTCTCCAGGTGCTGTTGATTTCCCTTTAATGGAGATGCTTGCTTTTTGGGCTCCCAGGTGGTGCTAGTGGTAAAGAACCCACCTGTCAATGCAGGACAGAAGACATGGGTTTGATCCCTGGGTGGGAAAGATCCTTTGGAGGAGGAAATGGCAACCTACTCCAGTACTCTTGCCTGAATAATCCCATGGACAGAGGAGCCACCGGATACAGTCCATGGGGTCGACTGAAGCAACTTAGCAGGCATGCTTGCTTTTTACAGCTGCCCTCCACTTTCCCCCCTTGTGTTACCACTGTATTCAGAGCATGCAATGAATCATCTGAATGTACTAGGTGTTCACTCCTAGATACCTTTCTTTGAGGAAGAGTGAATGATAATATAATTAGTATTTTCAGATATTTACAAATGACAAGTATGCTCTCTGCAAATGCACGATATTCACCTTTAGGAGACATTTATGAAGGGTATATCCGTCTACCTTACCTCATTATAAAGACAAACCAAGAAGACTTCATGGGATGTGCTCTTTGTGCAAAGACCCAGCATGATTTCCTAAACTAAGATGGACCTGCTCAGATCCATGACCAGGGAGGCAGGTTGCTAAGCTGTGTCCATAGAGGAAGCAAGCATGTGTGACTCATGTCCAAGAAGACATGCCCAGGTGTCCTTGCCAACAATAACATCCAGGAACTTAACTATAAGTTATGATATATTCACTTATTTTTCTAAAAGATAAACTGTGGCATACTAAAATTTTTAAGAGTTTATCTGAGTAAAAAATCAATTCCAATCAGGCAATGCCAAACCAGAAGTAGTTAGGAGTGCTCCATTGATAGGAATCAGTAAAAAGAATTTTATAGAGAAAAAACAGAAGAGGGAATTCCCTGGTGGCATAGTGGTTAAATATTTGCCTTCCAATTCAGGGGACACAAGTTTGATCCCTAGTTGGGGAACTAAGATCCCACCTGACATGGGGCAACTACGTCTGCATTCCACAACTGCAGAACCATGCACACCAGAGCCCATGCAGCACAACTAGAAAGCCCACATGCCACAACTACTGAGTCTGTGGGCTCCAAGCCTGTGCACCCATGTGCCACAGCTAGAGGGAAGCCCGTGGGCTGCAACGAAAAACCCCACATGCTGCAAGGGAGATTCTGCATGCAGCAACTAAAACCCAACACAGCTAAATAAATAGATATTTTTTAAAAGCAGAAGAAAAGCAAAGAAACTATTTGATTGACTACTCTTGAACATGTTTTGTGGGGTGGGGGCGGATTCTACGGGAACAAATTGCTGTTCCAACAGCCTTTAGTTGGTCTTGGCTATATTAAGCTTAACCAACAAACTGAAAAGTCATGCCCCCTCCCCTCCCCACTCCTGCCCCACAACTTCCACCCAGATTTTATAGCTGAAGTCCTGTGCTGAGGATGCTCAGCTCTACCCGCAGAGAGCAGAGACACTCAGCTACATGTACCTTCAACAAGATGCACCACCAAACACCTCTTCTTCCTGCCCCCCAATACAATACTATATAGTTGATTAATGACATTTATCTCTCTATCCTGGAGGACTCCCTTGAACTCTGATTCTCATATCAACTGTGAACTCAACATCTTTCTTCAAAGTCCAGTGGGTTCATCCTGCCTAAAGTGGTCAACCTGAGCCCTTGGTCTCCCCTGGAGAAACACTCTTCCCAGATCAGTTCACGGAAGATCTGTTCAGTTGCCTAGGAAAAACACACAGTGTATCCTTAACTCCTCTCCTCCTCTCACACACATTCCAACATCAGAAACTCCTGGCTCTTCTTCCAAAATATGCCCATGCTGGACCATTTCTCACTCCTTTCTGTTCCACCTGGACACATCATCGTCACTACTCCCCTACAGTGGAAATGGAAATGGCCCCTAACTGGACTTGCCTTCCCATTCCTTCCTTGCCCCGATTCTATTTGCCACTGGTGTCTATAGCACTGGGGTGAAGACACCTCTGTAAGAATAAAAGACAAAATGCTTGAAGAATGAAGCAAGACTTTCATATGGCTGGGCCTCTCCACTACCCAAACCTTTCATTCTTCTCTCCCTGGAATTCCCTCTGCTGAGGTTTCACTCGACTCCCTTCTGTTCCTACCGCAGAGTTTAGTTCAGTTCAGTCATGTCTGACTCTTTGCAACCCCACGGACTGCAGCATGCCAGGCTTCCCTGTCCATCACCAACTCCCGGAGCCTACTCAAACTCATGTCCATCACATCAGTGATACCATCCAACCATCTCATCATCTGTCATCACCTTCTCCTCCTCCTCCTTCAATGTTTCCCATCATCAGGGTCTTTTCCACTGAGTCAGCTCTTCACATCATGTGGCCAAAGTATTGGAGTTTCAGCTTCAGCATCAGTCCTTCCAATGAATATTCAGGACTGATTTCCTTTAGGATGGACTGGTTGAGTCTCCTTGCAGTCCAAGGGACTCTCAAGAGTCTTCTCCAACACCACAGTTCAAAAGCATCAATTCTTTGGTGCTCAGCTTTCTTTATAGTCCAACTCTCACATCTATACATGACTACTGGAAAAACCATAGCTTTGACTAGATGGACTTTTGTTGGTAAAGTAATGTCTCTGCTTTTTAATATGCTGTTTAGGTTGGTCACAGATTTCCTTCCAAGGAGCAAGTGTCTTTAAATTTCATGGCTGCAATCACCATCTGCAGTGATTTTGGAGCCCCCAAAAATAAAGTCTGTCACTGTTTCCATTGTTTCCCCATCTATTTGCCATGAAGTGATGAGACCAGATGCCATGATCTTAGTCTTCTGAATGTTGTTTTAAGCCAACTTTTTCACTCTCCTCTTTCACTTTCATCAAGAGGCTCTTTAGTTCTTTGCTTTCTGCCATAAAGGTGGCATCATCTGCATATATGAGATTAGTGACATTTCTCCCAGCAATCTTGATTCCAGCTTGCACTTCATCCAGTCCAGTATTTCACATGATGTACTCTGCATATAAGTTAAATAAGTAGGATGACAATATACAGCCTTGATATACTCCTTTTCTGATTTGGAACCAGTCTGTTGATCCATGTCCATTCGCTAGCTATTGCTTCTTGATCTACATACAGTTTTCTCAGGAGGCAGGTCAAGTGGTCTGATATTCTCATCTCTTTAAGAATTTTGCACAGTTTGTTGTGATCCACACAGTCAAAGGCTTTGGCATAGTCAATAAAGCAGAGGTCGATGTTTTTCTGCAATTCTCTTGCTTTACTGATGATCCAGTGGGTGTTGGCAATCTGATCTCTGGTTCCTCTGCCTTTTCTAAATCCAGGTTGAACATCTGGAAGTTCACAGTTCATGTACTGTTGAAGCCTGGCTTGGAAAATTTTGAGTATTAGTTTGCTAGTGTGTGAGATGAGTGCAATTGTGCAGTAGTTTGGACATTATTTGGCATTGCCTTTTTTTCAGATTGAGATGAAAACTGACCTTTTCCAGTCCTGTGGCCACTGAGGATCTCAGGAAGATGTGGTTAGCAACTGGGAGCCTGCTCACAGTTGGGTGGAATATTCTGTCTCTGGGGCTGAGACTGGAGCAGCTCCTTGCATTCTGGTTCTGGTTGTCACAAGCCTGCCTCTGCCTCCAAGTGGGGAGGGGCTGGTACGCAGCCAGCTGGCTCTCCTTTGGTATTCACTCAATCCTTGTTCTGTGAGCAGGCCAGGCTGTGCATTAGGCTGTTGGGTTAGAGCCTTTTGAGGAAAAGTTCTATTTTCTGCAGTTGCAGTTTGGTGTGCATTCTGTGTGCGTGTGTGTTTCCCCAATTATGTTGCCTTCTGAGATTCCAAAACTTCCCACAAACGCACATGTGAGAGGGTTTCCTACTGTGTGTAAACTTCTCCTCCTTCACAGCCCTCTCCCCAGGACAGGTCTCCATCCCCAACTCTTTTGTCTCTTTTTTTGTCTTTTATATTTTGTCCTACCTTCTTTCTAAGAGAATGGGCTGCCTTTCTGGGTGCCTGGTGTTCTCCGCCAGTGTTGAGAAGTAGTTTTGTGGAAGTTGCTCAGCATTCAAATGATTTTTTGATGAACTCGTGGAGGACAAAGTGGTCTCCCCATCCTATTCCTCCACTTTCTTATAGACACATTGCAGCCCATGGGGTCACTAAGAGTCGGGCACGACTGAACAACTTCATTTTCACTTTGCACTTTCATGCATTGGAGAAGGAAATGGCAACCCACTTCAGTATTCTTGCCTGGAGAATCCCAGGGACAGAGGAGCCTAGTGGGCTGCCGTCTATGGGGTCGCACAGAGTCGGACACGACTGAAGCGACTTAGCAGCAGCAGCAGCAGCACAGAGTATGTGGACACATCTTATAGACACATCCACAGAGTAAGTGGATGCAAGGCCTCCTTTTACCTCCTCACAGAAAGTTCTTTCCAGATATACTCCACCTTGTTCCCTTATATGCTCTTCACCATCTTAGCCATACCTTCTTCCACATCTATTTAGAGTTGAAATTCTTTTTTCCTTCTCTTTGTTTCCCTGCCTTATGTTTCTCATTGCATTAAACACCATCTGGCATGCTACATTTAATTCACTTGTATTTGGGACACTCTTAATTTCCCAACTAGAACCTGTATTCCCTGATGCCACTTTTGCTCACGGTGGGATCTCTGGCTCTTAGGACATTACCTGGCATATATTTTGTTCTCAGCACATATTTGTTGAATGATTAATTGTATTATGCAAAACAATTCAAGAAATTATTCTGGCATCTCGCATGCTCATTTCTTACACCATAACATTCCTTTCTCTAGATGTTTGCGTAGTGGCTTCGTTTATCTCCCTAGAAATGACATAATAAAGCAAGTCACCTTTTGGGGAAAAAATGACTCTATATCCCTTCTCCTCCCTGCCCTTTTACCTGCATCTATCTCCACTCATCTTTTGTCTCCCTGCTTTAGAAAATTCTTCAACTCATCACTGTGCCCCTCAATCCAGACAGAGAGAAACAGGAAAGAAAAAAACTAATGAGATGTTAAGTTGAAAAAAAGCGAGGAGTAGATCAAAGGATAAGATTAGAAGAAAGAAGGAGAAGAGACATAACACTGGAAGGTATATGCCTATCCCCTCATCTGCCAAAAAGAAAATAAAAACTAATAAAGACAGAAAATAGTAGAAAGAGAAACTGCTGATAAATAGAAATGCATAAATGAACAGCAATTATAATAGATATTGCAAGGAGAGAAGGAGGTAACGTGAAAAAGACCCTCACTCACCTTTAAGTGGGATCCCTGGAGGAAAACAAACTCAGCACACACTATGTGGAGTCAATTCCAGCATGAAAATTGTTTCATTCTACTTTCTTTGTTTCCACTTACTGAGTCAGAGAGGGCAGAGAGGAGCCCCCCCGCCCCCACCAAGTTCTGACCTCCTTCCTCAGCCCCCACCAACCAGCCAGGCTGTGGGTTTCCACGTCACCTGCAGACTCCCTGTGACTCTCTAGCTCAGACTGGGGCTCAGGCAGACAATAGCTTCCTCTTAACAAAAAGAGATGTGGAAAAAGTGAACTTAGTCAAGGAGACAGTGGTGGGTAGATGGCCACAGAGTCAGGATCTATGTATCTGAACTCAATTTCTGAATCCTGTCCACCTTCCATGGGCTGATGCCCAGGCTGGCTTGCAGAACTGTCTTCCACTGCCCATGAAGTATTTAACATTGAACCTGAGTGAGGAAAGTAAAGCTGTGAAGTCCCAGGAGAGCTCACATACTCCAGCCCTGGAGCAGAAGCTCCCAAGCTTGCAATTAAAACTAAACAGGGAGCTTGGGGACAGGACCAGAAGAAGGGCCAGTGGGACAGTGTGATGAAACTCAGTCATGAGAGGGGCACAGAAGGGTCAGGGTACAGGAAGTTGAACAAATTTCTTGATACTCTTTCCCCACCACAGGTATACTTCAGTGGTTCCTCAGTGACCTCCAGGATCTACATAGGGTCTCTACCTGTCCTTTACCCCACCTCTAAAGCCAGTCTGTATCTACCAGAGGCCTATGATATACATAGTACTGGGTGAGATGTTGTGCTTGATTCAAAGGTGGAAACTGAACATAACCCTGCCCTTCTGGTGGGAGGAAAAGAAAAGCACTCACCTCCGAGAGAATCAGATGATGGCATGGGAGTTGGGTTTCTTCCCAAACCCTGTAAGAAGTTTATCTAAGCTCAGTGCTCTGCAGTGTGGTCTAGTTATGCCTGTCATCCCAGTATAATCATGGATAGCACTCCCTTTCACTCTCAGGAGTGTCCCAGGTTGGATGATAAATTTTTAAAATTATATCTATTTATTTGGCTGCATTGGGCCTTAGTTGGGACACGTGGTACCTTCCTTAGAGCCTGTGGGATCTTCCACTGCAGGCCATGGGCTTCTCTCTGCCTGTGGTATGTAAGCTCTAGAGCATGTGGGCTCAGTGGCTGTCTCACAGGCTTAGTTGCCCTATGGCATCTGAAATCTTAGTTCCCTGATGAGGGATTGAACCTGTGTCCTCTGCATTGGAAGGTGGATTCTTAACCACTGGACCACCAGGGAAGTCCCTGGACAATAAATTTTATAGTAACTCTATTTTTTGCTTTATGTCCTGTAGAAATAGTTCATTTTCTGACTGGCCGATATGGTGGCAATTCACCTGTCAAATGGCTAAGTTACCCAAGTTATTTGTTTCTTTTTAAAATTTTTAAAAACTATTTCTTTTAAATCTTTATACTTTTAGGTGTCTGTGTTATAAGCTCTGACACTGGTTATTTTGGCTGTTTGTGGTTTTTCTTCTTTTTCTGTAATGCAAGTGTCTGAGTTAAGCTTTGATTGCCAAGGCATCTACTTCAAAGAGAACTATATGGAATGAACACATTGCCAGCCACACTGCCAGATAAAGAGCCAGAGCCAGGCTGCTTCTCCCCTCTGAGGTGCCTTTGTTTTAGAAATCCTGGTTGATTTCAATAATTGGTCATTTGGGCTGCTTGTTTTTTTCTCTTCCTGTGACTTATATTAACAGTCTTCTGTTTAAATTAACTAATAAACAATGAGCCCCTAAAGCCTTAAGTCCCTACTCTTTACCCCAATAAAAGCAGGACCCCAGGCCTGTGCACTCTCCCTCTTTCTCTACATCCTGCCTTGCTGTGTGTTCCCACATGTGTTGTATAAGTAGTAAAACCTCTGTTTTCTCAAAGTTTCCTGACAGTTATTGCTGAAGGACATGTTGCAGTCATAATAGGAACCACAGGCTTTGTCCACCCACAGCATCAGTTATTGATAAGATGAGACCATATTTAAAAATAAAAACTTTTTATTTTGTATCTGCAGCTCCATTGTTGCCTTGTAAATAAAGAAAGCTGAGCGCCAATTAACAATGTTATGATAGTTTCAGGTGGACAGCAAAGGGACTCAGCCATACAGATATATGTATGTGTTCTCCCTCGAACTCCCCTTCCATACAGCCTGCCACATAACGTTGAGAAGAGTTCCCTGTACTATACAATGCTGCTGCTGCTGCTAAGTCGCTTCAGTCATGTCTGACTCTGTGTGACCCCATAGACGGCAGCCCACCAGGCTCCCCCATCCCTCGGATTCTCCAGGCAAGAACACGGGAGTGGTTGCCATTTCCTTCTCCAATGCATGAAAGTGAAAAGTGAAAGTGAAGTCGTTCAGTCGTGTCCGACTCTTAGCGACCCCATGGACTGCAGCCCACCAGGCTCCTCCGTCCCTGGGATTTTCCAGGCAAGAGTATTGGAGTGGGTTGCCTTGTTAATATCCAATTTAGATGAGATCCGGTGCATTCAGGTGGTATGATCATAGACTGGTTATCCATTTTAGATACAGCAGTGTCCATCCCAAACTCCCTAACTATCCCTTCTCCCATCCTTCCTTCTGGCAACCATAAGTTCATTCTCTAAGTCTGTGAGACTTTTTCTATTTGGTAAGTAAGTTCATTTGTATCATGTCAATTTAGATTCTGCTTATAACGGATGTCGTACGATGTTTCTTCTCCTCTGTCTTCTCTGTTCTTCATACTTCACTCAGTATGACAATCTCTAGGTCCATCCATGCTGCTGCAAATTGTGTTATTTCATTCTTTTTGACAGCTGAGTAATATTCCATTGTTTATACGTACCACAACTTCTTTATCCATTCCTCTGTCGATGGATGATTAGGTTGCTTCCAAGCCTTGGATGTTGTAAACAGTGCTGCAGTAAACCCTGGGGTGTGTGTATCCTTTCAGACTGTGTTTTTCTCCAGATATATGCCTGGGAGTGGGGTTGCTGAATCATATGGTAGCTTTATTTTTAGCTTGTTAAGGAAACTCCATATTGTTTTCCAGAGTGGCTATACCAATATACATTCCCAACAACTGTGTAGGAGGGCTCCCTTCTCTCTACACTCTCCCCAGCAGTTATTGTTTGAGGATTTTTTTCTCCCCCCACCAAACTTATTTGTTGCTAATTGAAGGAAAATTGCTTCACAATATTGAGCTGGCCTCTGCCATACATCAACATGAGCCAGCCATGGGTAAACATGTGTCCCTTCTTTCTTGAACTGTCCTCCCACCTCTCACCCCTTCCCACACCTCTAGGTTATTACAGAGGCCTGTTTTGCATTCCTTGAGTCATACAGCAAATTGCCTTTGGTTAGCTATTTTACACATGGTAGTGCATATTCTCCTATGTTATTCTCTCCATTTGTCCCACCTTCTCCTTCCTCTCCCTGCCCCACCCTGGCCCATGTCCATAAGTCTGTTCTCTATGTCTGCAGCTCCATTGTTGCCTTGTAAATAAAGAAAGCTGAGCGCCAAAGAATTGATGCTTTTGAACTGTGGGGTTGGAGAAGACTCTTGAGAGTCCCTTGGACTGCAAGGAGATCCAACCAGTCCATCCTAAAGGAGATCAGTCCTGGGTGTTCATTGCAAGGACTGATGTTGAAGCTGAAACTACAATACTTTGGCCACCTGATGTGAACAGCTGACTCATTTGAAAAGACCTGATGCTTGGAAAGATTGAGGATAGGAGGAGGAGGGGGTGACAGAGGATGAGATGGTTGGATGGCATCACCGACTCAATGGACATAAGTTTGGGTAGACTCCAGGAGTTGGTGATGGAAAGGGAGGCCTGGTATGCTGTGGTCCATGGGGTTGCAAAGAGTCGGACATGACTGAGCAACTGAACTTAACTGAACTGAGTCTGTATCATTTGGTTGGTGTACTTAATCCATTTACATTTAAGGTAATTATTGATACATATGTTCCTATTGGCATTTTCTTGATTATTTTGGGTTTGTTTTTGTTTGTTTTGTAGGTTTCCTTTCTCTTGTGTTTACTTGCTATGGAAGTCCCTTTAGTATTTGTTGCAATGCTGGTTTGGTGGTGGTGAATTCTCTTAATTTCTGCTTGTCTGTAAAGCTTTAGATTTCTCCATCATTTTGTTTTTTTCCATCAATTTTGAATGAGATCTTTGCCTGGTATAGTAATCATGGTTGTAGGTTTTTTTCTTTCAGTACTTTAAATATATCCTGCCATTCCCTTCTGACCTGTAGAATTTCTGCTGAAAGATCTGCTGTTAATCGTATGGGTTTTCCCTTGTATGTTACTTCTTGCTTTTCCCTTGCTGCTTTTAATATTCTTTCTTTGTGCTTAATATCTGTTAGCTTGATTAATATGTGTCTCAATGTGTTTTCCCTTGGGTTTAACCTATAGGGGACTCTCTGCGTTTCTTGGACTTGATTGACTATTTCTTTTCCCATGCTGGGGAAATTTTCAACTATAATTTCTTCAAAAATTTTCTCAGTACCTTTCTTTTTTTCTTCTTACTTTGGGACCCCTATAACTTGAATATTGGTGCATTTAATATTGTCCCAAAGGTCTTTGAGGCTTTCCTCAATTCTTTTCATTCCTTTCCCTTCATTCTGCTCTTCAGCAGTTATTTCCACCATTCTATCCTCCAGCTTACTTATCCGTTCCTGCGCCTCAATTATTCTGCTATTGTTTCCTTCTAGAGTATTTTTTAATTTCAGTAATTGTGTTGTTCATCTCTGTTTGCTTATTCTTTATTTCTTCTATGTCCTTGATGAATGTGTTAAATGTGTTTAACTGTGTTAAATGCTTCTTTCATTTTCTCCATTCATTTTCAAGTCTTTAGAGCATTTTACATATCTTTATTCTGAATTCTCTTTCAGGGAGATTACTTATTTCTTCTTTGTTTATTTGGTCTTGCGAGTTTTTACCTTGTTCTTTCATTTGTGTTGTATTTCTCTGTCTTTTCATCATATACATATATATATATATATATATATTTTTTTTTCTAACTTGCTCCACTTGAGGTCTCCTTTTCCCAGGCTTTAGGGTTGTATTACTTCTTCTTTTTGTTTTTGCCCTTGGAAGGAATTGTTGGTTGGGTGGTTTGTGTTGATTTCTTGTTGGGGGTGACTTGTGCTTGTGTTCTAGTGGGAGGAGATCAAGTAGGTAATTACAGAAATACTGAGACATATGCACACACTCTTCTATACATACAGTTATAACCAAAACATTCTAAAGAAAGAAGTACAGGAGATTGCCTTGGTGAGCAGGGGAAACCTGAGATGATATCCACAAATTGAAAGCAGAGTTAGCTCATGCTCAATCTGGAAATCTGAGCATGAGCATCAGGCCAACTGGGGAATATAACATAGAGAGTGCAAAAACTTAACTTATTTGGTGAAAAAGAAAGAGTGAAGGAAAAAAGGGAGAATAAAAAAGAGAGAAAAAAGAAAGAGGAGAAGGGAAGGAAAAGAGAAAAGGAAGGGCTGGAGAAGAGGATTAAAAAAATAACAAAAGAGAGAAAAGAAAAAATAGAAAAGCAAAGATGAATAGACATGTGTGGAAAAGATTTACATATATTCAGGAATAGCTACAGCTGGTAAAGAACAGTAGGGAAAGCAGTTGAATATATCCAAAACAAAATGCAAAACTCATCAATAAAAATGAAAAAGCTTGAAAGAGAAAAAAAGAAAAAATTAACCTAAAATGAATTTTTTTTGTTGCCTTTTTTGACAGGAAACACAAAGAGGAAAACTCCGCAGCACCTGAAAAAGCTAATGTGATGGTGGAAATATGTTGGGGAATAAGCAGTGTGATTTATAAGAAGAAAGAATCTTAAAATGAATTTTTTTTCAATAACAAGAAAAAGAGGAAAACTCCACAGCACCACTAAATTGCTGCTGTGAAGGTGGAGATATGTTGGGGGAATAAACAATGTGATTTATAAGAGGGGGAAAAAAAAAAAGAAAGAAAAAGAAAAAAAGGAAAAAGGGAAAAAAAATTTAAATGGGTTTTCAAGGTCGTAGTTCTCGATTGTGGAGTCTGCCTTTGTGGATGGCATTGAGTTAGTGTCTTGTGATGTTTTCCTGGTTGGCAGAGCTTGTGCCAGTGCTCTGGTTGACAGAGCTGAATCTCATCTCTCTGAAGAACAGTGCAGTGTCCAGTAGCAGGTTTTGGAGTGTCTGTGGGTTCAGTATGCCTTTGGGTAGTCATTCTAGCTTTCAGGGTGTTCAGTTCAGTTCAGTTCAGTCGCTCAGTCGTGTCCGACTCTTTGTGACCCGATGAATTGCAGTACGCCAGGCCTCCCTGTCCATCATCAACTCCCGGAGTTCACTCAGACAGTCAGTGATGTCATCTAGCCATCTCATCCTCTGTCATCCCCTTCTCCTCCTGCCCCCAACCCTTCCCAGCATCAGAGTCTTTTCCAATGAGTCAACTCTTCACATGAGGTGGCCAAAGTACTGAAGTTTCAGCGTTAGCATCAAGCACGTCTATTTCTGCAGCTGCTTCAAAGTGGCTCTCTCAGCAAAACTGCAGTGCCACCAGTCCCCTACTTGTCCTTGGGAATCACTGCCGGTGCTTCTGTTCCTCTGTCCTGCCCTGCGCTGCTGGCCGAAACTTGCTAGGTAGATACTTGTGTGTATCCTTCTGCATTGCAGCGACTTGTGTGGGCTTCCCTCAGCCCCCTAAGCTCACCCTCTGTGTCGCAGAGCTGTGTACACCTGTTTCAGCTGGCCGAGTTGGTCTCTGCAGAAGGGGGCTAGTGTGGACTTGTTTTGGCTCACTGTGCCCGCCCTCTGTGTCGCAGGGTTTATGTGCACTTGTTTTGTCTCACTGCCTGCACTCGTTGTCCTTTTACTTACATTTGTAAGTATCTTTCAATAGCATTATAGTAAATATAAGATTCCATTCCAGTTTTAGAAGCAAGAAGTCCAAAATTCAGGAATCTGCAGGTCTGGAGTCTTCTGAAGCATCCCCTTGGCTTGCAAATGGCTGCCTCCTGCTAACTCCTCACACGGTCTTCTCTGTGCTGAAGTGGTCATATATTTTTTATTATTCAGTTTGTTGATATTGTATACCACACTGATTGTTTTGCAGATATTGAAGAATTCTTGCATTGCTGTGATAAATCCCTCTTGATCATGGTATATGATCCTTTAATGCATTATTGAATTCTCTTAATTTTTGCTTGTCTGCAAAGTTTCTGATTTCTCCATCAAATCTGAATGAAAGTCTCACTGGGTAGAGTATTGTTTGTTGTAGTTTCTTTCCTTCAGTTCAGTTCAGTTCAGTTCAGTTCAGTCGCTCAGTCGTGTCCGAATCTTTGTGACCCCATGAATCGCAGCACGCCAGACCTCCCTGTCCATCACCATCTCCCAGAGTTCGCGTAGACTCATGTCCATCGAGTCCATGTTGCCATCCAGCCATCTCATCCTATGTTGTCCTCTTTTGCTCTTGCCCCCAATCCCTCCCAGCATCAGAGTCTTTTTCAATGAGTCAACTCTTCGCATGAGGTGGCCAAAGTACTGGAGTTTCAGCTTCAGCATCCTTCCCTCCAAAGAAATTCCAGGGCTGATCTCCTTCAGAATGGACTGGTTGGATCTCCTTGCAGTCCAAGGGACTCTCAAGAGTCTTTTCCAACACCACAGTTCAAAAGCATCAATTCTTTGGCGCTCAGCCTTCTTTACAGTCCAACTCTCACATCATACATGACTACTGGAAAAACCATAGCCTTGACTAGACGGACCTTTGTTGGCAAAGTAATGTCTCTGCTTTTCAATATGCTATCTAGGTTAGTCATAACTTTTCTTCCAAGGAGTAAGCGTCTTTTAATTTCATGGCTGCAATCACCATCTGCAGTGATTTTGGAGCCCCCAAAAATAAAAGTCTGACACTGTTTCCTCATCTATTTCCCATGAAGTGATGGGACCGGATGCCATGATCTTCATTTTCTGAATGTTGAGTTTTAAGCCAACTTTTTCACTCTCCTCTTTCACTTTCATCAAGAGGATGTTGAGTTCCTCTTCACTTTCTGCCATAAGGGTGGTGTCATCTGCATATCTGAGGTGATTGATATTTCTCCTGGCAATCTTGATTCCAGCTTGTGCTTCGTCCAGCCCAGCATTTCTCATGAAGTACTCTGAATAGAAGTTAAATAAGCAGGGTGACAATATACAGCCTTGATGTACTCCTTTTCCTGTTTGGAACCAATCTGTTGTTCCATGTCCAGATCTAACTGTTGCTTCCTGACCTGCATATAGGTTTCTCGAGAAGCAGGTCAGGTGGTGTGGTATTCCCATCTCTTTCAGAATTTTCCACAGTTCATTGTGATCCACACAGTCAAAGGCTCTGGCATAGTCAATCAAGCAGAAATAGATGTTTTTCTGGAACTCTCTTGCTTTTTCCATGATCCAGCTGATGTTGGCAATTTGATCTCTGGTTCCTCTGCCTTTTCTAAAACCAGCTTGAACATCAGGAAGTTCATGGTTCATGTATTGCTGAAGCCTGGCTTGGAGAATTTTGAGCATTACTTTACTAGCATGTGAGATGAGTGCAATTGTGTGGTAGTTTGAGCATTCTTTGGCATTGCCTTTCTTTGGGATTGGAATGAATACTGACCTTTTCCAGTCCTGTGGCCACTGCTGAGTTTTCCAAACTTGCTGGCATATTGAGTGCAGCACTTTCACAGCATCATCTTTCAGGATTTGAAACAGCTCAACTGGAATTCTGTCACCTCCACTAGCTTTGTTCATAGTGATGCTTTCTAAGGCCCACTTGACTTCACATTCCAGGATGTCTGGCTCTAGATGAGTGATCACACCATCGTGATTATCTGGGTCATAAATATCTTTTTTTGTACAGTTCTTCTGTGTATTCTTGCCACCTCATCTTAATATCTTGTGCTTCTGTGAGGTCCACACCATTTCTGTCCTTTATGGAGCCCATCTTTGCATGAAATATTCCCTTGGTGTCTCTAATTTTCTTGAAGAGATCTCTAGTCTTTCCTAGTCTGTTGTTTTCCTCTATCTTTGCACTGATCACTGAGGAAGGCTTTCTTATCTCTTCTTGCTATTCTTTGGAACTCTGCATTCAGATGCTTATATCTTTCCTTTTCTCCTTTGCTTTACGCTTCGCTTCTTTTCACAGCTATTTGTAAGGCCTCCCCAGACAGCCATTTTGCTTTTTTGCATTTCTTTTCCATGGAATGAAGGTGGTCCTAGCTAAACACAAAGCTGTTTTTTTGGTTGTATGTGCCGACTAAGGTCCGTCTAGTCAAGGCTATGGTTTTTCCTGTGGTCACGTATGGATGTGAGAGTTGGACTGTGAAGAAGGCTGAGCGCCGAAGAATTGATGCTTTTGAACTGTGGTGTTGGAGAAGACTCTTGAAAGTCCCTTGGACTGCAAGGAGATCCAACCAGTCCATTCTGAAAGAGATCAGCCCTGGGATTTCTTTGGAAGGAATGGTGCTGAAGCTGAAACTCCAGTACTTTGGCCACCTCATGCGAAGCATTGACTCTTTGGAAAAGATTCTGATGCTGGGAGGGACTGGGGGCAGGACGAGAAAGGGTCGACCGAGGATGAGATGGCTGGATGGCATCACGGACTCAATGGACATGAGTCTGAGTGAACTCTGGGAGATGGTGATGAACAGGGAGGCCTGGTGTGCTGCGATTCACGGGTTCGCAAAGATTCGGACACGACTGAGCGACTGAACTGAACTGAACTGAACTGAATCATGTTTCACCCAATCACTATGTAGTTTTAATAAATATTAACATAATAGATTTCACAGGGTCACGGACTTGATGGACGTGAGTCTGAGTGAACTCCGGGAGATGGTGATGGACAGGGAGGCCTGGCGTGCTGCAATTCATGGGGTCGCAAAGAGTCGGACACGACTGAGCGACTGAACTGAACTGAACTGAACAAATTGCCAGTTGTATGGACAATACACTGTATGAGCTCAGAGAGGCTTAAAGGGTGTGGAATGAATTTTTAGAAGGGGAGAACAGTAAGGAAGAGCTTTAGATGCGTCTTTATAGAATAAATTGTTTCAGTAGGAAAAGACAAATCAGACAAAATAATTTCCAATGGAAGTTTAACTTGAGCAAAAATATGGACGTGGAAAAACTTCAAGTACTTATAGGAAACCAGAGTAGGTCAGTAGGTTGAGGACAATGACAGAGAAGGAGGCTGAAACAGAAGGCTATGAATGGCTGTATGGAATTTCTTAAAAGAACAGTTTACTGTGCATAGAAGTAGCCTGACTGAGGTCTATTTTTTTCTACGTCTCTCTGTCTCCACCTCCCTGTGTCTTCCCAGCTATCTTTTTGATTCCCCTTCTCTCAGCCTTCTGATCTAATCTGTTCTTTCTGTGCATCAACCTCCAACTGAAGGCCCCAAGAGCTTTGTATGGCAGATAAAACATATTTATTACTGTTGTGAAGATAAAATAAAATCAGTCATTCTTCAAAGAGTTAAAGAATATTAACGTGTATATATGGAATTTAGAAAGATGGTAACGATGACCCTCTTTTGTGAGACAGCAAAAGAGACACAGATATAAAGAACAGACTTTTGGACTCTGGGAGAAGGTGAGGGAGGGATGATTTGAGAGAATAGCATTGAAACATGTATATTACCATATGTGAAATAGATCACCAGTCCAAGTTCGATGCATGAAATAAGGCACTCAAAGCCGGTGCTCTGGGATAACCATGAGGGATGGGATGGGGAGGGAGGTGGGAGCGGGGTTCAGGATGGGGACACATGTGTACCCATGGCTGGTTCATGTCAATGTATGGCAAAAACCACTACAAATTTGTAAACTAAATTAGCCTCCAATTAAAATAAATATATTAATTAAAAAAACAGAGTAAAAAAAAACCATAAATTGACCTAGGCAATTTGGTTTCCAATGAATTGGTCATTCTGAAAATTGACTTCATGGCACAAAAAGACAAAATTAAAGTGACTATTAACTTATCATCAAACCTGGGGCATCCTTGAGAGCGAAAGAAAGTGCTGTCCATGATTATACTGGGATGACAGACATAATAATGAAATCACAGGACTGCTCACAGAAAAACTGTGAAAGACACTGATTTGGCAAGGTTTGGGATGACATCCAGCCCCCATGCCACCATTTGACTCTCTTGAAGATGAATGCTCTTCTTTCCCTCCCATCAGGTTATAAACTCCTTAGGGCTAGAATTGTGTTCAGTCCCACCTTTGATTCAAGTGTAACTGTTCGCTCAGTGCTCTGTATATCATGGATTCTCAAAAAATGTATATTGACTTCATGGGGAAGGAAAAAAAAAAGTGGATTGTGAGTTGCAGAAAAAGCCTATCAGGAAAGCCAAGGGTGGAGACCCCATGGGAGACCTCAGGGTCACTGGGAAAATGTGGAATTTGTCTGTGATGGAGGTTAGAGCACCAAGAGACTTGCCCCACTTCCTGTGCCCTGGCTGCCCTCTGCCTCTCTAACAGCCAGGTTTCCTCCCTCCATCCCGCTGGCCTTCTTCTGGTCTTGTCCCCAAGCTCTCTATTTGGTTTTCTTTAATTATAAGCTTGGGAACTTCTGCTCCAGGGCTGGAATTTGTGGGCTCCTTTGGGACTTGACAGTTTTAACTTCCTCACTCAGATTCAGTGTTAAGTATTTCACAGGCAACGGGAGACAGTTCTGCAACAGTGGCAGAGAAGCAGCCCATGGAAGGTGTACTGGCCTCAGAGGGTGGGCTCAGATACACAGATCCTGACTCTGTCCCCATCTGCCCACCACCATCTCCTTGACTAACTTCACTTTCTCCATTTCCCCTTATGCTAAGAAGAAGCTGTTGTCTGTCTGAGTCTTGCTGTGTGAGCTAGAGAGTCACAGGGAGGCTGCAGGCAGCACCTCAGCCTGAGTCTGGCTGAGAAGTTGATGGGGGCAGAGGAAGAAGGTCAAAGCTGGGGGAAGGGTCTCCTCCCTGTGTACTCTAACTCAGTAAGTACAAATAAGAAAAGAGCAATGAAATGATTTTGACACTGGAATCTCTGCCATAGGTTATATGCTGAATTTTTTTTCCTTCAGGGAACCCACTTAAAGGTGAGTGAGGATCTTTTCCTGTCACCCTTCTTCTCTCCTCTTTCCAATTCCTATTACTAATTGCTGGTCATTTCACATTTCTGCTTGAATATCATTTTTTCTTCCCACTGTTGTCTGTCTCCTTCAGCATTTTTTCCCTTTTTTTTCCTTGGAGTTGTTGGGGGGCATATACCTTTTAGTGTTATGTGTCTTTTCTGTCTTTCTTCTAGTCCTTTTCTTTTTAAAAATTGTTTAGTTTTAATTGAAGGATAATTGTTTTGCAATATTGTGTTGGTTTATGCCATACATAATAAGAATCAGCCATAGTACCTCTATGTATGTATGTCCCCTCCCTCTTGAACCTCCTTCCCACCTCCCACCCCATTCCATTCCTAGTTTGTCACAGAGCCCATCTTTCTTCTAGTTCTTTGCATTTGATCTATTTCTCTGTTTTTCTTCCTTTAATTTCTAATTGATCTTTTCCCTTTTTCTTTCTCTCGGTTTGGATTGGGAGACTTAGTGTTGGGTTCCTGGGTTGAATAGTGGTTTACAGCAGGAAGACAAGGGATGAGTGGGGAGAGGTAGGGGTGAAGGGGCAGGAAAGACAGGACTGATATGGGACTTAGTGTCAACCTGTCCTCCAATGTATATTTTAGCTACAAAGTGGCTTCTTTATGCTGTCCTTTCCAGGGAAAAAATGAAGCCATTAACTAAATAGCAGAAAAGAATGAAATTAATGAGCAGGAAATTAATAACATGGAATACTAGGATAGTTTCTTGAGTTGTTTCCATATTACATTCACTCATTCAACAATATTTATTGAGTGTATAATGCATGTCAGTTACTGATCTAGGAGCTGGGGATTCCCCAATGAGAAAAAAAAAAAAAAAAGGCATTGGGGGATATGGGTTCTAGTTGAAAAGCAGAAGACAAATCTGTATGAATTAAATGTAGCAAGTCTGACAGTCTTGAATGCTATGAGAAACACAAGGCAGGGAAGGAATGGGGAGGAGAGAAGGATTTCAATTGCAAATAGGTCTGAGGAAGCCCTGGCTTAGAAGGTTAGCTAGTAGGTGAAGGGAAAAGGTAGAGTGTATGTGCGATCAAATTTCCATGAATAGGTAAGAGCAAGCACTAAGGTCCCTGAGGCTGGGATGGGAGTAAACACAGGATGTTGATGAGACCAGAGTAATGAGGATTCTGGGGAGAACAGAAGAAAAGGAGGTCTGAGTGGTGATAGAAAGTCTGTTGATAAAAGCATTCCTTTATTCTTGAAAAATTTTGTCTTTTATTCTTATAGAGATGAGTTCACTTTAGTGGTTAGCTGCTCAGTCATGTCCAACTCTTTGCGACCCCATGGCTACCCTGTCCACGGGGATTCTTCAGGCAATAATGCTAGAGTGGGTTTCCATGCCCTCCTCCAGGGGCTCTTCCCACCCCAGGTCTCCTGCCTTGCAGTGCAGTGTGCAAATAGACTAGGACAGGGGCAGGGATGGAACAGCTGATGAGGCAAATTCAGTTAGAGACCATCATCATCCAGGAGAGCAGTGATGACAGTGTGGCCAGGTAGGATGGGCAAGAATGGAAAGTGGTCAGGGGCAGATATATTTGCAGAAAGAACCACCAGAGATTTATGATGTTGGGATGTGAGAGGGAAGGAGAAATTCAATATGACCCATGTGTTATGTCCTGAGAAACTGGACAGACCTGCCCTTACTTTACATGGGAAGGTAAGACCAGGTGTTTTGTTTTTCCAGAGGAGACCAAGAACTCTATCTGATCACTTTAGGTAGGATAAGCCCATTGAACATCCAAATGGAGATGGTGGGTATGGAGTGTTATAAGAATTAAAATTCAAGGGAGCTTATATGTCATTAATCAACTCTATAGTAGTGTAGTATACGGTGGTGGGTGGGGGAGAAAGTGGAGGTGTGGAGTGTATGTCTTTGAAGGTACATGCAGCCAAATGATTATATACACATTAGGTCCTTAAGATATAAGGAGGAATTTCTGGTGTGAGGTGGAACCTGGTTTGTTCAGCTGATTGATTCAGTCTGGGTCTGATATGGCCAAGATGGTATTTGAAGACTATAGGAACAGTGATTTGTTCCTGTAGTAGGACCTCCCATCACACCTTTGTGTTGTTTTTGGCAAGGATACCTGGGCATGTCTTTTCTGGGCATGAGTCAGAATGTGCTTTGTTCTGCAGGAATTCAGCTCACAGAGCCTACCTCCATGGTGGTGGATCTGGGCAAGCCTATCCTAGTTTTAGAAATTACTCTGTTTCTTTATACAGAGAGTGTATCTTGTGTGATTGCCTTGTTTCCTCTTTGCAAGGAGGTAAAGTAGACATGCTGCTGCTGCTGCTAAGTCGCTTCAGTCATGTCCGACTCTGTGCGACCCCATAGACGGCAGCCCACCAGGCTCCCCCGTCCCTGGGATTCTCCAGGCAAGAACATTGGAGTGGTTGCCATTTCCTTCTCCAATGCATGAAAGTGAAAAGCGAAAGTGAAGTCGCTCACTTGTGTCCGACTCTTAGTGGCCACATGGACTGCAGCCCACCAGGCTCCTCTGTCCCTGGGATTTTCCAGGCAAGAATACTGGAGTGGGGTGCCATTGCCTTCTCCAAAAGTAGACATGAATATATCCTAAATCAATGTCTCCTGGATACCCCTGTAATACATTTGCAGAGAAATTCTATTCTTTTGTAAATATTTCAAGATAGTTCTTACTATATCACTTACTATCCCTCAAAGGAAGAAATATAGCAATGAAGTAGTATACTGAGGTCAAGAACAAGGGCTCCAGCAACTGAAGTGGGAGTCTCTCTACTTTCAGAAAGTGGAAGTTGCAGCTATGTATTTCTTTACGTTGATTATTTTATTCAATCAACACATATGTATTGAGGATATACTATGAACCAGGAAGCCATTAGGGGCTGAACCCATTAGGGGGTACCAATGTCATGGTGAATGATAAATGATGCTCTTATTCCAATAGGATGAGACAGACAATAAAAGTTTTAAAATGTAATCCTGTGTGTGTTGAATGGTATAAGTGTTGTGGACAAAACAAAAGCAAGAAAGGACTTGAAAATGCAAGGTGTTTATAATTTTAGTGACTTTCACAGAATGTATCTCTTAAGAGGTTGGCATTTAAGTAAAAATCTGAAGCAGATGAGAGATAGAAATATGAGGAAAGAGCATTCCAAAGAGAAAAAATGCAAAGATCCAAAGGTTGGGAGTGTCCAAGGGAATTCAAGGAAACACAGTGGGCAAAGGGGACATGGTAGGAAACGAGGTCAGAGATATGAGTGTGCGTGTTTGTGTGTTTATCATGTAGGGCCTTGTGTTCCACTCTAAGTATCTGGGCCTTACTTGGGGTAATTTGGAGCTTCCCTGGTGGCTCATATTTAATTCAAGAAGTCATTGAGATACTTTCAGCATGAGAATTACATTGTATAACTTACATTTTAAGCAGACTCACTTGAACTGTTATGAGAATAGACTCAGGTTTCAATGGTAGAAGCCCGGAGACTGACTAGAAGCCTGTAAGAGCCCATCTAAGAGAGAATAGTGGCTTGGACCAATTCAGCTGTAGAGGAGATAAGCATTAACTGGATTCTGAGATATTCTGAATAGTATAGACAAGAGGTTTTCCTGATAGATTGGATGTAAAAGACATAGAGGAATTAAAAATGATTCTAAGGTATTTGAGCTCAGCAAAATAAAGAACATCTCAAGTATCCATTACTTTCCTTTATTGTAACATATATGAATTATCTCTTGGGATGAAATGGTCCAAGTTCTGCTAGAGATAGTATACTGAGTCCATTTAGTCTTGCTAAAAAGAGTCAGTGCCATATGGGAAAGCCAGTATTTTGTGTATTGAAAGAGGATTGTCCAATAGTCCTGTGACATAAACTAACTCAGATTCTATTCTTCTTGGTATGGATATATACAAATGTAGATAAATGGTTCAGTTCTATGAGATAGCAAATATCCTATCGTCTGTGTTTCGGGAAAAATGAAAGAATGTACTGTGCTAAATCGCTTCTGTCATGTCCAACTCTTTGCAACCCTATGGACTAGCTGGCCAGGCTCCTCTGTCCATGGGATTCTCCAGGCAAGAATACTGGAGTGGGTTACCATGCCCTTCTCTAGGGGATCTGTCCAACCCAGAGATCAAACCCATGTCTCTTACATCTATGGCATTGGCAGGCGGGTTCTTTACCACTGTGCCACCTGGAATGCTCCTATCCTCTTATATATCCCTAAGCATGTACTGTTGTGCTCTAATGAATTGCAAAAGATACAGATGACTGAAGAAGAATAATTCAGAGATAAGTAAAGACATGTCTCTCAATCTCAGAATTTCTCCGTCCATGTTTTCAGGTGCCTGTGAACAGCTGAACCATGGGGATATGGTTAAACCAATCATCCATAGATGGCTTCATTCTCTTGGGCATCTTTTCTCATAGCCAGGCTGATTTTGCCCTATTCTCTGTGGTTATGATGGTCTTCACAGTAGCCCTCTGTGGTAATGTCCTCCTTATCTGCCTCATCTACATGGATCCTCGACTTCATACACCCATGTACTTCTTCCTCAGCCAGCTCTCCCTCATGGACCTCCTGTTGGTCTGTGACATTGTGCCCAAGATGGCGGCCAACTTCCTGTCTGGCAGGAAGTTCATCTCCTTTGTGGGTTGTGCCATACAAATTGGATTTTTTGTCTCTCTCGTGGGATCTGAAGGGCTCTTGCTGGGACTCATGGCTTATGACCGCTATGTGGCCATTAGCCACCCACTTCACTATCCCATCCTCATGAGCCAGAGGGTCTGTCTCCAGATTGCTGTGAGTTCATGGACTTTTGGGATAATAGATGGAATGATACAAATGGTGGGAGCCATAAGCTTACCCTACTGTGGCTCAAGGAATGTGGATCATTTCTTCTGTGAGGTTCCAGCTTTATTGAAACTGGCCTGTGTAGACACATCCATTTTTGATTCCCTGCTTTTTGCTTGCTGTGTCTTCATGCTGCTCCTGCCCTTCTCCATCGTTGTGGCTTCCTATGCTCGAATTTTGGGGGCTGTGCTCCATATGCACTCTGCTCATGCTCGTAAAAAGGCTCTGGCCACCTGTTCTTCCCACCTTACTGCTGTGTCCCTCTTCTATGGGGCAGCCATGTTCATCTACCTTAGGCCTAGGCGCTACCGGGCCCCAAGTCATGACAAGGTGGTCTCTCTCTTCTACACAGTCCTTACACCTATGCTCAACCCTCTCATTTATAGCTTGAGAAATCGGGAAGTGATGGGCGCCTTGAAGAAGGGGCTGGATCACTGCAGGGTTGGCAACTGGCACTGAACACCAGGGCATCAGGAGCCTGGTGCTGCCACCTCCTGTTTGCATAATGTTGGCGAGTCATTCACGCTTTGTGAGTGACTGTTTCCTCATCAATAAATGAGAATCATGACACTGCCCTACCTCACAGGGATTTTGTTGGGATAACTATATGTAAACCTAAAGCACTGTGAGGAAGCAATGCATTGTTATTATTATCATTATTGATCATTTATGAAGTCTTTGAAGGAAATTCACTCTATTTTTAATTCTTCTTGGTTATAATTGTGTTTTATTGAGTGCTTGCTATGTCCTGGGCACAGTCTTTTTTCATTTATGTATCATCTATATTACTTAGTTGATTATTTCACTTAATAAATATAAATATTTTAAATAAAAACTTTCTAGATGGGAGAAATTGAGTCTCTATGATTCTTTATTGGAAGGTTCTTAGTCTAAGGGATGTGGGGGAGGGAGAGGTGTGGAATGGGAGTTTGGGGTTGGTACATGAAAAATACTTCTTTTAGAATGGATAAGCAACAAAGTCCTCCTACTGTGTAGCACAGGGAACTATATCCAATCTCCTGGGATAAACCATAATGGAAAAGAACATTTAAAAAAGAATATATATACGTGTAAAACTGAGTCACTCTGCTGTATAGCGGAGATTGGCAAAACATTGCAAACAAACTATACTTAAATAAAAAATACAAATATATCCCTAACTGCTAATAAATTATTTATATATGTCCAGTACCTGGTTCTGTGCCTCATAGGTACTAATTGCTTAACAAACCTTATTGAATGAAGGCAAGAAGAAGACATCAAAAAGGACATATGTATGAAAACATTTTTAAAAGCACTATTCAGGTGCCAAATTTGCTGTGGCAACTGTGATTATTTCTGTACTTAAAGTTCTGCAAAAGTAAAACTATATATGTTTTGGAAAGTGGAGATTAGAACAGAAATAAAGACAGAATTCGAGCCATTGTTTAATAACTTACGTATCAGTCAGGGTACAGCCAGGAATAAAAACTTTATCAGTTACTTTAGTAGAAAAAGTGTAGTGTAAAGAGTCGTTAACCAGGTATTTGAGAACTGAAATGGCAAAAGAACACTAAGGATTGCAGAGGAAAAAACAATCCGTAAAAAGAAGTTACCCTTCCTAGTGTGAGGTTGTTGTTCAGTTGCTCAGTTGTGTCCGACTCTTTGTGACCCCATGGACTGCAGCACGCCAGGCTTTCCTGTCCTTCACTATGTCCCTGAGTTTGCTCAGATTCATGTCCATTGAATCAATGATGCCATCCAACCACCTCATCCTCTATCACCCTCTTCAACTCCTGCCCTCAATCTTTCCTAGCATTAGAGTCTTTTCCAATGAGTTGGCTCTTCACATCAAGTGACCAAAGTATTGGAGCTTCATCATCAGTTCATGGTATTCTCTTATACTCATTTTTATTTCTGTACAGTCTATAGTAATATCCTACTTTCATTTCTGATTGTAGTTATTTTATTGACTTCTCTCTTTTTGTTTACCATTCTAGCTTAAGCTTGTTCAATTTTGTTTATCTTTAAAGAAAAGACTTTTGGTTTGGTCAATTTTATTTACTGTTTTTTAATCTCTTTATCTTCACTCTAATCTTTGCTTTTTTCATTCTTCTAGCTTTTGGTTTAGTTTTCTCTTTTTCTATAAGTATAAAGTTAGATGATCATTTTGAGTTCTTTACTTCCTTTCTGATATAAGCTGTAAATTTCTCTCTGAGCATTACTTTCCTGGCATCCCATATTTTGGTATATTGTGTTTTCATTTTCATTTGTCTCGAGATTTTTTCTAATTTATCTTTTATTTATTCTTTAGTCCATTTGATTTTTTAAGAGTGTGCTGTTTAATTTCCACATATTTTTGAATTTTCCATTCTCTTCCTATCATTGATATCTAGTTTCATTCTATTTTGGTCAAAGAAGATACGATATGATTTCAATATTTGAAATTTATTGAGACAATTTTTAGTCTAACATATGGTGTATCCTGGGGAATGCTCCATGTACACTTGAGGAGAATGTGTGTCTTCTGTTGCTGGGTGCTGGGTAGAATGTTCTATATATGTCTAGTATACAAAGTTGGGTTATAATATTGTTGGTACCCTCTATTTTCTAATTGATATTCTATCTAGATGTTCTATCAGTTTTTGAAAGTGAAATACTAAGTCTTCAACCATTATCACAGAACTGTCTCTTTTCAGTTCAATTTTATCAAAGTTTGCTTCACATAATTTGGAGCTGTGTTTAATATATGTATGATTAAAATTGTTATAGCTGCTTGATGAATTGACAATTTTCTCGACATAAGATGTACTTAGTCCCCTGTAACATATAATGTAATATAGTACTATATATTTTTTCTTATATTAATATTTCCACCTTTGCTCTTTTTTGGCTATGTTTGTGTGGGGCATCCTTTTTCCATCTTTTTATTTTCCATCTACTTGTGGTTTCAAATCTAAGAGAGTTTCTTATAGACAACATGGAATTGAATGATATTTCAAAAAATGTGTTTTGCCAGTCTTTGCCTTTTAATTGGAGAGCCTAGTTCATTGAAATTTAAAGTAATTACTGATATGGACAGTTACTTCTGCTATTTTGATATTCATTTTCTATATATATATTTTTAGTTTTCCATTTTTTCCATTGCTTCCTTCTGTGTAATTTATTTTTGGGGGGCATTATTTGATTGTTTTTATTCCCTCCTTATTTTATTTTTAAATTTTTAAAATTTTATGTTCAAACCTTTTTAAAAATGTATTTATTTTTTTGGACATGCTGTGATGATTTAAGTTCCCCCTGTAAGATATTAGTTCCCTAACCAGGAATCAAACCTGGGCTCCTGCAGCGAAAGTGTAAAAGTTCTAAGTCTTAACCACTGTACTGCCAGGGAATTCTTTCATTTCCTTTTGTATGTATTTTAAGATATTTTCTTAGCTTTTACCATAGGGAGTACAATTCTTATCTTAAATGTATACTAATTTAGTTTGACTTAATACAAACTTTGCCTTTATAACATACAAAAGTCATGCTCCTACATAGCTCTAGTTTCCTTTATTTTGTTGTTGTCTCTAACACTATATATATATTTTTAACTTTTTATTTTGTATAGGAGTATAGCCAGTTAACAATTTTATAGTAGTTTCAGGTGGACAGCAAAGGGACTCTGTCATAAATATGCATGTATCCATTCTCCCCCAAACTCCCCTCCCATCCAGGGTGCCAGGAACTTGAGCAAAGTTCCATATGCTATACAGTAGGTCTTTGTTGATTATCCATTTTAAATAGAGCGGTGTGTACATGTCCATCCCAAATTCCCTAACTATCTCTTTCCCCCATCTTTCCCCCAGCAACCATAAGTTCGTTCTCTAAGTCTGTGAGTCTCTTTCTGTTTTGTAAGTAAGTTCTCGAATATTATATCTTTACACTTTGTGTAAAGTAAACCTATGTGCAAGTTAACATAGGTTTATAATTATTGTTTAATATATTTACCTCTTAAATAATACAGGGAAAAAATTACAAGCCAAGAAATGCAACAATACTGTTTTAAATACTTACCTTTGTTATTTTTACCAGAGTTCATTATTTCTCATACGGCCTCAAGTTATTGTCCAGTGTCCATTCATTTCAGACTTAATGACATCCTATAACATTTCTTGTAGAAAAAGTCTACTATCAATGTACCCCCTTGGCTTCTGTTTGGCTAAGAATGTCTTATTTCTCCTTCATTTTGAAGTATAGTTTTGCCAGATATAAAATTCTTTGTTTATAGTTTTTTTTTCTATCAGTGTTTTAAAATGTCAGTTAATTTACTTCTTGTCTCCAGTGTTTCTGATGAAAAAATCTATTGCAGATTTTACTGAGCCTGTTACTCAGTCCAAGCTCATACTGCTTGCTGTACAACAGACCAATAAATCTCAAGACAAATTGTTGGGGCAAAGAATAGTGACTTTATTCAGAAAACCAGAAAACTGAGAAGAGGGTGTACTAGTGTCCAAAACGACCATCTTGCCCAAGTTAGAATTCAGGCTTCTTTTACGCAAAAAGGGCAGAATCTGTGGTTGGCGATTGCAAATTTCTTGGTGTCAGAATCCTTTGATCTTGCATCTGTCCAAGTACACCAGATCATGGTGTTCCTGTAAACCTCCAACAGGACAAATGCTATTTTTCTGTTCTGCAGCTTTTTATCTCTACATGGTTGGAAAAGTGTTACATCTTTAAAGATCAGAGCCTTGAGAATGGGCTTTCCTATATATTTCAGGTTATAGACAACATTCTTAACTTGTAGCAAAAGCCATAGAATATAAAAGTTTAAGTAAAAGAAATGGATCCAATATGCAGTCATTTGTTCTATGCTAATACAAGCCCATGTATTGGGTTGGCCCAAAATTTCACCTGAATTTTTCTGATGTTCTAGGGACAAACGAGTACATGATAAATTATTTTTCTCTTGCTGTTTTTAAGATTCTCTTTGTCGGAGAGAACAAGATGTCTGAGGAGTAGGTGGATGGGAGTACACCTCTCACCACAGATACATCAAGACTACACCTTCAGACACAGAAGTGCTTGCAGTACACCAGCTGAGAGTGGGCAGGAATACATGATAAGAGGGAAAGAATATATAGAACCATGCAAAACTCGGTAGGATGAAGGAACTAGGGGGGAAAACAGAAGTGTTAGTAGGACTGGACCTGCCCTCGGCGGGTGGGGGAACTGAAGCAGGCATCTGATCCCCACATCAGGGCAATTGTCTGAGTCAGAGGAGAAACATTTAAGGCTGAGAGTGAAACAGCTGACCTGTGGCAGCCTAAATGGAATGAGAATCAGACAATCCTTGCCACAGTCATACATACACCGGATGGGGACATGGAGTCTGGGGATTGTGGAGCAATCACAGGGCAAGGGCTGCTGTTGACTGAAGAGAGATGGATTGAGAGGAGGTGAGAGAGAAGATTGTGGTGGGAAATGCCTGTGGAGGAAAGACAGGCCATAAAAGCAAGGCAAACTGTTGAGTCACACATAAGTGTTGGAGCCATCACCATAGCCTCTCTCTCCCCACACGCCAGCATCAGCAGCTGAACAATAGAGAGCCTGGCCCATCAAACTCCTGATTCACTGGACTACAGAGCAGGACCCCACCCAGAGTGCTCCTTTAAGTGCCTGACTTGCCGATCTACAGAGTAGGACCCCAGCCAGTGGGGCATCTCTATGTGGCTGACTCGCTGAACAACAGAGAAGGACCCCAGGCAGGGGAGCCCTCTAATTGCCTGAATGGGCGGAGCTATGGAGAAAGACTGGACAAAGAAGCCAGCTACAAGAGGCTTGAAAAAAGACTCTGATAGGGCTATAACTCCTGCGGCAGAGGTAGTCCATGTCCCTGCACACTTGGCGCTGCCAGGGTCCTCACAAGCCAAGCAGGTATGCCACCTTCATGCTCAACTCTCACTGGGGCAGAGCTGCCACAGGCAAGAAAAGTCTTGCATCTGTGTGCACAGGGTCACTTCAGTAGTGTCCAACTCTTTCTGACCCTGTAGACTGTGGCCTGCCAGGCTTCTCTGTCAGGAAGAGGGGTTCTCCAGGCAAGAATACTGGAGTGTATTGGCCAATACTGGTTGCCATAACCTTATAGAGCACTATATTTCCTGCTGCCTTAGCTGCCAACTCCCCTGAGCACCTGGTGCTGCTGGGACCCCAGCAACCCAAGCAGCTGCACCACCGCCATACCTGGCCCTCACAGCAGCAAGCCCAAGTCCTCCAGCACAGCATCAGGGGCAAACCCCAGTGGACTACCAACATACAGAAGTGGAAATAAAACCACAATTGAAACCCAGGGGGAGTGTGGTTAAGGAAGAAGACCCAAAACATTCCCACCAGCTGTACAAGCTGCAGATTAAATCCATACGATCAGCTAGGAAGACTCTGTGTCTATCGAATATATAAAAGTCACTGAGAGCTCCCACCAAAGAAAATGCACTATTTCTGATAGCTGTGGACATTGGAGGCAAGAACATATAGAAGCAGGACCAGATTAGAATCTGAGCTGCCCCCACAGCAGGCCCAGAGATCAACACAGTGTTGGAGGGCATCCTAGGGAGGTGAGGTGGACTGTTACTCCCAGCAAGGGAGAGGACTCTGACAACAGTGACTCAAAAAAAAAAAAAAAAAAAAAAAAAAGAATTTATTATTCTTATGTTTTGACTTGTTCTGTAGATACTTTCGGATTTTTTTCTGTTTTCATTTTTGCTCATCTATTGTAGTTGATGATTTTATTGGCATTATGAAATCTAATTAAGAGTTGAGCTTTTCTTTTTTTCCTCCATCACATTTTTTTTATTGCTGTTATAAATCTCTGCCTCTATGTTGGGCTTTTGCAGTTCTGTGGAGTTTTCCTCCCCCCCTCCCTTTTCTCTTTTTTTAATCTTAATTTATTACACCTATTATATTTTTTCTAAATTTATTCTTTTGCTTGCCTTTCCTACTATTCTTTTCCCCTTACAGCTAATCTTTAATGTATTTAAATCTTCTTCATCTACCTCTATTTAACTGTGCATAGCTATTCTTTCTTTTCTTTTTTTTTTTTTTCTTTCCTTTCCTTTCAACATATTTGTTAGTTTTGTTTTCATTGCTTTATTCCCTACTTGGCACCTTACTTTAGTTTTGTTTTCCAGTTTGTGCTTTAGTTAGTTTTGTTCTCAACTGGTAAATATAATTTTTGATTTCCTTTGTTCACTAGGTCAATCTACAATACTTTATTTTTGTTGGACTGTTTTGACTTTGCCTATGGGTGTATATGCCAGCAAATTTGGAAAACTCAGCAGCGGCCACAGGACTGGAAAAGGTCAGTTTTCATTCCAATCCCAAAGAAAGGCAATGCCAAAGAATGCTCAAATTACTGCACAATTGCACTCATCTCACATGCTAGTAAAGTAATGCTCAAAATTTTCCAAGCCAGGCTTCAGCAATATGTGAACCGTGAACTTTCAGATGTTCAAGCTGGTTTTAGAAAGGGCAGAGGAACCAGAGATCAAATTGTCAACATCCGCTAGATCATTGAAAAAGCAAGAGAGTTCCAGAAAAATATCTATTTCTGCTTTATCGACTATGCCAAAGCCTTTGACTGTGTGGATCACAACAAACTATGGAAAATTCTGAAAGAGATGGGAATACCAGACCACCTGGCCTGCCTCTTGAGAAACCTCTATGCAGGTCAGGAAGCAACAGCTAGAACTGGACATGGAACAACAGACTGGTTCCAAATAGGAAAAGGAGTGTGTCAAGGCTATATGTTGTCACCCTGCTTATTTAACTGATATGCAGAGCACATCATGAGAAACGCTGGACTGGAAGAAGCACAAGCTGGAATCAAGATTGCTGGGAGAAATATCAATAACCTCAGATATGCAGATGACACCACCCTTATGGCAGAAAGTGAAGAGGAACTAAAAAGCCTCTTGATGAAAGTGAAAGAGGAGAGAGAAAAAGTTGGCTTAAAGCTCAACATTCAGAAAATGAAAATCATGACATCTGGTCCCATCACTTCATGGGAAATAGATGGGGAAACAGTGGAAACACTGTCAGACTTTATTTCTGGGAGCTCAAAAATCACTTCAGATGGTGACTGTAGCCATGAAATTAAAAGACGCTTACTCCTTGGAAGGAAAGTTATGACCAACCTAGATAGCATATTCAAAAGCAGAGACATTACTTTGCCAACAAAGGTCCATCTAGTCAAAGCTATGGTTTTTCCAGTAGTCATGTATGGATGTGAGAGTTGGACTGTAAAGAAAACTGAGCACTGAAGAATTGATGCTTTTGAACTGTGGTTTTGGAGAAAACTCTTGAGAGTCCCATGGACTGCAAGGAGATCCAACCAGTCCATTCTAAAGGAGATCAGCCCTGGGATTTCTTTGGAAGGAATGATGCTAAAGCTGAAACTCCAGTACTTTGGCCACTTCATGTGAAGAGTTGACTCATTGGAAAAGACTCTGATGCTGGGAGGGATTGAGGGCAGGAGGAGAAGGGGACGACAGAGGATGAAATGGCTGGATGGCATCACCAACTAGATGGACATGAGTTTGAGTTAACTCTGGGAGATGGTGATGGACAGGAGGCCTGGTGTGCTGTGATTCATTGGGTTGCAAAGAGTTGGACACGACTGAGCGATTGAACTGAATGGAACTGATAGGTGTATATGTATCTGTGTATATTCCATTATTTTAATTATTATTTACCTGACTTTGTAACTGCCTTTTATCTAGGGTTCCTCTTTGGTTTGTCATTTTTGGATATTTGTCGTAATTTCACTTAATGCCATAACAAACCATTTGTTGAATCTTTGTTCTCGACCACAGATTAAGCCCTGAGCCTTTGGAGTGGGAGCACTGACTCCAAGACCCTAGACTTCCAGAGAAGTAATCCTAGGGTGTATCAAATAGTGAGAACTCACACAAAGGAGACCGCTTGAATACAAGATACCAGCATCACCCAACCACCAGTAGCACCCTGTGCAGAACACCTCATCTAAAAACAAACAAAACAAAAATACAAACCTAATCATCAGCAGACAGGATTACTACCTCACTTAGCCTTGCCCATCAGAGGAAAAACAAACAAATAAACAAACAAAAACTCAGCACATATCTCACCCTATACAAAGCTTACACAAACCACTGGACAAACCATAGACGGGCAGAAATCAAAAGGAAGAAAGAATTTGATCCTGAAGCCTGGGAAAAGAAGACCTCAAACACAATAATTTAAAAAAATAATGAAAACCAGAGAAATATTGCACAAATGAAGGAACAAACTAGAAATACAGAAGTCCAAATAAACGAAGAGGAAATAGGCAAAGGACTGAAAAAGAATTCAGAATAATGATAGTAAACATTATCAAAAACCCTGAAAACAAAATGGAGAAAATGCAAGAATCAATTAACAAAGACCTAGAAGAATTAAAGAATAAACATACAAACAACACGATTACTGAAATTAAAAAATACTCTCAGTTTAGTTCAGTCACTCAGTTGTGTCTGACTCTGTGATCCCATGGGCCGCAGCACACCAGGCCTCCCTGTCCATCTCAACTCCCAGAGTTTACCCAAACTCATCTCCACTGAGTCAGTGATGCCATCCAACCATCTCATCCTCTGTCATCCCCTTCTCCTCCCACCTTCAATCTTTCCTAGAATTAGGTCTTTTCAAATGAGTCAGCTCTTCGCATCAGATGGCCTAAGTATTGGAGTTTCAACTTCAGCATCAGTCCTTCCAATGAATATTCAGGACTGATTTCCCTTAGGATGGACTGGTTGGATCTCCTTGCAGTCCAAGAGACTCTCAAGAGTCTTTTCAAACACCACAGCTCAAAAGCATCAATTCTTTGGCGCTCAGCTTTCTTTATAGTCCAGCTCTCACACTCACACATGACTACTGGAAAAACCATAGCCTTGACTAGATGGACCTTTGTTGGCAAAGTAATGTCTCTGCTTTTGAATATGCTGTCTAGGTTGGTCATAACTTGTCTTTAAAGGAGGAAGTGTCTTTTAATTTCATGGCTGCAATCACCATCTGCAGTGATTTTGGAGCCCCCCCCCCCCCCCCAATCAAGTATGCCTCTGTTTTCACTTTTCCCCCATTTATTTGCCACAAAGTGATGGGACTGGATGCCATGATCTTCGTTTTCTGAATGTTGAGCTTTAAACCAACTTTTTCACTCTCTTCTTTCACTTTCATCAAGAGGCTTTTTAGTTCTTCTTCGCTTTCTGCCATAAGGGTGGTGTCATCTGCATATCTGAGGTTACTGATATTTCTCCTGGCAAAACACTCTAGAAGGAATCAGTAGCAGAATATCTGAAGCAGAAGAACAAATCAGTGAGCTGGAAGATAAAATGGTGGAAATAACTTCTGAAGAGCAGAATAAAGTAAAAAGAATGAAAAAAAAAAAAAACTGAGGACAATCTCAGAGACCTCAGGGACAATATCAGACACACCAACATTCAGATCACAGGGGTCCCAGAAGAAGAAGAGTAAAAGAAAAGGTATGAGAAATTTTTTAAAATTTCCCCAACATGGAAAAGGAAATAGTCAATCAAGTCCAAGAGGCACAAAGAGTCTCATACAGGGTAAACCCAAGGAGAAACACACCAAGACACATACTAATCAAATTAACAAAGACCAAACATAGAGAAGGAATGTTAAAAGTAGCAAGGGAGAAGCAACAAGTAACATACAAGGGAAACCCCATACAAGTAACAGCTGATCTTTCAGCAGAAACTCTTCAGGCCAGAAGGGAATGGCAGGATAAATTTAAAGTATTGAAAGGGAAAAATCTACAACCAAGATTACTATACCCAGCAAGGACCTCATTCAAAATTGATGGAGAAATAAAAAGCTTTTCAGACAAGCAAACGTTAAGAGAATTCAGTAGCACCAAATCAGCTTTACAACAAATGTGAAAGGAACTTATATAGTCAAGAAATATGAGAGAAGAAAAAGGATCTACAAATTCAACCCCAAACAATTAAGAAAATGACAATAGGAACATATGTATCAATGATTATTTTAAATGTAAATAGATTAAAGACCCATATATATGTCTACAAGAAACCCACTTCAGACCTCAAGACACATATAGACCGAAGTGAGAGGATGGAAAAATATCTTTCATGCAACTGGGAAGCAAAAGAAAGCTGGGGTAGCAATCCTCATATCAGACAAAATAGACCATTAAAAAAGATTACAAGAGATAAGGAAAGACACTACATAATGATCAAGGGATCAATCCAAGAGGAACACATAACAATTGTAAATATCTATGCACCCAACATAACAGCACTTCAATACATGAGACAAACAGAAATAAAAGGAGAAACTGACAGTAACACAGTAATAGTAGGAGACTTTAACACTCCATTCACACCAGTGGCCAGATCATCAAAATAGAAAATTAATAAGGAAACACAAGTCTTAAATGATACATTAGATGAGTTGGATCTCATTGATATCTTCAGGACATTCCATCCAAATACAGAAGAATATACCTTCTTCTCAAGTGCACATGGAACATTTTCCAGGATACACCATATCTTGGGTCACAAATCAAACCTCAGTAAATTTATGAAAATTGAAATTGTATTAAGCATTTTCTCCAGCCACAAAGTTATGAAACTAGATATCAATTACAAGAAAAAAATTGTAAGCACAAACACATGGAGATTAAACAACACATTTCTAAGTAACCAACAGGTTACTGAAGAAATCAAAAGGGAAATAAAAAATTTCTATAAGCAAATGACACTGAAAACATGACAACTCAAAACCTATGGGATGTGGAAAAAGCAATTCTAAGAGGGAAGTTTATAACAATACAGTCCTGCCTCTAGAAATAAGAAAAACATTGAATAGACAACCTCAATTTACACCTAAAACAACTTGGAAAAGAAGACAAAAAACCTCCAAAATTAGTAGAAGGAAAGAAATAGTAAAGATCTGAGCATAAATAAATGAAAAAGAAATGAAAGAAACAATAGTAGAGATTAATAGAACTAAAAGCTGGTTCTTTGAGAAAATAAGCAAAATTGACAAACCTTTAGCCAGACTCATTGAGAATAAAAGAGAGAAGAATCAAATCAACAAAATTAGAAATGACCCAGAGAGATGTTGTGGGGAGGGAGGTGGGAGGGGGGTTCATGTTTGGGAAAGCATGTAAGAATTAAAGATTTTAAAATTAAAAAAAAAAATGAATCCAAAAAAAAAAAAAAAGAAAAAAAGAAAAAGAAGAGGTTACAACGGACAGTGCAGAAATACAAAGGATTATAAGAGAGTATTATGAACAACTATATGGCAATAAAATGGATAACCTGGAAGAAATGGACAGATTCTTAGAAAAGTTCAATCTTCCAAGACTGAACTAGGAAGAAATAGAAATTATGAACAACTCGATTACAAGCATTGAAATTGAAGCTGTGATCAAAAATCTCCCCAACAGCAAAAGCCTAGGACAAGATAGCTTCACAGAAGAATTCTATCACATTTAAGGAAAAGCTAATGCCTATCCTTCTAAAACTCTTTCAAAAAAACTTCAGAGGAAGGAACACTCCCAAATTCATCTTACAATGCCACCATTACCCTGATACCAAAACCAGACAAAGAACACAAAAAAAGAAAACTACAGGCCAATATCACTGATGAACATAGTTGCAAAAATCAACAGAAGTTTAGCAAAAAAAAAATTCAGCAGCATATCAAAAAGGTCATACAGCATGATTAAGTTGGGTTTATTCTGGGAATTCAAGGATTCTTTGATATATGCAAATCAATCAGTGTGATACACCATATTAACACACTGAAGGATAAAAACCATATGATCATCTCAATAGATGCAGAAAAAGCCTTTAACAAAATTCAGCACCCATTTATGATTAAAATTCTTGAAAAAAATGGGCATAGAAGGAACCTACCTCAACATAGTAAAGGCCATATATGATAAGCCTACAGAAAATATTCTTCTCAATGATGAAAAACTGAAACCATTCCCCCTAAGATCAGGAACAAGATAAAGGTATCCACTCTCACCACTAGTATTCACCATAGTTTTGGAAGTCCTAGCTATAGCAATCAGAGAAGAAAAAGAAATAAAAGGAATTCAGATCAGAAAAGAAGTAAAGCTCTCACTGTTTGCAGATGACATGATACTGTACATAGAAAACCCTAAAGATAGTATCAGAAAATTACTAGTGCTAATCAGTGAATTCAGCAAAGTTGCAGGATACAAAATCAATACACAGAAATCACTTGCATTTCTATATACTAACAATGAAAAATCAGAAAGGGAAATTAAGGAATCAATCCCATTCACCATTGCAACAAAAATAATTAAATATCTAGGAATAAACTTACCTAATGAGATAAGAACTGTACACAGAAATTTATAAGACACTAATGAAAGTAATCAAAGACAACATAAACAGATGGAGAGATATTCCATGTTCCTGGGTAGAAAGAGATAATATTGTGAAAATGACTATACTACCAAATGCAATCTACAGATTCAATGCAATCCCTATCAAATTACCAGTGGTATTTTTCACAGGACTAGAACCAAAAATTTCACAATTCATATGGAAACACAAAAGACCTGGAATAGCCAAAGCAGTCTTGAGAAAGAAGAATGGAGCTGGAGGAATCAACCTGCCTGACTTCAGATTATACTACAAAGCTACAGTCATCAAGGCAGTATGGTACTGGCACAAAAACAGAAATGTAGACCAATGGAACAAGACAAAAAGCCCAGAAATAAACCCATGTACCTATGGGTACCTTATTTTTGACAAAGGAGGCAAGAATATACAATGGGGCAAAGACAGCCTCTTCAATAAATGAGGCTGGGAAAACTGGATAGCTACATGCAAAAGAATGAAATTAGAATACTTCTTAACACCATACACAAAGATAAATTCCAAATGGATTAAAGACCTAAATAAATGTAAGACCAGAAACTATGAAACTCTTAGAGGAAAACAGGCAGAACACTTGATGACATAAATCAAAGCAAGATCCTCTATGACCCACCTCCTAGAGTAATGGAGAAAAAAAAACAAAAGTAAGCAAGTGGGACCTGATTAAACTTAAAAGTTTTTGCACAGCAAAGAAAACTATAAGTAAGGTGAAAAGACAGCCCTTGGAATGGGAGAAAGTAATAGCAAATGAAACAACTAACAAAGGATTAATTTCTAAAATATACAAGCAGCTCATACAACTCAATGCCAGAAAAACAAACAGCCCAATCAAAAAGTGGGAAAAAGACTTAAACAGACATTTCTCCAAAGAAGATATACAGATAGCTAACAAACAGATGAAAAGATGCTCAATCTCACTCATTATTAGAGAAATGCAAATCAAAACTACAGTGAGATATCACTTCACACCAGTCAGAATGACCATCATCAAAAAGTCCACAAATAATAAATGCTGGAGAGGGTATGCAGAAAAGGGAACACTCTTGCACTGTTGGTGGGAATGTAAATTGATACAGCCACTGTGGAAGATGGTATAGAGATTCCTTGAAAAAATAGGAATAAAACCATCATATGACCCAGCAATCCCACTCCTAGACATATACCCTGAGAAAACCAAAATTGAAAGAGACACGTATATATCCTTTTTCATTGCAGCACTGTTTACAATATCTAGGACATGGAAGCAACCTAGATGTCTGACCTAGATGACAGATGAATGGATAAAGAAGCTGTGGTACATGTACACAATGGAATATTACTCAGCTATAAAAAGGAACACGTTTGAGTCAGTTCTGATGAGGTGAATGAACCTAGAACCTATTATACAGTGTGAAGTGAAGCAGAAAGAGAAAGATAAATATCATATTCTAACACATATATGTGCTATCTAGAAAAAAATGGTACTGAAGAATTTATTTACAGGGCTGCAATGGAGAAACAGACAGAGAATAGATTATGGACATGGGGAGAGGCGAGGAGAGGGTGAGATGTATGGAAAGAGTAACATGGAAACTTACATTCCCATATGTATAATAGGTAGCCAAGGGGAATTTGCTGTATGTCTCAGGAAACTCAAACAGAGGCTCTGTATCAAGCTAGAGGGGTGGGATACAGTGGGAGATGGAAGAGAGGTTCAAAAGGGAGGGGATATATGTATACCCACGGCAGATTCATGTTGAGGTTTGACAGAAAATGACAAAACTCTGTAAAGCAGTTATCCTTCAATAAAAAAAATAAATTAAAAAAAGATTCTCTTTGTTCTTACCTTCCAATAATTTAATTATAATGTGTAAGGATATCTCATGTTTGTGCTTTTTGAAATTCATTGAACTTAAATGTGTTGATTCAAGTCTTTTTATCAAACTTGAACAGTTTCAATATTTATTTCTTTAAATATTCTTACAGTGTCTTTCTTTCCTCTCTTTCTTGAAAAGAAAGAAATGCCTATGTTGCTTTGCTTGATGACGTCCCATAGTCTTTTAGATTCTTTTAGTTATTCTTTATTCTTTTTTCTTTCTACTTCTTAGATTTGCTAATCTGAATTGACCATAATCAAGGGCTCTTATTTTAAATTTTGCTTTCTAAAGTGTGATATTGATGCCTCTAGTGAGTTTTTCATTTCAGTTATGCACTTTTCAGGTTCAGAATGTTTGTTTGTTTCATTTTATAATTTATATCTATTGATATGCTCTATTTATTCATGGATTGCTTTCCTAAAATATTTCCTAAAAATTGTTTTCTGTAGCTTTTTCTCCATAGTTTCCTTCAGCACTTGGAGAATATTTAAGTCAGTTGACTTAAAGTCTTTGTCTGATAGGTTTAATGTCTGCTTTCTCAAGGATAGCTTCTTTGCATTTCTTGTCTTTATAGTTTGTGATTTTTCACTGACAATTGGATATTTTGAATATGATAATGTGGTAACTCTGGAAATTAGATTCTTCTTCCTCCTTCTCAATATTGCTTCTGTTGCTTGCTATAGGCTTTATTTGTTTAATGAGATTTATAAATGATTTTTGTAAAGTCTGTATTTTGTCTCTATTTTGGGGGGTTTAGAGGGAATGGAGGGAAGTTACACTAGTAACTGCATTTCTATAACAGGGAAAGGAATTTAGTTTGTCTATTCAGTTACAGCTCAGCGCAAGCAGCTGCGCCGGCCGGCGCACTCAGCGCAAGCGGCCGAGAGGAGCCACCCCGGGACCGAGGCCAGGGACAGTGGCCAGGAGATCAACCCACGTCCAGGGAGTGGTAGCTGCACTGGCGCAGGAGGGACTAGAGGATATCCCACGTTGAAGGTCAGGAAGGGCGGCAGTGAGGAGGTACCCTTTGTCCAAGGTAAGGAGCAGTGGCTGCGCTTTGCTGGAGCAGTCATGAAGAGATACCCCACGCCCAAGGTAAGGGAAACCCAAGTAAGATGGTAGGTGTTGCAAGAGGCCATCAGAAGGCAGACACACTGAAACCATACTCACAGAAAACTAGTCAATCTAATCACACTAGGACCACAGCCTTGTCTAACTCAATGACACCAAGCCATGCCCACGGGGCAACCCAAGACGGGCGGGTCATGGTGGAGAGGTCTGACAGAATGTCATCCACTGGGGAAGGCAATGGCAAACCACTTCAGTATTCTTGCCTTGACAACCCCATGAACAGTATGAAAAGGCAAAATGATAGGATACTGAATGAGGAACTCCCCAGGTCAGTAGGTGTCCAATATGCTACAGGAGATCAGTGGAGAAATAACTCCAGAAAGAAAGAAGGGATGGAGCCAAAGCAAAAACAATACCCAGCTGTGGATGTGACTGGTGATAGAAACAAAGTCTGATGCTGTAAAGTGCAGTATTGCATAGGAACCTGGAATGTCAGGTCCATGAATCAAGACAAGTTGGAAGTGGTCAAACAGGAGATGGCAAGAGTGAACATCGACATTCTAGGAATCAGCAAGCTAAAATGGACTGCAATGGGTGAATTTAACTCAGATGACCATTATATCTACTACTGCGGGCAGGAATCCCTCAGAAGAAATGGAGTAGCCATCATGGTCAACAAAAGAGTCTGAAATGCAGTACTTGGATGCAATCTCAAAAACGACAGAATGATCTCTGTTCATTTCCAAGGCAAACCATTCAGTACCACTGTAATCCAAGTCTATGTCCCAACCAGTAATGCTGAAGAAGCTGAAGTTGAATGGTTCTATGAAGACCTACAAGACCTTGTAGAACTCACACCCAAAAAAGATGTCCTTTTCATTATAGGGGACTGGAATGCAAAAGTAGGAAGTCAAGAAACACTTGGAGTAACAGGCAAATTTGGCCTTGGAATGTGGAATGAAGCAGGGCAAAGACTAATAGAGTTTTGCCAAGAAAATGCACTGGTCATAGCAAACACCTTCTTCCAACAGCACAAGAGAAGACTCTATACATGGACATCACCAGACGGTCAACACCGAAATCAGATTGATTATATTCTTTGCAGCCAAAGATGGAGAAGCTCTATACAGTCAGCAAGAACAAGACCAGGAGCTGACTGTGGCTCAGATCATGAACTCCTTACTGCCAAATTCAGACTTAAATTGAAGAAAGTAGGGAAAACCGCTAGACCATTCAGGTATGACCTAAATCAAATCCCTTATGATTATACAGTGGAAGTGAGAAATAGATTTAAGGGCCTAGATCTGATAGATAGAGTGCCTGATGAACTATGGAATGAGGTTAGTGACATTGCACAGGAGACAGGGATCAAGACCATCCCCATGGAAAAGAAATGCAAAAAAGCAAAATGGCTGTCTGAGAAGGCCTTACAAATAGCTGTGCAAAGAAGAGAGGTGAAAAGCAAAGGAGAAAAGGAAAGATATAAGCATCTGAATGCAGAGTTCCAGAGAATAGCAAGAAGAGATAAGACAGCCTTCTTCAGCGATCAATGCAAAGAAATAGAGGAAAACAACAGAATGGGAAAGACTAGAGATCTCTTCAAGAAGATTAGAGATACCAAGGGAACATTTCATGGAAAGATGGGCTCGATAAAGGACAGAAATTGTATGGACCTAACAGAAGCAGAAAATATTAAGAAGAGGTGGCAAGAATACACAGAACTGTACAAAAAAGATCTTCACGACCCGGATAATCACGATGATGTGATCACTAATCTAGAGCCAGACATCCTGGAATGTGAGGTCAAGTGGGCCTTAGAAAGCATCACTACGAACAAAGCTAGTGGAGGTGATGGAATTCCAGTGGAGCTATTTCAAATACTGAAAGATGATGCTGTGAAAGTGCTGCACTCAATATGGCAGCAAATTTGGAAAACTCATCAGTGGCCACAGGACTGGAAAAGGTCCATTTTCATTCCAATCCCAAAGAAAGGCAATGCCAAAGAATGCTCAGACTACCGAACAATTGCACACATCTCACACGCTTGTAAAGTAATGCTCAAAATTCTCCAAGCCAGGCTTCAACAATATGTGAACCGTGAACTTCCTGATGTTCAAGCTGGTTTTAGAAAAGCCAGAGGAACCAGAGATCAAACTGCCAACATCTGTTGGATCATCAAAAAAGCAAGAGAATTCCAGAAAAACATTTCTGCTTTATTGGCTATGCCAAAACCTTTGACTGTATGGATCACAATAAACTGTGGAAAATTCTGAGAGAGATGGGAATACCACACCACCTGACCTGCCTCTTGAGAAATCTGTCTGCAGGTCAGGAAGCAACAGTTAGAACTGGACCTGGAACAACTGACTGGTTCCAAATAGGAAAAGAGTGCGTCAAGGCTGTATATTGTCACCCTGCTTATTTAACTTCTATGCAGAGTACATCATGAGAAACGCTGGACTGGAAGAAACACAAGCTGGAATCAAGATTGCCAGGAGAAATATCAATAATCTCAGATATGCAGATGACACCACCCTTATGGCAGAAAGTGAAGAGGAGCTAAAAAGCCTCTTGATGACAGTGAAAAAAAGAGTGAAAAAGTTGGCTTAAAGCTCAACATTCAGAAAACGAAGATTATGGCATCTGGTTCCATCACTTCATGGGAAGTAGATAGGGAAACATTGGAAACAGTGTCAGACTTTATTTCTGGGGGCTCCAAAATCACTGCAGATGGTGACTGCAGCCATGAAATTAAAAGACGCTTACTCCTTGGAAGAAAAGGTATGACCAACCTAGATAGCATATTGAAAAGCAGAGACGTTACTTTGCCGACTAAGGTCCGTCTAGTCAAGGCTATGGTTTTTCCTGTGGTCATGTATGGATGTGAGAGTTGGACTGTAAAGAAATCTGAGCACCAAAGAATTGATGCTTTTGAACTGTGGTGTTGGAGAAGACTCTTGAGAGTCCCTTGGACTGCAAGGAGATCCAACCAGTCCATTCTGAAGGAGATCAACCCTGGGTGTTCTTTGGAAGGAATGATACTAAAGCAGAAACTCCAGGACTTTGGCCACCTCATGCAAAGAGTTGACTCATTGGAAATGATTCTGATGCTGGGAGGGATTGGGGCAGGAGGAGAAGGGGACGACAGAGGATGAGATGGCTAGATGGCATCACGGACTCGATGGACGTGAGTCTGAGTGAACTCCGGGAGTTGGTGATGGACAGGGAGGCCTGGCTTGCTGCAATTCATGGGGTCACAAAGAGTCGGAGACGACTGAGCGACTGAACTGAACTGAACTGATTCAGTTTAATTTCAGAACAAATATTTTATAGTTAAATTTATTATTTCCATTTTACAAATGAGGAAACTGGGGTTCACATGGGTCCCTTCCCTAAAAGAAGTTTAAACAACATGGACTTACAGCTCTGCCTGACTTCAAGGTAAAGTGTCTGTGCTATGCTACCTTTACTTTTGTAAATTTTTTAGTATAACAAAAGCTCAACTGGGTTAGAGATGGCAGAAAGATGGGCAGGAGGAGGTCAGTCCAGCGACAGATTACCTCTTTATCATAGCAGATTGTTTGTTGACTCTTTCATCTCTTGAGGACTTTGAATTGCAGCAGAATTGGACTCAGAGGTTAGAAGGGTCAGTATGATTTTGGGTGGGCATCTCTTCATTTATCCTGGGTGTCCCTGGTGGTGCAGTGATAAAGAATCTGCCTCCCAATGCAGGAGATGCAGGAGACATAGATTGAATCTCTGGGTTGAGAAGATCTCCTGGAGTAGGAAATGGAAACCCAGTCCAGTATTCTTGCCTGGAAAATTTCATGGACAAAGGAGCCTGGTGGACTACAGCCATGTTGTCGCAAAGAGTCAGACATGACAGCACACAGTGTACCCTCTTCATTTAACCTAGATAATGGGAACAGGCAGAAGGAATCAGAGGGGCAACAGTCTGGAAGACTCTGGAAGATGTCCTGGTGGCTTCATCTGCACACATTATTTACTGGACATGTACAAAGTAGAACACAACTCAGAACAAAACCCAACATTTCCCATTCCATTTTGGAATGGAAGGAGAGCTGATTTCCCCCAGATTGTCCTATAGAATCTCTTTCCAGTTTTCTTCTCTACATATCCCCAGGAGAGATTTTGTTTTGCGGTGAGATCAGGTGAGCAGATAACTTTGAAGGAGACTTCCTTTCCCAAGAGATTTAATTGCAAGGGACTGGGAACAAAGATGTTGCAGAAGATGGTTCTCTAAGGATTTGTGAAAACAGAAGTAACTTTTCTCAGTCACAGCAGAAGGGAGAACAATGGATGGCAGTGAGGGTTGGCAAGGAATAAAGTCTCTTAGACAGATGCTTGACCTAGCCCAGCAAGGGGTTTCTTCCACAGGTGAGAGGCTCTATATTTTCTCCCAACCAGAAGCCCCTTTTCTTCTGGTCTGACCCACTCCCACACTGCTTTCCTTGGGGATGAGGAATGTCTGGTCTCTATGTACTCTAATTTTTGTTCCTGAAAGACTCTTTCTTAACCCTTAAAGATTTTGCCAGGTTTTAGCATGGAACTCTCACTTCCAGGTTTTCCTAGATTTCTACATTCTTTCAGACTCATTTTCTTCCATTTTAAACCAGTCTTAAGTGCATTTCTTCAGAAACATGGTGAAAGGCATTTAATATTTTCTCCCTCAGCTTGGGAAGTACCCACAACACCACAGCTAACTGCTATTTTCATAGGACAGGAGGATATTCTTGAGGTGTTCTGACCACACAAGACTTTATTTCTCCTGAAAATTTCTTTTCTTTACATTTCCTAAGTCCCTCCTGATTCCATTTCAAGCCCATTTCCCTTAAGAAGATTGCAAGATCTTTCTTGCAATGAGAGAGATCCCACTGTAGACCCAACTGACCAATCTGATCAATCCTCCCTGGGTTGTGGAATCTGCTCACCAAGGACGTAGGGCTCCCAGTGGGATCTGCCTCTTGATTCCTCAGGCTTTCCTGATGTCATTGATTACCTGGGTTCAGGTAAGGCTCTTCCTTGCTGTGTCTTGTATTTCACCTCTCCGCTATCAAATGTTTTTTACCCCACCACCATTCCTGCCATTCTCCTGTTTACAATTTCTCTTAAGGTAGAAAACGTGTGTGGTTAAATTTTACTTCTGAAAAAAAAGTTTTTTCCCTCTCTTAATTCTTTATTCCTTGGGTAGAACTAGAGAAGACCTGAGGGTTGTTTGATTGAGGTTTTCAGTTTAAAGCTTGGGAGACTGAGACCCAGAAAGAGAAGATGACCTCCTCAGGGTCTCATCACAAGTTTCAGGAAGAGTGGGCACAATTTGTCTTTTCAAGTCTAGAGAGAATGCAACAAAGTCTAGACTACCTGAAATTGGCTGACTCGGGGTACTGGGAGAGTTATCTGTCTGTGATGATGTCTGGTTGTTAGATTTTGAAAGACAGGATAAAATCCTCTACTTACATATGTGCCTATATTTCAAACCCTAGAAAACAAATTTCTGCTTGCTGTTCCCCAACACCCTGTATATATATTTTTTCTTTTGGAAGTCCTCTCCAATACCCCATCTAGTTGAATGTCAGAGCTCTACTCTCATTTGGAGAAATATGTTTTGATGTTCCTGCTCCCTTCTTTTCCAACCCTGTAGCTTCTTTCTCTTTGAGAAAGTTACCCTATAGGTTTGACTTTCCACCTTTCTGCTGTCTGACAAAATTCCCAGGTGTACCTCTGCAGGAGTGTCATGTACAGACTTGGGCTCTGGCAAGTCTGATCTGAGTGGTGCAGGAAACCCTTTCTGTCCTAAAATATCTCCTGCTTTGCCTGAGTAAAATCTTATATGTTGCCACCTGGGAAGGCTTTCTCTGGAGAAATTTGTATCTCAATAGATAGCAGAGTGTTAGATTATATTATAGTGGGGTTTCCTTTATTAGCAAAGATCAGTTTTCCCAATCAATTCATTAAAAGACATTTATTGAAAATCAATTGATACATTTGGTAAGTCAGAGTAAACAGTTCAAATTTTCTTTCAACTTGTATATTCTGATTCCCTGTGCAATTAACTTAAAAAAAAAATCTTACCTCTTTTACTGCCTTTCTGCTACCACCTTTGTCCAGAGCATAATAAGTGACAGAGGTTGTAGACATCATAATAATTGCCACTGTGTATAGGGCTTCCCTTGTAGCTCAGTCAGTAAAGAATCTGCCTGCAGGGCAAGAGACCCGGGTTCGATCCTGGGTTGGGAAGATTCCCTGGAGAAGGAAATGGTGACCAATTCCAGTATCCTTGCCTGGAAAATCTCATGGACAGAGGAGCCTGGTGGGATGCAGTCAATGGGGTCCCAAAGAGTTGGGCACGACTGAGTGACTAACAGTTACTTATAGTGCACTTACTGTATACCAGACACTAGAGTAGAGGCTTTACATACGTTATCCTATTTTACCCTCATTTTATCCTTTAAAGATGATAAAACTGGGGGGTCAAAATGGTTAAGGAACATGCCCCACACTGCCCACAACCATCTCCTGCTTGGACAATCGTAGCCAATTACTAGTAGTTACTTCTCTCCCCTGTCTTCTTGTCTCTCTGCCATTCAGCAACTAGGCAGACCTGCTCCTTTTCTCAACAGCCAAGGATACCCACCATTTGCAGAGCCTTTTCTGTGTGAGCTTTTAAACATGTGAACTCATTTAATCTTTATAACCACTGTGGATGATGATTATCCTTGTCATCATTTTATTGATGAGATGAAAGTTTCAGTGAGCACTTGCCCAATGCTAATAATTGGCCAAATTCTATCTCTTAACCATGACCTGGTGATATATAAGTTTCCATTCCAACTCTTGAATCTGAACATTCATGGGTAGGCTCCCTCCACTGCCTCCCTATGTGGATGCTCTCTCAGTCAATAGGCCCAACTTGCCTCCCCCATCAATATTTTGCTTTCTCTTCTCTGCCTCAAGCTCTGTCTTTTCCCTGTCTCTGAAGTATTTAACTGACTTCTGCTAAGTTTGGATATTCCAATTATCCTTCAGGATCCAACTTCACCTCCTGGGCATCCGGAGGCCTCCCTTGATTCCACAGAAGAGTGGAGAACTTCCTCCCTGTTACCCTTAAGGGCAGAGAGATTGCACCCATGGGAATTGCTGGGCTGCCACCTCCCCTTAGTGCTACATGCTCTTGGGTGTGAATAGGTAACACCTGTGGTGCACATAGAGCCCACACTAACAGTCTTTGTGTTCAGTAAACTTAAGTTTGGGGAAACCCATTATTGAAAGTGTAAACAACACCACCAGATAAATAATGTCAATTTAGAAATAAAATGCAGTTTCTTTTCACTTTTTAAGAGAATATAATAGAACTGCAGGCTTTCTGTCCATGATTGTGCACATAAGCACCAAATTTTGTATATAATTTCAGGGTTTATAAATTCCGATTTAAGCAAACTTTGATGTTCTGTTGGTCAATAAGATACTACTAGATTAATCAGCAACATATTAATTCTAGACACCAACTGATATGAGAGGAGAGACGACTGAGGAGGAGGGACTTGATGGAAGAGTCAGAATTTGGGGGGTTGGGAGGAAAGATCAACAGGAGTGTCAGATCCCAGGAGAGGAGTGTTTCTGCTTATCCAGTCTATTCTCAGCACCTAGAACAGAACCTGGCACCTTATAGGTGTTCAGCAAGTGTCACCTGAATGAGTGAATAATCAGGGAAGGCCTTCCAGGCAGATAGCATGGTATGAATTCAAGCACAGACTCTGTCCAGTAGAAATCTGAGTGGACTTGGACATATGGAGATGAAGTCTGGGACTCAACAGGCAGGTCTGGCATATCCGGATCTGTTGAGTTTGGCCTTACAGGGTCTGTGGATCTCTGTTCACCTGGAAGAAGACAGGCTCTTGAACATGACTGCAGGATGTTTCAGTGGGGGTTGGGAAGGAAGCTGGGAAGGGTCAGGCCATTGTACAGCTTCTCTCTGTAAGCAACTGTAAGCAACTCTGTGAGACTGTAAGCAACTGCCTCTGAGGAAAGCCAGAAGAGTTTGGAGACAATCCAGTCTGCTCCACAGCTCTTCCCAGAAGGGTGGGCAGAGCCAGAGACATTGGGCTCTCCCAGCTCCCAGAGTCCCAGAACTCAGAGAGCTCATTAATGTGTTGATAGTGGGAGAATTCTGTGCCTCTGCCTGGCTGCCTTCTGCACTCAGGGACTCCTTTTCCTATGTCTTCTCCCATCTGTGCCATTGTCTTTCCCTGATCCTTCTCTCTCAGCATCTGTGTTTCCTTTTCTCACCATGTTTGTGTTCTCTACTTTCTCTGTCTCTTCTGGGGAAGAATAATTTTTTATATTGCAACACAATTCTCTATTTCTTTTTTTTTATATTTTTTCGTGGCTGTTAATCTTGTCTCATTTTCCATGACATTTTCTCATTGTCCCTTTCATCTCTCGCCTCCTCTCCTGGTCCATTATTCATGTTTCTCCTCATCCCTCAGCTCTCTAATCCCTCACCCTCTTTCTTTCACATTCGAATCCTATTGCTCTACAAGGCTTACAATCTTTGCCTGGAATGGGATTATCAATTTGATCCTATGTGGTACGAGTGTGGTGTGTATGGCTAGTTAGCTTTGACAACAAAGAGATCCCCCACATACCCCCCCAAGCTGACATTGAGAATTGTATTTGTCCAATGTTGCTAAAATATAAATTATTTTAAAAAATGTCCTAATGTTTAATTTGTTGAGTGTGTCTTAAAAGTTATGTTACAATGCAAGCTGAAAGAGCAAAGATCTACCACATATGCTAGTTATCTGCTGATGACAATCTTCACTTAAATCCAGAAACACATAAATACGTTCTTGTCAAAAAGTCAGTCATTATAGATTAAGTTAGAGTTCCTCTTTGACCACTATCCTCACTCAGTTCTAACCTTCTCTCCAGAAGTAGCCATTATTATCCTCTGTGCCCTTCAGGACTTTATGTGTACTTGTTTTTTATATTCTTGCCTCCCCACTTAATATTCCCAAACCTTATTCCAATTTGGTTAAAGAGTTGTATCTTTTAGTTTGATTTTCTCTAGTTACTAGTGAAATAAAGCAGTCTTTTTTGCTTATGTTTTGGTGAAGTAAAGAATTTATTGCAGGGCATCAAGGAAGAAGAATGATGTAAAGCAGTTTTTATTTAATGTTTATTTGGATTTTTTCCCCCTGAGAATTACTGCTTATTTTGTTTATACTTTATCTTATTATATTGTGTTATTCTTTAAACATTTTGAATAGAAAAATGTTATGAATTGCTGTCTAATATATATTTTATAATATATGATTAAAATTTTTTATTTTATATTGGAGTATAGTTGATTTGTGAGGCTTGTTAGTTTCAGGTATATAGCAAAGTGATTTGATTATACGTATCTATTCTTTTTTCATGTGACTTTCTTTTTCAGATTCTTTTTCAATTTATTATTACAGAATATTGAGTAGAGCTCCCTGTGCTAAACAGAAGGTCCTTGTTGATTATCTATTTTACTTATAGTAGTACGTATATGTCAATCCCAATCTCCTAATTTATCTCTCTCCTTCACTTTTCTCCTTTGGTAACTATCAGTTTGTTTTCTGTGAGTCTATTTCTGTTTTGTAAATAAGTTCATTTTTTAGATTCCACATATTTTTTATATGAAAAATTGTTTTTATTTTTATTAAAAATTATTTATTTATTTATTTTAATTGGAGGTTAATTACTTATAATATTGTATTGGTTTTGTCATACATCAACATGAATCTGCCACAGGTATACACGTGTCCCCCATGCTGAACCCCCCTCCTTCCTCCCTCCCAGCACCATCCCTCTGGGTCGTCTCAGAGCACCAGCCCCAAGCATCCAGTATTATGCATCGAACCTGGACTGGCAATTCATTTCATATATGACATTATACATATTTCAATGTCATTCTCCCAAATCATCCCACCCTCTCCCTCTCCCACAGAGTGCAAAAGACTGTTCTATACATCTGTGTCTCTTTTGCTGTCTCACATACAGGGTTATCATTACCATCTTTCTAAATTCCCTATATATGCGTTATTGGTGTTTTTCTTTCTGGCTTACTTCACTCTGTATAATAGGCTCCAGTTTCATTCACCTCATTAGAATTCATTCAAATGTATTCTTTTTAATGGCTGAGTAATATTCCATTGTGTATATGTACCACAGCTTTCTCATCCATTCATCTGCTGATGGACATCTAGGTTGCTTCCATGTCCTGGCTATTATAAACAGTGCTGTGATGAACTTTAGGGTACACGTGTCTCTTTCAATTCTGGTTTCCTCGATGTGTATGCCCAGATGCCACATATTAAGTGATATTTTATTTATTATTACATACTTACTATATAAAACAGGTAGTATATATATGTATACTTCATTCTTTATGTCATATTTAAATGCATCTAGTCTTTGTCCTAGGTCATAAATACATTCTCCCATATTTCTTTTAATACTGTTATTTATTAATTCAGTTCTTTAAGCTTCCAGAATTTATTTTTGTGTGTGGTATGATCAGAGACTTAATTGATTTTCAAAAGAGATGAGCAATTGTTCTACACCATTTATTGAATAGCCCTTCTTTTCTCACAGAATTTAAATGGTATTATTTAAATCAGAATGTAAATTTTCACACATATCGGATGTTTCTAGACTTATTCTCTTTTGTTGGTCAGTTTTTCTACTCCTTCACTGATACTGGATTTTTTACATTTTAATAATAGGTGAGGTAGTATCACTTTTAACTTTGGTCTGTTAGCCATTGTTTAACCCTTTCAAAAATTTTTTGACTCTTTGTTCAGAAAACATTAATTAAGTACCAAGAGGAATCTTGGTTCTCACTTTATCAATTCCCATTAATAATGCTATTGGTTATCATTTCAGCATTATATTTCTGTATTTATTTTAAGTATGTATTGTCTCACAAAGAGTAAAATTCAAGAGAGACCACATCATATACCATAAAGACTTTCTTTTTCTACCCTAGATTTCAGCAATCTGATTCTTCTTTCTTCTGGGGCAAACACTGTTAGTAGCTCCTGTGTTTTATTCCAGAGATTTAATTTATTTGTATATGCATGTATTATATATAAATATCTTCTATGTATGTATGTATATATCTGTGTATATATACATATATATGTAAAATGTAATATTATATAAATTACTTGTATATGTTGTATAATATGTGATATAGTATATCATTATAGCATAAAATTTATATAGTAATATATAACATTATTATGGTACATAATTATATATTATACAGTATAAGATTTTATATTTACAATTACATTATATATACCACTTTGTAATGTGCTTTTTTTTGTTTGAACAGTATTATTTTGGAGAAGTTTTTATCAACACATAATAAGCAATCTCATTCTGTTTCTTACTTGAATATTATTCCAGTTTTTATTCATTTTTGCTTTCAAGCTTTGTTCTACTATAAACAAATCTACACTAAACCATCTTGTCTGTGCATCAATTCATGTATGTGCATATATATATGTAAAATGAATAAAAAGAACTATACTTTTACCAAAAAATCCTCCATCCTCTGAATGCTCCTTTTTCTATTGCACATCATTCTAGTTCATGTTTACTGTATCTTTCCTTACCTTATTTAATGTTGAATGCAAACAGTTTTGTTTCCCTGAAGAGCCTCTTTTTTCATCCATTTTGCTCTGCTGTTGATTTTCCTTTCCTTCTTTGATGTTGGAAACATTTTTCAGATGTTTGCTGACCCCCTGTTGTCTACCTGTATTAAAATGTGGAGTCAAAAGAAACACGTTGGGCTCCCTAAGCATGTAGGTGGTGGTGGTGGTTTAGTTGCTAAGTCATGTCTGATTCTTGCAACACTGCGGACTATAGCCCACCAGGTTCCTCTGTCTGTGGGATTTCCCAAGCAGGCGTACTGGAGTGAGTTGCCATTTTCTTCTCCAGAGGATCTTCCTGACACAGGGATCAAACCTGGATCTCCTGCTTGGCAGGTGGATTCTTTCCCAGGTGGAGGTACCAGGCAAGCCCATGGGCATGTCATTTGTGGCTTCACTTTGAGCAAAATGACTGGCCTTTATTTTTTACTTTTTAAATTTACAATGTCGGTATCTTTAGATGTTTTCTGGATTGAGTAGAGGCTCATCTATTTTCCTGCCTAAAGGAAATAAATCTGGATCTTGGGAACCCCCCCCCCCCATTCTTGACATGTTGCCTTGTGCTCACAGCACCATCACCTCCATTGGGCTTCCACTGGGTTTGGAATTATTGGATTCAACTTCTCTGGAGAATTATTCTCCTACTTTCTGCCAGGATGAGGGATGTGTGGGGCCCATGTTTGTAGAGTTGGGAGGTGCCCTGACTTATAGACCTTTAGCCATCTTAGGTCTGCATGCTAGTTACAATCCATCCATTTATTTGAGGTTCTAAAAGCTTTGTTGTTCTTGTCTTTTCCCATGTTCAGATTTTACTCATTACCCTCTTCCTAGTAAGATTTTTTTGAGGTAACAAAAGTTGAGTATGTTCAATCAGCCATTTAATTCCAGAAGTGGAGTTCTTGGGACTCTGGTATCATAGGTCTTAGGACTCTGAGTGCTGAGTATAATATTTAGTTAGCCTCAGGTTTCTAAGTTGAAGAACTATAGGGTTTCTTTTTTTTTGGCCATGCCACTGCTCAGCTTGTGGGATCTCAGTGGCTCAACAAGGGACTGAACCGGGGTATGGAGTAAAAGCTTAGAGTCCTAACCACTAGGCTGCCAGAGAACTCCCTGTAGGGCTATTCTTATGTATAGCCTCTCCTCTCTATGCCACCAGAACAGAACTCTTCTTGCAAATACAGCTCATCTGTGTGAGTCTTTGTTCAATCCCTTCTCCTTTGCCAGAATAAACCAGGTCCCAAGACTTTCTTTGTACCAGTTCCTTCCTTCTGCTTGCACAAATTATCAGTTTTGGTTTTGCCCCTCTCTTTGAAGAGTTACTTTGAGGTCTATGCTCATAGGTGTTCTTTTCCACTTTTCTCTTCACTCTGCTCAGTTTCTATGGCTTCTGGTGACCCTTACAATTTTATTTAGTGAGTTCTTCTTTAAGCTAACTCCAACTTCGGCCAACATGGACAGTGTTTCTGCTTTTGATCTCCTTACTGCCTTTGAGTGACTTTTGAGAGAATTCTGGCTGTACACTGTCATTTCAAAACTGCAAGTGTTGTGTTGAGAATTTAATCATGATTACATGGAAATGATAGATTAATTTTGGGGAGAATTTGCATCCTTACAATGTTGAGCTGCATAGCTTTCTTGAGGCCTTCTTTTCTGTTTTTAAGTAATCTTTTATAATTTTTAGAATCAGCATTCTTTCCTAGGTACTTCACAGTTTTTTAAAAATATATTTTTAAAATGTGTTTATTTATTATTTAGGGCTGCACTGAGTCTTCATTGCTCTGTGTCGGTGTGGGCTTTCTCTATTTGTGATGAGCAGGGACTAGTCTTCACTGCTTATGGTGAGTGGGGGCTGTTCTTCAATTGTGTGGATGGACTTCCCATTTCAGGAGCTCCTCTTGTTGCAGTGCATAGGCTCAGGGCACTGGGGCTCAGTAGGAGGACCTGGGCTCGTAGTGGTGGCCCAGGCTCTAGGGCATGCAGGCTTCAGTAGTTGCCACACACAGCCTCAGTAGTTGAGGCTTGCAGGCTCTAGAGTGCTGGCTCAGAATTGTGGCACATGGACTTAGCTGCTCCGCAGCATGTGGAATCTTCCCAGACCAGGGATCAAACCCATGTTCCCTGCATTTGGAGGTGGATTCTTATCCACTGTGCCATCCAGGAAGTCCCTACTTCATAGCTTTTGCTGCAATTGTAAATATTTTTTTCCCCACTTTTTAATTGATTAGTGGTATTGTATGAGAAAGATACAGATTTTTAACTGTTAATCTTATACATAGTGTAATGCTACTGGTGTATGGCAAAACCAATACAATATTGTAAAGTAACCAGCCTCCAATTAAAATAAATAAATTTAAATTAAAAAAAAAGAAAAAATAATACAATTAGGTTATATTTTTAAATAGAAAATGTGTAAAAAACAAAAGTTTGGAGGGAGATAACTCTTAACCCCACTATCTAGGTGGAACCACATGGTTAATATCTTGGCATATTTCTCCCAGTCTTTTGAAATACAAAAATACTCATTGGTATGAACGTTTTGTTCAGTATCTATTAAAATGTCATAAGTATCACACTGACAGCATATTATTTTATCATTTAATCATGCCATAATTTACTTAGGTTTTCCTTGGTTTGGGCTTTTGGGTAGTCTCTAGTTTTTCACTTACTGTTTTTCTTAGAAAATATTTTAGGCTTTTATATTTGAAAAAAAATAATAAATCTCCCACTCTCTCACTTTTCCCACTTGTGAAATAGGAATAATCATTATTCTTTCAAAGCAGTTATGAGGATTGAATGCTAGAATGTGACAGTGCCTAACGTGGTATCTGGTACATGAGAAACGATCAAGTAACGTCAGCTGTCATCATTTCTGTACTACTAGGCATTGATTGGAGAAGGCAATGGCACCTCGCTCCAGTACTCTTGCCTGGAAAATCCCTTGGACGGAGGAGCCTGGTGGGCTGTAGTCCATGGGGTCACGAAGAGTCAGACACGATTGAACGACTTCACTTTCAGTTTTCACTCTCATGCATTGGAGAAGGAAATGGCAACCCACTCCAGTGTTCTTGCCTGGAGAATCCTAGGGACAGAGGAGTCTGGTGGGCTGCTGTCTACGGGATTGCACAGGATCGGACATGACTGAAGCGACTTACCAGCAGCAGGCATTGATTAAGCTGTTACTTTCAATCTTTACTATCACTTGACAAGACAGTTATTATCCCAATTTAAGATGAGAGAACAGGTTCAGAAAGGGTATTAAGTGACTAGGTCACAAAGTTGGTAAATGTCTTTTCTGCTTTGGTAGTTTTTCCCTGAAAAAGCAAATCTTTTACTGAGCTTCAGGAGAAGCAACTATGTGGGCTAGAGACAGATCCAGCCTACCAAAGGTAGAAGCAGTGTCCGTTTTAGTAAAAATGGCTTAACATTTGCTTTTCAGTTATGTGCAGAAAGACCTAGAAGCTAAAACAACAGCAGCCTGCATGTTCATTAGCATTCTTTCTCTTGAGAGAACATGTCTGTTACTCTTAGCCAGGTAACATATAAAGAGGGAAAAGTTTTGTGAAAAATGTTAATGACTTTAGTAATATGGCATTGAATATAAACCTCCTGCTTTCAGATCACAACCCTCTGTCTGGTGCATCCCTCTGCAGCAACAATGGCCTTGATGAAAAATCAGACTCGTATCTCCCACTTCATCCTCCTGGGCCTCTTCAACCACACACCACTGCACCTCCTCCTCTTCTCCACCATCATGGTCATGTTTCTGGTGGCCCTCTCTGGCAACGGGCTCATGATCCTCCTCATCAACACTGACTCCCGTCTACACAGTCCCATGTACTTCTTCCTCGGCTGGCTGTCACTCATGGACCTCATACTCATCTCCACCATTGTACCACGCATGGCCATCGACTACCTCTTGGGCCATGGCTCCATCTCCTTCACAGGCTGTGGGTTCCAGATCCTCTTCTTTCTCACCCTCCTGGGGGATGAGTGCTTCCTGCTGGCTTTCATGGCCTATGATCGCTATGTGGCCATCAGCAACCCACTGAGGTACTCAGTGGTCATGAGCCGCCGTGTCTGCTGGCTCATGGTGGCAGGATCTTGGCTCTTTGGCCTGGTGGATGGGTTGTTTCAGGCCATCTATACCCTGAGCTTTCCCTACTGTGGCTCTCAGGAGATTGACCACTTCTTCTGTGACATCCCTGCAGTGCTTAAGCTGGCCTGTGCAGACACATCCATTTATGAGGCTTTGATCTATGTGTGCTGCATCCTCATGCTGCTCCTGCCCTTCTGTGTCATCTCTGTCTCCTACCTGCTGATCTTTGTAACTGTGCTCCGCATGCGTTCTGCTGAAGGTCGGAAAAAGGCCTTTGCTACCTGTTCCTCCCACATGGCAGTTGTCTCTCTCTTCTACGGGGCTGCCATGATTGCTTACATGCGGCCCCAGACCTACCACTCCTCCAAGCAGGACAAGGTGGTCTCAGCCTTCTATACCATGATTACCCCTATGCTCAACCCACTCATCTACAGCCTGAGGAACAAGGAAGTGGCTGGTGCTCTCAAGAAACTCCTGGAGAGGTGTCCATGTGGTGGGGGACAGAAGTAGCATGGCACTGCCACCGCTTATACAGCTCTGGGCCCTGGGAACCTGGCTTACTCAAATGTAGTTTGATTGAAAGAGATATGAACATGCCCCACTGAAAATAAAAGTCATTCTCTGACCAGAAGTAACCAGATTAGCACATTAATTCAATAAATCCTGTCCATGCTGAGTATAGGCAATGTAAGAGCTTTTGGGATTATAAAGACTAGAAGACACAGATCCTTCACCCCTCAGGTGCTGGGAGAGTGGGCAGATGACCACTCTCAGCTGTGTTCCTCTCAAGGAATTGTGCACGCCAAGGAGAGGCACCTTGCTGAAGGCCATGGTTCTCCTTGGAGAGCTGTCTGAATCTCATGACTGGTAATATAGGATATAAATGCCTGACTGCCTTGTCTCAGTTTGACCCTGAAGGGACAATCGAGCTCCAGAGCTCCCCAAATTCAGTCTCCCCATAGGATCATCTGAGGAACTGCAGATGACTTCTTCTTGCATCCAACTTTTCTTCCTTAACCCTCTTCTTTCACCAGAATTTTTAATTCTGAGAGCATTCTCTAATAAACTTTTTGCTTGCAAAGCATATCGCAGTCTACTTCTGCGAAACTGAACCATGACTCAGGAATAAGGGTGATTTAAAGCTGAGAGGGCAAAATATCATCATGTACATGCACTCACGGCATGTGGGCATTAGGAGGGGCTTCTTTTATGGTTGATGTGAAGAGAAGCAAGAAATTAAATCATGGAAAGACCTTAGGTTAAATGCAAGAATTACAAACTCAAATGACCACAGGTTCAGAAAGGAGGTGTTAATCAGAGAGAACCAGAGTGGAAACAGGCTAAATGGAACACCCACTCCTAGACAAAACCCAGTTGGCAGCTCTTCTGCCCATGCTGTGGGTAAGTTTTGAGTTGGAAAGGAGAGTAAGTGAAAGTTGGTGTAAGCGGAAGGAGCAACCATGGATGAGCATCACAGCTGGGTCATGGGAACCTAGAGGACAGCACTCCACACACTGAGCAGGAAACAAGATAGTAGAGAAAGGTGTTAAAGAAAAGACAGGTGTGCACAGCAGGATGCTAGACAGGAAAAGAAGGACTTTTGCAACTCAGCCTGTCTACAATGCCTGCTAGGATAACTCAAGATCTCCAGGTGAGCAGATAATTAGCTCTACTATAGAGCCCACACAATGAGGGCAACATCTGTGAAGACTCACTTTAGAACATGCTTAAGGATATGGCATCAGAAGCCTGGAAAGAGCTCTTCACCAACTTTGGAATACAGAAGGGAGATTGGCACACATTTTTTACAGAGACACGCTGAGAGAGACAAGTGTGTGCGTGCATGCGTGCTCAGTCATGTCTGACCCTTTGTGACCCCATGGACTGTAGCTCACCAGGATCCTCTGTCCATGGGATTGCCCAGGTGAGAGTACTGGAGTGGGTTGCAATTTCCTTCTCCAGAGAGATATAAGAATAATAATAAAATTAAAAAATATATATCTCCCCTTGAAAATTAGCCCCAAAGCAAACAAGAATCAGGAACATAAGCCCAATAAACACTAATTCATTCAAGATGAAATTCATACTGCTGCTGCTGCTGCGTCACTTCAGTCGTGTCCGACTCTGTGCGACCCCATAGATGGCAGCCTACCAGGCTCCCCCATCCCTGGGATTCTCCAGGCAAGAACACTGGAGAGGGTTGCCATTTCCTTCTCCAATGCATGAAGGTGAAAAGTGAAAGTGAAGTTGCTCAGTAGTGTCCGACTCTCCGCGACCATGGGGTCAGCAACCCCCTGGACTGCAGCCTACCAGGCTCCTGAATCCATGCGATTTTCCAGGCAAGAGTACTGGAGTGGGTTGCCTTCTCTGGAAATTCATACTATAGAAGATTAATGAAGAATTTAAAATAGTATCTTTAAAAATTCAGTTACAATTGATTTATACTATTATGTTTCAGGTGAACAACATAGCAATTCAATATTTTCTTAGACTATATTCCTTTTAAAGTTATTATACAACATTGACTATGTTATGATGTGCTGTACCTCATGCTGAACAACAATAACAATATTTGCTCCTATATTAGGTTTTACATTTTAATGAATGCTATATACTCTGTTCATGCTGATCCCTTTATCATTTTATTATGCCCTTTGTCTTTTATTCTAGACTTTTTTAAAATTTAATTTTTAATTGGAGGAAATTTGCTTTACAATGTGTGTGGATTTCTGCAGTACAACAACGAGAATCAGCCATAATTGTACATATATCCCATCCCTCTTTACCCTCCCTCCACTCTCCCTATACCAGCCCTGTAGGTAATCACAGAGCACCAGTCAGGGCTCCCTGGATTATACAGCAATTTCCCACCAACTATTTTACATGTGATAGTGTATATACGTCAGCGGTACTTTCCCTAGTCAACCCATTCTCTTCTTCCCCAACTGTATTCACAAGTTTGTTCTCCACATCTACATCTTTGTTCCTTCCCTGCAAATTCTAATTTGCATGTAAATTCTATATGCATGCCTTAATATGATATTTGTCTTTCTCTTTCTGATTTACTTCACGCTGTATAACAGGCTCTAGGTTCATCCACTTCATTACCACCAATTTAAATTCGTTCTTTTAAATGGTAGAAAATATTTCACTATGTACATGTACCTTAGCTTCTTAATCCGTTCATCTGTCAGTGGACATCTAGGTTGCTTCCAAGTTCTGGCTAATGTAAATAGTGCTGCAATGAACGTTGGAGTACATGTGTCTTTTATTTTTTTATTTTTATTTTTTCCTTTTTTTTTTTTTTACGTTTATTTTATGTTTATTTATTATTATTTTTTTTTCTTACATGCGTTCCCAAACATGAACCCCCCTCCCACCTCCCTCCCCACAACATCTCTCTGGGTCATCCCCATGCACCTGCCCCAAGCAAGCTGCACCCTACGTCAGACATGGACTGGCGATTCAATTCTTACAAGACAGTATACATGTTAGAATTCCCATTCTCCCAAATCGTCCCACCCTCTCCCTCTCCCTCTGAGTCCAAAAGTCCATTATACACATCTGTGTCTTTTTTCCTGTCTTGCATACAGGGTCGTCATTGCCATCTTCCTAAATTCCATATATATGTGTTAGTATACTGTATTGGTGTTTTTCTTTCTGGCTTACTTCACTCTGTATAATTGGCTCCAGTTTCATCCATCTCATCAGAACTGATTCAAATGAATTCTTTTTAATGGCTGAGTAATACTCCATTGTGTATATGTACCACAGCTTTCTTATCCATTCATCTGCTGATGGACATCTAGGTTGTTTCCATGTCCTGGCTATTATAAACAGTGCTGCGATGAACATTGGGGTACATGTGTCTCTTTCAATTCTGGTTTCCTCCGTGTGTATGCCCAGAAGTGGGATTGCTGGGTCATAAGGTAGTTCTATTTGCAATTTTTTAAGGAATCTCCACACTGTTCTCCATAGTGGCTGTACTAGTTTGCATTCCCACCAACAGTGTAGGAGGGTTCCCTTTTCTCCACACCCTCTCCAGCATTTATTGCTTGCAGATTTTTGGATCGCAGCCATTCTGACTGGTGTGAAGTGGTACCTCATTGTGGTTTTGATTTGCATTTCTCTAATAATGAGTGATGTTGAGCATCTTTTCATGTGTTTGTTAGCCATCCGTATGTCTTCTTTGGAGAAATGTCTATTTAGTTCTTTGGCCCATTTTTTGATTGGGTCGTTTATTTTTCTGGAATTGAGCTGCAGAAGTTGCTTGTATATTTTTGAGATTAGTTGTTTGTCAGTTGTTTCATTTGCTATTATTTTCTCCCATTCAGAAGGCTGTCTTTTCACCTTGCTTATATTTTCCTTTGTTGTACAGAAGCTTTTAATTTTAATTAGATCCCATTTGTTTATTTTTGCTTTTATTTCCAGAATTCTGGGAGGTGGATCATAGAGGATCCTGCTGTGATTTATGTCTGAGAGTGTTTTGCCTATGTTCTCCTCTAGGAGTTTTATAGTTTCTGATCTTACATTTAGATCTTTAATCCATTTTGAGTTTATTTTTGTGTACGGTGTTAGAAAGTGATCTAGTTTCATTCTTTTACAAGTGGTTGACCAGTTTTCCCAGCACCACTTGTTAAAGAGATTGTCACACAGAAATCCCTTGCATTCCTATACACGAATAATGAGAAAGTAGAAAAAGAAATTAAGGAAACAATTCCATTCACCATTGCAACGAAAAGAATAAAATACTTAGGAATATATCTACCTAAAGAAACTAAAGACCTATATATAGAAAACTATAAAACACTGATGAAAGAAATCAAAGAGGACACTAATAGATGGAGAAATATACCATGTTCATGGATTGGAAGAATCAATATAGTGAAAATGAGTATACTACCCAAAGCAATTTACAAATTTAATGCAATCCCTGTCAAGCTACCAGCCACATTTTTCACAGAACTAGAACAAATAATTTCAAGATTTGTATGGAAACACAAAAAACCTCGAATAGCCAAAGCAATCTTGAGAAAGAAGAATGGAACTGGAGGAATCAACTTGCCTGACTTCAGGCTCTACTACAAAGCCACAGTCATCAAGACAGTATGGTACTGGCACAAAGACAGACATATAGATCAATGGAACAAAATAGAAAGCCCAGAGATAAATCCACACACATATGGTCACCTTATCTTTGACAAAGGAGGCAAGAATATACAATGGAGTAAATACATGTGTCTTTTAAAATTGTGGTTTTCTTGGGCTATATGCCCAGTAGTGGGATTGTTGGGTCATAGAGTAGATTTGTTCCTAATTTTTATAGGAATCTCCATACTGTTTTTCATAATGGCTGGACCAGTTTATATACCCACTAAGAGTGCACATCCTCTCCAGCATTTATTGTTTGTAGATTTTTTGACGATGGCCATTCTGACCATTGTGAGATTAATACCAGTCACTGTTTTAACAGTTTTGATTTTCACTTCTCTAATAACAAATGATGTTGAACATCTTTTCATGTGTTTATTGGCCATCTGTATGTCTCCTTTGAAGAAATGTCTGTATAGGTCTTCTGTGCATTTTTTGATTGGGCTGTTTGTTTTTCTGCTATTGAACTATATGAGCCGTTTGTATATTTTGGAGAGTACTCAAATGTCAGTGGATACATTTGCAATTACTTTCTCCAATTCTGAGAATATTTTAATTGTGCTTAATGCTTCCTTTGGTGTGAAAAAGCAAGTTTAATTAGGTCCCATTTGTCTATTTTGTTTTTATTTCCATTACTCTAGGAAGTGGGTCAAAGAGGATCCTGGTGTGATATATGCTGAAGAGTGTACTACCTATGTTTTCTTCTAAAAGCTTTATAGATTCTGGTTTTACATTTAAGTCTTTAATACATTTTGAGTTTATTTTTGTGTATGGTGTTATAAAGTGTTCTGGTTTCATTCTTTTACATGTAGCTGTCCTGTTTTCCCAGCACCACGTATTGAAGAGGTTGTCTTTTCTCCATTGCATATTCTTGCCTCCTTTATCAAAGATAAGGTGCCCATAGATATGTGGGTTTATCTATGGGCTTTCTGTCTTGGTCCATTGGTCTATATTTCTGTTTTGTGCCAATATCATACTGTCTTGATGACTGTAGCTTTATAGCATATTCTGAACTCAGGAAGGTTGATTCCTTCAGCTTCATTTTACTTTCTCAAGATTGCTTTGGCTATTAGAGGTCATTTGTGTTTCCATACAAATCGTGAAATTTTTTGTTCTAGTTCTGTGTAAAATACTATTGGTAGTTTGATAGGGATTGCATTAAATTTGTATATTTCTTTGGGTAGTATAATTATTTTCATAATATTGATTCTTCCAGTTTAAGAACATGGTGCGTTTCTCCATCTGTTTGTGTCATCTTTGATTTCTTTCATCAGTGTCTTATTATTTTCTGCATACAGTTCTTTCGTCTTTTGAAGTAGGTTTATTCTTAGGCATTTTATTCATTTGTTGCAATGGTGAATGAGATTGTTTCCTTAGTTTCTCTATTTTTTATTGTTAATGTATAGGAATGCAAGGAATTTCTGAGTATTAATTTTATATCATGTGACTTTACTATATTCATTTTTTAGCACTAGTAATTTTCTGGTGGCATGTTTAGAGTTTTCTATGTATAGCATTATGTTTTTTGCAGACTGTGAACATTTTACTTGATCTATCTGGATTCCTTTTATTTCTTTTTCTTCTCTGATTGCCATGGCTAGGATTTCCAAAACTATGTTGAACAAAGTGCAAGAATGGGCACTCTTGTCTTATTCCTGATCTTGGAGGAAATGCTTTCAGTTTTTCACCATTGAGAGTAATGTTTGCTGTGGGTTTGTTATGAAAATGAAAGTGTTAATTGCTCAGTCATGTCCAACTGTTTGTGACCCCTGGACTGTAGCCTGCCAAGCTCCTCTGTCCATGGACTTCTCCAGGCAAGAATACTGGAGTGGGTTGCCATTTCCTCCTCCAGGGAATCTTCCCAACCCAGGGATCAAACCTGTGTCTTCTGCCTTGTAGGCAGATTCTTTAACATCTGAGCCATCAGGATGGCCTTTGTTATGTTGAGGTAGGTTCCTTCTATGCGTACTTTCTAGAGAGTTTTTTTTTTTTAAATTATAGAAGGGTGTTCATTTTCATAGGAAACTTTCTTTACATCTATTGAGATTATCATATGATTTTTACTTTCATATTTTTACTTTAATATGGTGTATCACATTGATTGATTTGCATATACTGAAGTATGCTTGCATCCCTAGGATAAATTCCACTTGATCATGGTACATAATCATTTTAATGTGTTTTTGGATTCTGTTTGCTAGACTTTTGTTGAGAATTTTTACATCTATGTTCATCAGTGATATTGGCTGGTAATTTTCTTTTTCTGTGATATCTTTGTCTGGTTTTGGTATCAGGGTAATGGTTGCCTGTGGGTATTTTCCTTTCTCTGCAGTATTCTGGGAGAGTTTTAGCAGGATAGGCTCTTCTCTAAAAGTTTGGTAGAATTCACTTGTGAACTCATCTGGACCTGGACATTTGTTTGTTGGAAGGTTTTTTTTCTTTAATCACAATCTGGATTTCAGTACTTGCAATAGGTCTGTTCATATTTTCTAGTTCTTTCTGGTTCAGTCTTGGTAGGTTATACTTTTCTAGGAATTGGTCCATTTCTTCAAGGTGGCTTAGACAGTAAAGAATCTGCTTGTGATGCAGGAGATCTGGGTTCAATTCCTGAGTCAGGAAGATTCCCTGGAGAAGGGAATAGGTACCCACTCTAGCATTCTTGCCTAGAGAATTCCATGGACAGAGGAGCCTGGCAGTCTACAGTCCATGGAGTCACAAAGAGGTGGACATGACTGAGCAACTAACACTTTCACTTTCAAGGCTTGGTTTGTGATCCATGATGTGATCTATCCTAGAGAATGTTCCATGTGCACTTGAGAACAAAGTGAAATCTATTGTTTTTGGATGAAACACCATATAGATATCAATTAGGTCCATCTGTTCTAATGTATCATTTAAAGCTTGTGTTTCCTTTTTAATTTTCTATCTGGATGATCTGTCCATTGGTGTGAAGGGGGTGTTAAAGTCCCTTATAATTATTGTGTTACTGTTGATTTTTCTTTTTATATTTATAGCATTTGCCTTATGTATTGATGTGCTCCAATGCCGAATTCATACATGATTGTTATGACTTCTTCTTAGATTGATCCCTTGATTGTTATGTAGTGTCCTTTCTTGCCTCTTATATTGGTCTTTATTTTAGTCTATTTTATCGGATATGAATATTGCTACTCCCACTTTCTTTTTATTTCCATTTGCACAGAATGCCTTTTTGCAGCCCCTCACAGAACTTCTTGATGAAGGTGAATGAGGAGAGTGAAAAAGCTGGCTTAAAACTCAGTATTAAAAAACTAAGATCATGGCATCTGGCCCCATCACTTCATGGCAAATAGACGGGGAAACAGTGGAAGCAGATTTCTTCTTCTGGGCTCTAAAATCGCTTCTGATGGTGACTGCAGCTATGCAATTAGAAGACCATTGCTTCCTGGCAGGAAAGTTATGACAAACCTAGACAGTATGTTAAAAAGCAAAGACATCACTTTGCCAACAAAGGTCCGTATAGTTAAGGCTATGATCTTTCCAGCAGTCACGTATGGTTGTGAGAGCTGGACCATAAAGAAGGAAGAGCATCTAAGAATTGATGCTTTGAAGTCTGGGGTCTTCTGCCAGCTTTCATAAGGTGTTTCATAGGAGTTGTTCCACATACAGATGTATTTTTGATGTATTTGAGGGGAGAAAGCAAATTTCCTTGTCTTACTCCACCATCTTGAAAGTCCTCCATATTATAGTTTTTTTTTAAGTGTACTGTGTCTGATCTGTGTAATGCTACCCCAACTGTCTTTTCCATTCCATTTGCATATAATATCTTCTTTCCATCCTCTCACTTTCAGTATTTTTGTGTCTTTAGTTCTGAAGCAAATCTCTTGTAGGCAGCATATAGATGGGTCTCATTTTTTTAATTTCATCAGTTATCCTGTATTTTCTGATTGGAGTTTTTAGTTTGCTTACACTTCAAGGGATTGCTGATAGGCATGTACTTGTTTCCATTCTGTCACTTGTTTTCTGATTGTAATTTGTAGTTTTCCTCTATTATTTCTTTTAGTCTCTTCCCAAGTGGTTTGATAATTAATTTAGATTTTTTTGCAAGTTCATTTCTCTCTGGTTTTTGTGTATTTATTGTAGTTTTTTGATTTGTAGTTACTATGGAATTTATATATTTTGTGTTTTAACTGTTGGTTTCATGTTGAGTCATTTAAGTCAAACACAACCCTAAAAGTTCTCCATTTTTTTACTCCATTTTACAGCTTCATTACTATCCCTTAACTGCTTATTGTATGTTAGTTGATTTTATAATTTTTGTCTTTTAACCTTTGTACCATCTTATTTAAATGGTTGATCTCCTGTGTTTACTATATATTTGCTGTTACCTGTGGGACTTTCTTGTCCTGTAATCTTATTTCTTGTGTAACCTTTTCCTTTCACTTAGAGAAGACAATTTAACACTTCTTGTGAGATAAGTTTAGTATTGATGAACTCATTTTTGCTTTCCTGAGTTCTTTATCTCTATTATTAAAAAATAATCTTTAAAAATTTTGAAAGTATGATAGCACATTGACAAGAGTCTTGCAAAATACAGAAAAAAGTTACATTTAGTTCTACTATATATTACAATTTTTTTAAGTAAATAAATTAAGATTCAGTTGTAGTTTTGATATCAAACTCTCAAAAATTAATAGAATGGACACACAGACAAATAAAACAATATAGTAGATCTGAAAATCACTATGAACCAATGAATGTAATTAAGACTTATAAAACTTTCATACAATAGCAGGATACAAATTCTATTCAATTTCTCATAGACCATAAAACAGGAGATGCTGGAACATATCAAGGGACATGAAACAAGGTGCAAAAACTTCATAATCTAAAGATATTGAAATCATACAGAGTCTGTTCCCACTGTGGAATCATATTAGAAATCAGTATCTAAAGATATTTGAAAGTAACCCACATATTTTCAAGTGTGATATGATGTTTACTAAGAGAGATCTTTGACTTAGCCATTAAAGCTAAAAGACTGAAAAAACACAGAGGGTGATTGAAGAGAAGAAAGCATTTAAAAGGGAAATTAATATCAAAATGAGAAATTAATATCAAAGATACTTTTTAAAAACCTATGCATTTGGAATGTAAATAATAATCTTACTAGGGAGAATATCTGGGTTGCACGTTTTTCACCTTTCAGCACCTTGAATGTATCTTACCCCTCGTTTCTGGTCAGTAAAGTTTCTGTAGAGAAGTCAAGTGAATGCCATATATTCCCTTATATATGAGTATTTGTATTTCTCTTGCTGGTTTTAGGACTGTCTCTTTAACTTAACTTTTGCCAGTTTTAATTATGATATATTTTGGTGTGGGTCTGTTTGGGGTCATCTTCTTTGGGACCTAGTGGTTTTTTTTTTTTTTTTCCCCTGTATCACCTAGTTTGCTATGGATTCATTCTAGCGTATTTGTCATTTCAGTTATTGTAGTGTTCATTTCTGTCTGATTATTTCTCGTATTCTGGAATTATTTTATAAATTACTGTTCTTAGCACTTCCCTGGTGGCCCAGACAATAAAGAATCTGCCTGCAATGCAAGAGACCTGAGTTCTTTCCTTGAGTCAGGAAGATCCCCTGGATAAGGAAATAGATACCAGCTCCAATATTCTTGCCTGGGGAATTCTATAGACAGAGGAGCCTGGTTGTCACAAACAGTCAGACATTTTCACTTTGCTTTTTAAATCTATGCTTTCTCCAATTTTAGTCAACATTCATGTTTCTAAAGCTTTGAATTCTTTTTTATTTCTTTTTAAAATTAATTTTAATTACTTTATAAAATTATCTTGTACTTCCAATTTCTATCCTCTTTCTCATTTGGTATCCATAATTTTCTTTTCCATGTCTGTGAGCTTTTTTTCTTTTTTGTATTAACAAATAATTTTATTTATAATATTTTTCAAATTCTACTTATAAGTGATGTCATATAGTCTCTCTTTTTCTTTTTTCATCTGTGTGCCTTACTTCCTTAAGCATGATATTCCCTGGGCTAAGCATATTGTTACAAATTGTAGAACTTCATTCAACCCAATTAATCTCCCTTTTCCTTTAAGTCTCCTCTTAGGGGTACAGCTCTTAACCTTATCTCTTCTGTTTCCTTCCTACCCAATTCCTTGGATCTTTCTTACAGTCTCAGTTGTGCAAGAGGCTTTCTGCCAGTGTTTAGATTTCAATGATAATTGTTCCATATGTAGATGTATTTTTGATGTTTTCATATTCTCCTACTCCACCATGTTGATCTGCTATATAATAGTTTTTAAAACTATACCTTTTCTGAAATTACTATCATCACTTTAGCTTTTTCTTTGTATATTTGCATGGAGCATTCTTTTTCCATAACAGATTGAAAACTATTTATGTCTTTGAATCTATGTGACCTCATAGATAACATGTAGTTGGATCATGTTTTAAAATTTTATTCTGTTAATCTTTGCTTTAAAATTGGGGAGTTTAATTCATAGAAATTTAAAGCAATTACTGGTATAGACAGTGAGTTCAAAACTTACTTTGCCATTTTGATATTTATTTTTCATATGTATTATACTTTTTAAATTTTTCCACTACTGCTTTTTTCCCCCTTAGGTATAACTGACTTTCTTTGTTACTGTTTTGATTCACTTCTTATTTCCTTTTGTGAATATTCTAAATAAATTCCTCATTATTTGCCTTAAGGATAACAATTCATAACTTAAATTTATAAAAATCTTATTTGACTTAATACAACTATGATCTATTACATACAAAAACCCTGTTTCTGTATAGCTCCATCTGCTTTTGTGGTCACAAATATTGCATCTTTATACATTGTGTGACAATTAGCACAAGTTTATAATTACTATTTACCTTTTAAATAATGTGGGAAATAAAAGTTACAAACCAAAAATACAATAATACTGATTTGTATATATTTACCTTTGCTACTTTTATCAGAGTTTGTTGTTTCTCATATGGCTTCAAGTTCCTGTCTAGTGGCCCTTTATTTCGGCCTGAATAATGCCTGTTAGTATTTCTTGTAGAGAAGGTATAATAACAGTGTATTCCCTTGGGTTTTGCTTGTCTAGAAATATTTTATCTCTCCTTCACTTTGAAGGATAGTTTTGCCAGATATATATTCTTTGTTGGCAGTTTTCTCCTTCAGTGGTCTAAATGGTCAGTTCTCACCCTTCTTGTCTGAAGTGTCTGATGAGAAAACTGCTGTGAATCCTATTGAGCCCATGTGTGTGGTAAGTTCTTTCTCTGATGCTGCTTTCAGAATTCTCTATCTTTGGCTACCAACTATTTCTTTATAATGTGTCTCTGTAATGATATCTTTTGTGTTCGTGCTTACTGAGTTTATTAAACTTCTAAATGTGTTGACTATGTCTTTTATAAAACTTGAACAGTTTTCAACAATTACATCTTTAAATATTCTTAATATATCTTTGTCTCCTTTTTTTCCCTTGAATTTCCAAATGTCTGTGAGGCCATGCTGATGTTATCCACAGGTCTCCAAGGCTCTTTTCATTGCTCTTAATTCTTTCTTTTTCCTTTCTGCTTCTTAGTCCTGACAATTTGATCTGACCTATTATCAAATTTTCTGTTTTTATTTTTGCCTTCTTATAGAAGCAATTGACTCCAACAATGAGTGTTTCACTTCAGTTATTGCACTTTTCAGCTCTAGAATTTCTGTTTGTTTACATTTTATAATGTATATACATTTATTGATATTCTCTTTTTATTCATGCATTGCTTTCTTAGTGTCTGTATCCCACTGTGCTGCGGCCAGCACAAGCAAGAGTCGCACCTGCACAGGGAGAGAAAGGAGTGTCCCCGCTAAGAAAAATAAGAGAGAGACAAAAGATGGGGTTGAGAGGATCAGACCAAAATGGTTGATGCCTTCCTTTATTGTGCTGCAGTATATATAGGATAAAGTACGTGACTTCTGACATTCACAAGATTGTTCTTAATCTCCAAATACAATCACAAGACCCTTACCATTGTGTACAGATCACAATAAGATAATCTATCTTCTATCAATAAGATAATCTATCTTTTATGAAATGTTGCAAGAACCAAACGTCCTGGAGCCTTAAGGGTAATAAATTCTTCAGGGGGGCGGGACAGGGAGCTTAGGAACATGCCTAAGGCTCTGCATAACGCCGAGCAGCTCCCAAGACTTAACCCTTCACGGGCAGTCCCCTGCACCACTGTACATTAGTTTTTTGAGAATATTTAAGAGAGTTGACTTAAAGTTTTTGTCCAGTAGTTCTAAAGTCTTCGCTTTCTCAAGGACAGTTTTTATTTATTTCTTCTGTGGATGAATTATAATTTTTTACTTTCTTCATGCTTTGTTATTTTTTCATTGAAAACTGGATAATTTTCAATATTATGATGTGGTAATATTAAATATTCTCCCCTTCTTGGCATTTGTTCTGTTGCTTGCTATAGACGTTGGATATTTGTTTAATGAGCTTTATATTATATTTGTAAAGTCTGTGTTTCTGTCACAGTTTTGTGGCTTTAGAGAGAATGGAGGTAAGTTACACTAGTAACTACAATTCTTACAACCTTATAACAGGGAGATGACTTAAGGTTGTCTATCAATTTAATTCACGCAACAAATGTTTTGTGATGAAAAATTATTGTTCCCATTTTACAAATGAGTAAGTAGGTTCAGGTAGGTTCCTAGCACAAAATGATGCCTAAAAATATTAATACTCAGCTCTATATAACTTCAATGTCAAGCGTTTGTGCTATGCTATGTTTATTTCTGTAAATTTCTTAGTATGACAGAAACCCAACTGGGTCAGAGCTGATGGAAAAGTGAGAAAGAGGTGGTCAGTCTAGGCAGGTGATGCGTTTTTCATAGCAGAGTATTTGTTGAATTTTTGACTTGAAAAATTCCAGTGGAATTGAGCTCTGAGGTTAGAAAGGTCAGTGTGATATTGGATGGGAACATCTTATAGCTTAACAGGAAGAGGCAGAAGGAACCAGAGGGACAAAAGTCTGGAAAACTCTGGAAGATTCCTTGTTGGCCTCACCTACATCCAATATTTAGTGACTACTTACAATGTAGGTCATATCCCAGAACAGAAGTCAGTATTTCCCATTCCATTTTGGAATGGAAGGAGAGTCAGTTCTTCCCAGATTGATCCATAGAATATCTCCCCAGTTTTCCTCTCAATGTTTCCCTGAAAGAGTGTTTACTGGTTAACTGAGATGAGCAGAAAACTTTGCAAGAGGCTTCCTTTCCCAAAAGGTTTAACTGCAACAGACTGGGGAAAGAGACGTTGCAGAGGAGGGTTCCCTAAGGACTTGTAAGAACAGAAGTAGCTTTCTTTAGTCACAGTAGAAGGGAAAACAATGAGTCTCAGTGAGAAGTGACAAAGAATAAAACCTCTCAGCTGGATGCTAAACCTGGCCAACAAGTGTTTCTCCACAGGTGATCAACTCTGCTGACTCCAAGATAGAAGCCCCTTCCCTCCTTGTCTCACCCTCTTCCATGGTCTTTGCTTTTGGATAAGTGTTGTATGGTCTCTCTCTGCTCTAAGTTTTCTTTCCAAATGTGTTTTTCTTGATCACTAAAGATTCTAATGGGTTTTTAGCATGAAACACTCTTTTCCAGGATTTTGGGGTTCCTTCTTTCTGAACTTTTGCTTCCCATTTCAACCAGTCTTAATGCATTTCTTCAAAATCTTTCCACAGCCAAGGTAGGAGACAATGGATAGTTCCTGCTGATGGATGGGAGGCCTTCCAAACATCTTGATCAACTGATATTTTCACAAGTTAGGAGGATATTCTAGAGGCGTTCTGACTAAACAAGCCTTTCTTTTCCCTGGAAATTTCTCTTCTCGATGTTTAATAATTCCCTTCGGCTTCTGTTTCAAGAAGATGAAGATGTGTAGTTTTCTCTGCAGTTAGAGAGACCCATGGTAGATCCAGCTGAGTGATCTGATCAGTCCTTCTTGGGTTGTGGAATCTATTTACTCAGGGCATAGAGCTCCCAATGGAATCTACCCCATGGCTTCTCCAGGCCTTCCTGATTACATGGTTTTGAGTAAGGCTCTTCCTCTCTGTGTCTTATACTTTACCTCTCTGCTATGAAATGCTTAAATGATTTTTCATCTGACAACTATCCCTGACATTCTCCTGATTACTATTTATCTTAAATTATAAAACTCTTGTGTGGTTAGATTTTGTTTTCTGAAATGATTTTTCTCCTAATTCTTTATGCCATGGGTAGAACTAGAGAAAACCCGAGAGTTGCTTGATCTAGTATTTCATTTTAAAGCTCAGGAATGAGACCTAAGAGAAGGGAAATTTCATTCCTATGGTCTCATGACCAGTTTTGCAATGGTATACATGATTTGTCTATTCAAGTTTAATGAAGTGCAACATGGCTAGACCATCTGAAACTGGCCCCTTCAAGGTACTGGGAGAGTGTCTCTGATACCTGTTTGCTAGATTTTTAAAGATTATGATAAAGTCCTCTCATACTTATCTACCATTTGTGCTTATGTTTGAAACTCGTGGAAACAAGTTTTTGCTTGTCTTTCCCTAAAACCACATAATTTTTTTTTTTTTTCTATTGGATGATCTCTCCTATTCCTCTTCTACTTGAAGAAGCCAGAACTCTGCTCTTATTTGGAGAAATATTTTGGTGTGTTTGCTCCTTTCTCTTTCTACACTGTAGCTTCCTTCTCTTTGAGAAAGTTCTACCATAGGTTTGACTTCTCCTCATTCTGCTTCCAGACTCTCTGAGAAAATTCTTAGGTGCATCCCTACAGGAGTCATTTATGCACAACCTTGGGCTCTGCAAGCCTTATCTGAGGGATGCAGGATTGCCTTTCAACACTAAAATATCTCCTGGTTTGCCTGGCTGAGACTATATCTGCAATAGCTATCTGGTAAGGCTTTGTTGAAAAAAATTTTCTTTACAGTTGGTACCAAGGGATTACATTACATTGGAGTGGGGCCATGTTTATCTGTAAAGATTAGTTTTCCCAAGGCATTTATTGAAAGTCAATTGATGCATCTGTTGAGCCTGATTAAACAGTGGCCAAGTTTCCTATTAAGATGTAAATTCAAACTCTAATGCAATGCACTTAAAAATATTTTCCTTCCTTACATTTCTCTTGCTACCATCTTGTCCAGAGCATAATAAGTAATAGAAATTGTAGACATCATTATGTTCCTGCCCATGTGTATTGGGTACCTACTATGTGCCAGACACAAGAGTAGAGGCTTTATATACATAATTCATTTTATTCTCACTGCCAGAATGGATGATAAAACTGAGGCTCACAATGATTAGGTAACCTGCCCAACCTAACACAGCCGGTGGCCATCTCTTGCTTGAACCGTCACAGCTTCTTACTAGTAGTTTCTCCCCTTATCATGTCTCCTTGTCTCTCTGTCATTCAGTGAATAGGCTTAGCCCTACCCTTCTGCTCAACAAGATTACCCAGCATTTGTTGATCATTTTCTGTGTGAATAAGGCAAGTGTCTTGTGCTTTTGAACACATGAACTCAGTCTTCCTAACCACCCTGGGAGGTGACTATTCTTGTCCTCATTTTGCAGATGAGATGAAAGAGTCAGTGAGCACTTAACTGAAAACTAATAATTGATGGTGTTACTTTCAGAGATTTCTTTCAGAGATTTTGACATTTACATAAATAAATGTATGCAGAAACATATTCATTTCTTTTTACACATATATAAGTAAAATATAATACTAAGTAATACTCTCTGAAATGCATGAAATATAATATAGTATAATTGTAATATGATGTTTATTCAAACATATATATCACATAATTAATATAAAATAAGTAATATAATTCCTTATATGTTCAATTTTACTGTATACACTCTTCTGTAATGTCCCTTTTACATTGAACAATATAGTTTGGGGACAATTCTATATAAACATACAAAAAGCAACCTAATTTGCATATTATTTCAGTTTATTCAATTTTCGTCTTAGTAGGTACTTACTTAGTTCTTTTTACCTGTGACTGCTGTCTTTCTCTCACTCCAGTACTCTTGCCTGGAAAATCCCATGGGCAGAAGAGCCTGGTAGGCTGCAGTCCATGTGTTTCGAAGAGTTGGATATGACTGAGCGACTTCACTTTCACTTTTCACTTTCGTGCATTGGAGAAGGAAATGGCACCTCACTCCAGTGTTCTCTCCTGGAGAATCCCAGGGACAGGGGAGCCTGGTGGGCTGCCGTCTATGGGGTCGCATAGAGTTGGACTCAACTGAAATGACTTAGCAGCAGCAGCAACTGCCTTTTTAGTGGCTTTTTTCAGGAAGCAGGTACTAGGTGTGTTCATTTTGCCATTTTAATCCAGAGGTTGAGTTGTTAGTATATCGTGGATTGCTAGACTAGGTTTTGAGGATACTATTTAGTTTTCCTTGAGCTACTGGGATGGAGAACTATGTGGCTATTCCTAATGTACATCCTGTCTTTTCCCCCGTCACCAATACAGAACTGTTCGTGCAAATACAACTCATCTGCACGAGTCTTTGCTCAAGTCCTTCTCCTCTGCTCCTCGGGATAAACTACTATCTTTAGAATTCTTGTACCACTTTCCAGCTTCTGCTAGCTGAAACTGGTAGTTTCCTATCTTTGGAGAGGTTACTTTGTGGTTTATGCTCGCAGGTGTTTTTTTCCCCACTTTTTCCCCTTTCCTTGCTCAGCTTTTTACTGCCTTTGCTGTCCCTTCGAATTTTATTTTGTGGGTTCTACTTTCAGCTAGCCTAACTTTATCCAACATATACTGTGTTCCTGCACTTGATCTCATTACTGATTTTGAGTGACTTTTGAGAGAATTCTACCTCTAAATGGTCATATCCAAAATGCAAGAGTCCTTTTGGGAATTAATTGGGATCTCAAAGAAATTATAGATTAATTTTGTGGAGAATTTACATCCTTCCACTCTTGAGCTTATGACTCAAAAAATATGCATAGCTTTTTTCAGGCCTTCTCTACTGTCTTTCAATTATGCTTTATAATTTTTAGCATTAGGGTTCTTTCCTAGGCACTTCACAGTTTTTATTGCAATTGTATAAGTTGTTTATTTAGTGGTATGTATGAGGAAGATTCAGATTTTTGTATGTTGATCTTATACATAGTATAATGTTAATTTAAAATTATGTTTCCATATTCCTAATAGAAGATGTGTAAAATACACCATTGAAGAGAGATAACCCTCAACCCTACTACCTAAATGGAACCATGTGCTTAAATATATTGGCATTATTCTCACAATTTTTTGAAATACTGAAAAAGACTAGTTGCTATATTTTTTGGCTCAGTATCTATTAAAATGTCATAAGCATTCCACTGGCAACATATTTTATTATTTGATTATTTTATAATTTACTTTGTGTTGGGTTTTTAGGTTGCCTCCAGTTTTTCATTTACTAGCTTCTCAAGAAATACTTTATGCTTCCATATCTGAAAAAATAATCTCCCTCTGTCTCAGTTTCCCCAATTATTAACAGTGATAATAATCAGTCTTTCCAGGCAGTTATGAGGATGTGACAGAATGGTCATGGTGGTTGCCTGGCACATGAGAAATGCTTGAGTAATGTGAGCTATCATTATTTCTGTCCGACTAGGAATAGCTTATGCTTTCACCTTCAGTGTTTAATATCACTTTATAAGATAGCTGTTATCTCAAATTAATATGAGAAAATGGGTTCAGAAAGGTTATGGAAATGCTCATTTCACAGAGATGGTAAATGCCTTTGCTGCTTAAGTATGGTTACCTGAAAAAAATAAAATCTTTGAATAAGGCTGGCCTAGAGCTTGGTAGGAGAAGCAGCTCTATAGACTGGAGACAGACTCGTTCTAATAGAGGCAAAATCAGTGCCCACTTTACCAATAATAGCTTGATATGTGCTCCTCAACAAGAGGCAGCAAGTCCTAGATTTAAAGCAGCATCAGCCTCAACAGCCTGCATCTTTGTTACAGACTATTTCTCTTAAGAGGGCATGCCTTTTGTTCTAAACCGAATAACAATTAAAGAGGGCAACATATTGGAAAAAGTTGTAATGACTTCAGTAACGTTGCACTAAACATAACCCACTTGATTCCAGATCCGAACCATCTGCTGGTGCATACTTCTGCAGGAACAATGGCCTTGGTGAAAAATCAGACTCTCATCTCCCACTTCATCCTTCTGGGCCTCTTCAACCACACACCACTGCACCTCCTCCTCTTCTCCACCATCATGGTCATGTTTCTGGTGGCCCTCTCTGGCAACGGGCTCATGATCCTCCTCATCAACACTGACTCCCATCTACACAGTCCCATGTACTTCTTCCTCGGCTGGCTGTCGCTCATGGACCTCATGCTCATCTCCACCATTGTACCACGCATGGCCATCGACTACCTCTTGGGCCATGGCTCCATCTCCTTCACAGGCTGTGGGCTCCAGATCCTGGTCTTTGTCACCCTCCTGGGGGATGAGTGCTTCCTGCTGGCTTTCATGGCCTATGATCGCTATGTGGCCATCAGCAACCCACTGAGGTACTCAGTGGTCATGAGCCGCCGTGTCTGCTGGCTCATGGTGGCATTGTGTTGGCTCTCTGGTCTGGTGGATGGGTTAATTCAGGCCATCTATACCCTGAGCTTTCCCTTCTGTGGCTCTCAGGAGATTGACCACTTCTTCTGTGACATCCCTGCAGTGCTTAAGCTGGCCTGTGCTGACACTGCTCTCTATCAGACGATGATCTATGTGTGCTGTGTCATTATGCTACTCCTGCCCTTCTCTGTCATCTCCATCTCTTACCTGTTGATCCTGATAACGGTGCTCTGCATGCATACTGCTGAAGGTCGGAAAAAGGCCTTTGCTACCTGTTCCTCCCACATGGCAGTTGTCTCTCTCTTCTACGGGGCTGCCATGATTGCTTACATGCGGCCCCAGACCTACCACTCCTCCAAGCAGGACAAGGTGGTCTCAGCCTTCTATACCATGATTACCCCTATGCTCAACCCACTGATTTACAGCCTGAGGAACAAGGAAGTGGCTGGTGCTCTCAAGAAACTCCTGGGGAGGGGTCCATGTGGTGGGAGACAGGAATAACTTGGCATTGCTACTGCATATATAGCTCTGGGCCCTGGGAACCTGGCTTACTCAAATGTAGTTTGATTGAAGGAGGTACGAATATGTCCTACTAAAAATTAAAGTTAGTTTCTGACCAGAAATAACCAGATTAGCACATCAATTCAATCTATCCTATCCATGCTGAGTATGGGCAATGTGGGAGGAAGTCCGAGCCTCTATGGTTACATAGTACACAAGACACAGACCCTTAATCCCTCAGCTGCTGGGAGACTGCACATGAGACCACTCTTAGCTGTGTCCCTTCATGAAATACATAAGGCTGAGGAGAGCTGCCCAAGTTCATGGTTCTCCTTGGTGTGATGCCTGAATCTCATGACTTATCAATGTGGATGGGATACACATATCTGGCTGCTGAGCGCTAAAGAACTGATGCTTTTGAACTGTGGTGCTAGAGAAGACTCGAGAGTCCCTTGGACAACAAGGAGATCAAACCAGTCAATCCTAAAGGAAATCAACCCTGAATCTTCATTGGAAGGATTGATGCTGGAGCTGAAGTTCCAATGCTTTGGCCACCTGATGCAAACAGCTGATTGACTGGAAAAGGCTCTGATGCTGGCAAAAATTGAGGGCACGAGGAGAAGGAGGCAACAGAGGATGAGATGGTTGGATGTCATCGCTGACTCAATGGACATGAATTTGAGCAAACTTTGGGAGAGAGTGGACAGAGAAGCCTGGTGTGCTATAGTCCATGGAGTCACAAAGAATCAGACATACTGACTGAGCAGCAACAATGTTTCCAGATACTTGTTTATTTCTTCTAGGTTGTCCAATTTGTTGGGGTGTAATTGTTCATAGTGTTCTCATGGTATTTTTAAATTTCTAAAGTGTAAGTTTTTATTTCTCCTTTTTTGTTTCTTATTGTGTTTGAGTCCTCTCTCTCTTCTTTTAGGGAACATGGCCAGAGATTTGTTAATATTGTTTATCCTTTCAAAATACTATCTCTTGGTTTTATTGATTTTTCTAGTTTTAAAATCTCTATTTATTTCCTCTATGATCTTCATTCTGTCTTTCCTTCTGTTGAGTTTAGGCTTTGTTTGTTCTTTTTCTAATTCTTCTAGGTGATAATTTAGGTTATTCATTTGAGATGTTTCTTATTTTTTCAGGAAGGCCTGTATTGCTAGGAATTTCCTACTTAGAACTATTTTTGCTGCATCTAATAGATTTTGTAGATTTGTGCTTTCATTGTCATTTGTCTCAAGATATTTTAAAATTTCCTCTTTTATTTCATCATTTACCCATTGATATTTTTAGTAGTATTTTGCTTAGTCTCCATGAGTTGTGTTATTTCATTTAGAATCTCTATTGCCTTATTGATCTTCTGTCTGGAAGATCTGTGCATTGATGTCAGTGGGCTGTTAAAATCTCCTGCTATTATTGTGTTCCTGTCAGTTTCTCACTTTATGCCTGCTAGTGCTTATTTTATGTATTTAAGTGCTCCTTTATTAGGTGTATATATGTTAATGAATATAATATCCTCTTTTTGTATTGAGCTTTTTTTTTAAATATATGGTGTCCTTGTTTATCATTCTTTATGGCCTTTGTTTTAAAGTCTATTTTGTCTGATGAGTATTGCTAACCCCACTTTCTTGTCATTTCTGTTTGCATGAAATATCTTTTTTCATCCTCTTACTTTCAATCCAAATGTGTCCTTCACCCTAAAGTGGGTCTCTTATTGTAAAAGCATTTTGTAAGCTTTTGTTTCATTGTCCAATTTGCCACCCTATGTCTTTTGATTGGAGGGTTTAGTCCATTGACATTTAAGGTAATTATGGATAGATATGTATTTATTGCCATTTTAAGTCTTGTTTTCCAGTTGATTTTGTATTTCTCCTTTTTTTCTTTTGTGGTTTTATGTCTTTCCTTTGTTTTATGCTTGAGTTCTCTTTGGTTTTTGTGATCCTATCATATGTTTTGGACTTGTGGTTATCCTGATTTTCAAGTATGTTAACTCACTACTATATCTGCTTGCTTTATACAGGTAGTCTGTATAAACTCAAACACATTCTAAAACATAATCTATGCTTTCTTACTCTCATTCTCCACATTTAAAAATTTTTATGTACTCTTTTACATATTCATGGTTATCCTTTTGCTGTTCATTATAGTTATAATTACTTTCCAGTTTTTATTTTTAAAAAATCTATGTACTGGCTTATTTAAATGATTTGCTTTCTTAATGTGATTTTTTTCTTTCCTATAGATTCTTGCTAGTTTTTTATTTAGAGAAGATTTTTCAATATTTCTTTTAGGATAGGTTTATATTGCTGTATTCTTTTAATTTTTGCTTGCCTGGGAAATTCTTTCTCTCCTGTTCTAAATGTAATCTTGCTGGGTAGAGTATCCTAGGTTGTAGGTATTTCCCTTTCAGAACTTTGAGTATATTTTGCCACTCCTTTCTGGCCTGCAAGACTTCTGTAAAGAAATCAGCTTAGTTTTGGAGGGGTTCCCTTGTAACTAACTCTTTTTTTTCTTACCATCAGAATCCTCTCTTTAACTTTTGCCATTTCAATTAGAATGTTTTGATGTGGGTCTGTTTGGATTCACCTTGTTTGAGATCTTTCATTTTTCTTGTACCTGAGTATCTGATTCATTCTTTAGGTTTGGGAAGTTTTCAACCATAATTTCTTTAAATGCAGTTTCAATCCTTTTCTCTTTCTGGGATACCTGTTATGTGTAGATTGGCTTGCTTTATGTTATCCCACAGATCTCTTAGGTTGCTTTCTTTGTCTTTTTTTGTTTGTTTGTTTCTCTCTTTACTGGTCTGGTTGGGTGATTTTCATTAATCAATCTTCCAGATGACTTAATTTTCCTTCTGTGTTATGTAATTTACTATTTATTGCCTTTAGCGTGGCTTTCATCCAGAAAACTAGTTTTCTCATTTTTTTTTTGGAGGGGGCCACACACTTTCACAGCATGTGGGATCTTAGTTTCCTGGCCAGGGATTAAACCTGCACCCTCTACATTGGAAGCACAGAGTCTTAACCACCAAACCACTAGGAAAACACCAGTCTTCTAGTTTTGATTGGCTCCTTTTTTAAAATTTATAGTTTCTTGTTCTTCGTTATTGATAGCCTTTCTTAATGTCTTTAGTATTTTTATTACCTCCTTTTTGAGCTCAGGGTCTAGTAGACTGGAGAGGTCTGTTTCAGTTTTTGTTCTTTCAAGGGAATTCTCTTGTTCTTTTAATCAGGAATGGTTCCTCTGCTTCTTTATTTCACTTGTATTTCTCTGACTCTTTGAATTTAGGAGAAAGCGTTATCTACTCTGGCCTTAAAGGATTGTTTTTATGTGGGATCAACCCTGTGTAGCCTGTTTTAGTCTAAAATTTTTGGTGTGAAGGCTGTTTTTTAGTATAGATGCTTATCTGTCTTTCCTCAGTGTGTGCAGGCCTTCATCCTCTTGATGCCACGCATGCATGCTCAGTCATTTCAGTCATATTGGATTCTTTATGATCACATGGACTGTAGCCCGCCAGGCTCTTCCGTCCAAGGGATTCTCCAGGCAGCTATAGAGGTGAGGGTTGCCATTCCCTTCTCTAGGAACATCCTTTTGATAGGGTTGTGACTGATGTGGAGATTGGCGCCTACACTGGATGTTGAGTGGGGTTTCCTCTTTGCTCTGTGGTTGTCATAGCCTTGTTGGGGGTTGGATCTACTCCCCAGTTGTTGGAGTAGAAGCTCCTTGATCCAGTTCTAAGCTGCAGTGTAAGGTAGGTGGGACTTGAGCACTTTAACTGAGAGAAGAGCCGTGGATTATTGCTCTGCAGGAGCTATCCACCAGGTAGTTCACCCTATGGCATTGCCTGTCACTTTTTGTGTGTGCTCACAAGCATACTGTTGTTGCCACTGCCCTTAGCCCCATCTCAACCATGGGAATGCTGACAAGCAGCCTGGGTGTCCCTTAGGTGCTGTGTCTACAAAGTCACAGGTGATCTGCCAAAGTTAGGCACCAGGACAATATTCTTGCATATGGACCTGCCATAGGAGCTATGGAATCAGCCCAGATGCCTGCCCCACCTCTGCATGCATGCACATACAAAACTCCCCACTGCTAATGTCAGATCGGCTCCAGCCACAGGAGTTCCTGCTTGGAGGTCCTGCAAGTGCCTAGCTTACAAAGCTGCTGGCAGCATAAATCCATCAATGTTGCTTGGCTACCAGAACATGGCTCAGATTTAAGCCCTGCCTCTGAAGGAGGGAAATCTGCAGGTGCATTCCCAGAGCTTGTAGAGGCAGAGCCATGCTTGCTGTGAGCACACTGGGAATGAGGCTGATATGATGGGACTCTGTGCCTCTGTTCATGTACATGTTAACAATGAGGCTTCTATGGTAGATCAGAGCACATCCCCACTTGTGGCCAGGACCACACTGTTGAGCTGAGTAGTGCAGTGAGGTGGCCAGGACAGTCTACACTGGTTGCCATATGTTCTATCTGCCTCAATCCAGCTGCTGCACTGTCCTCTGAGCCTCTGAAACTCCCTGTCTGTTCTAGCTGAACTTTTAGCCAGTGAAGGGGATTCCTAGGGTGAAGAATCATTTCTTCTTTTAAAGTCCCCCTTTGGGGGCCCAAGTTCCATCTAGATTCCCTTTAATCCTACCCAATACATGGCTACCTTTCTTGCAATTTTGGTTGTGTGAGACCTTCTGCCAGTGTTCTGTGGGTACTCTGCAAATTGTTCCACACATAGATGTAATTTATGCATTTGTGGGAGGAGGTGGTCTCCACATCCTTCTTTTTATTATTATTATTATTAGAGAATAATTGCTTTACAATGATGTGTTCGTTTCTGCCATACAATAATGTGAATCTACCATAATTATATATTTATCCCCTCCCTCTGGAGCCTCCCTCCTGCCTCCCATCCACATCCTTCTATTTTGCCATCTTGATCTCTCTCCTCTCTTTCTCTTGTAATTGAAAAATACTGTCTTCTCCTTTCTTTGTTTCTATGAAATTAGGTAAAACAGTTACTTATTGCAATCTTAAAGTGATGTCCTTGTGTGGGAGCATCCCTACACAGTATGCCCCATGACTTTGGTAGGAGAGCTGGATTTGACAGGAACAGAATTCACCTTTTTCCTCAGGCAGTTTTCATCTTGATAGGAGGTTGATATGGAGATCATGGGGCCAGGGCCTGAGCTAGGTGTTTCAGAGCTTCCCATCTCCTCAGTGGCTGTCACTTCCCTATCAGGGCTGGAGGGAGGTCTGGAGTTGCTAGAGCAGAAACTCTGAAGGCTGGGCCTAAGCTGGCTTCATTTCTTGTAAGTGGTGCTCTCAACCCTCCCGGCACAGAATCCTTTCCCCAGAGATTAGTAGTGCTGGGGCCAGAGCAGCTGGTGTGGTCTGGAGCATGGGCTGTGATAGTCCATCTGGGGTCAGAGATATGAGTGCTTCTGATGCCCTGCCTGTGTAAGCACCTGTATTCGCTGCCCCTACCTTGTTCAGACAGCACTTTGGGTCTGAGCCTCATTTGTCTCTCACAGCTGGCTCTTTTCTTGGACTCTGCTGCTCTTGCCCTGGTGTTGAGCTGCTCTTCCAAGTACGTGAGGCCTGTATGGACTCTCGGTATAAGTAGGGGCACAAGCTGTGGTGGTATGGTTGCTAGGAGAGATCAGAGCTGCTTCTAATGATCTGCCTATGTAAGTGCTGGTAATGGTTACCTCTGTTCCACTCCGATGCCACTTAGGGTCTGAGCCTCCTCTGTGTCTCATATCTGAGCTTCCAAGCAGAGTTGGAGTGTTCACTTGGCAGGGAATCCCGCTAGAGTAGTTATAGGAAATTGGCCAGCCACTCATGCAGCTGTCAATCTGCCTTCTCTGCGCTGCTTAGGGAGCATGTGCACTCCTCCTGAGCCAAGTCCAAACTTCCCACAGACTTCCTGTTAGTCCCACTGGCCCTCCAACCCACCAAAGGGGCTCATCTTCCCTCTGTTGGTGCCCAGGGCTGGTACACCCAATATCTGGTTCGAATCTCACTACCACAGGAGGATCTCTACTCTGTAATCTCCCTTTTCCTCTAAGTCCCCTTCCAGGTTCACAGGCCAGATCTGACTGATTCTCTTCCCTTCCTACCTGATTTTCTGTGGATTGTCTTACAACCTTGGTTGTGCAGAAGTCTTTCTGTCAGTCTCCAGTTACTTTTCAGTGAGAACTGTTCCATATGTAAATGTACTTTTGATATTTTCATTGGGGTTCTCTTTCCTCCTATTCCAACATCTTCACCTTCTCCTCTGTAACAGTTTTTTTAAAAAACTAAACTTGTTCTGATATTAGTATTTCCACTCCAGTTTTTTCTTGATAAATTTGTATGCAATGTTCTTTTTCCATTAAAAAATTTTCAATCTATGTCTTTGAATCTAAGTGAATCTCTTAAAGATAGCATAGTTGGATCATGTTTTATTCTGCCAATATTTGCTTTAAATTAGAGAGTTTAATTCATTGAAGTTTAAAGTAACTACTGGTGTGGACAGACTTACTTCTGCCATTTTGGTATTTATTTTCTATGTGTCTCACAGATGTTTAGTTTCTCATTTCTTCCATTACTGTCTTTTGTATATAATTTATTTTTTTGTTAGTGTACTGATTTGATTCTCTCCTTGTTTCCTTTTGTGTATATTGTACATAAATTTATTTCTCAATTGCCATAGGAATTACAATTCATATCTTAAATTTATAATACTCTAGTTTGATTTAATGGAACTTTGTTTTTATTAAATATAAAACCCTGCTCTGTCTCTCTTTATTTTGCTGTTGTCACAAGTATTACATCTTTACACATTGTTTACACATCATGAGAAACGCTGGACTGGAAGAAGCACAAGCTGGAATCAAGATTGCCAGGAGAAATATCAATAATCTCAGATATGCAGATGACACCACCCTTATGGCAGAAAGTGAAGAGGAACTAAAAAGCCTCTTAATGAAAGTGAAAGAGGAGAGTGAAAAAGTTGGCTTAAAGCTCAACATTCAGAAAATGAAGATCATGGCATCTGGTCCCATCACTTCATGGGAAATAGATGGGGAAACAGTGGAAACAGTGTCAGACTTTATTTTGGGGGCTCCAAAATCACTGCAGATGGTGATTGCAGCCATGAAATTAAAAGACGCTTATTCCTTGGAAGAAAAGTTATGACCAACCTAGACAGTATATTGAAAAGCAGAGACATTACTTTGCCAACAAAGGTCCATCTAGTCAAGGCTATGATTTTTCCAGTAGTCATGTATGGATGTGAGAGTTGGACTGTGAAGAAGGCTGAGCGCCGAAGAATTGATGCTTTTGAACTGTGGTGTTGGAGAAGACTCTTGAGAGTCCCTTGGACTGCAAGAAGATGCAACAAGTCCATTCTGAAGGAGATCAGCCCTGGAATTTCTTTGGAGGGAATGATGCTGAAGCTGAAACTCCAGTACTTTGGCTACCTCATGCAAAGAGTTGACTCATTGGGAAAGACTCTGATGCTGGGAGGGATTGGGGGCAGCAGGAGAAGGGGATGACAGAGGATGAGATGGCTGGATGGCATCACTGACTCGATGGATGTGAGTCTGAGTGAACTCTGGGATTTGGTGATGGACAGGGAGGCCTGGTGTGCTGCAATTCATGGGGTCACAAAGAGTCAGACATGACTGAGTTAATGAATTGACTGACTGACTGATACATTGTTTAGCACAGGTTTATAATTTTCCCTTAATATACTTATATTTTAAATAATTTAGGAAAGTTGAAAACAAAAACTACAGTATTGTTAGTTTTTATACTTAGGTTACTTTTGCCAGAATTCTCTATTTCTCATATGACTTCAAATTCCCATCTAGTGACCTTTCCTTTCAGCCTGAATAACACCTTTTAACATTTCTTGTCTACTAATAATGTAATCTCAAGGCTTTTGTGTAGCTAAAAATATATTATTTCTCCTTTATTTGAAGAGTAATTTAGCCTGATATAAAATTCTTTTTTTTTCAAAATTTAAAAATATATATTTAAATCTAGTACTGTGTTGAACAGATGTGATAAAAACTGGCATCTTTGTATTTTTCATCTTAGAAGGAAAAATTTCAGCCTTTCAGCCTCAAGCATGATATTAGCTGTGGACTTTTTTTTTAAAAAAATATTTTTTATTGGAAGATAATTACTTTATAATATTGTGATGGTTTCTGCCATACATCAACATGAATCAACCATAGGTATACATATGTCCCCTCCTTCTTAAACCTCCTTCCTCCCTCCCTCCCCATCCCACCGCCCTAGGTCATCACAGAGCACCAGCTTTGGGTTCTCTGTATCTTACAGCAAATACCCACTGGATAACTATTTTACATATGGTAGTATATATATTTCAATATAGAATTCTTCGTTGATGGTTTTTTTAAAAATGTCAGTGGTTTAAGTGGTCAGTGTACTTCTTTATGGTCTCAGGATTCTGAGAAATTTGTTGTTAATCTTATTGAGCTCATGTGCATGATGAGTTGTTTCTCTTTTGTTGCTTTCAAGATTCTCTCCTTGTCTTTGGCTTCCAACAATTCCATTATAATGTATAAGTATCTCTATTGTGTTTGTGCTGCTTGGAGTTCATTGAACTTACATGTTTTTTCAAACTTGAACAGTTCTCAACAATTATTTCTTTAAATATTTTTACTGCATCTTTGTCTCTTCTCTTTCTTGAATTTCCAAATGCCTATGTTGCTATACTTGATTATATAACACAGATCTCTTAGGCTTTTTAAAAATTATTTGTCATTAAAAAAAGTTTTGTTCTTAGACCTGATAATCTATATTGATCTATCATCAGATTCTCTGATTTTTCTTCTGCTTTTGCCTTTTAAAATTTGCTGTTGATACCCTTAGTGAGTTTTTCATTTTCAGCCTCAGAAGTTCTATTTATTTCATTTTATAATTTGTATCTCCTTATTGATATTTTCTATTTATTCATGAACTGTTCTTCTAGTTTCTGTAGCTCTTTGTCCATGGTTTCCTTTAGCTCTTTCAGAATATTTAAGTCCACTGATTTAAAGTCTTTTCTGGTACGTCTAATATCTGTGCTTTCTCAAGGACAACTTCTGTTCAGTTGTTCTGTGAGTGGATTTTACCCTCTTGTTTTCTTCATGCTTTGTGATTTTGCATTGAAAACTGGATATTTTGAATATTATAAAGTGTAACTCTGGGAAATAGTTTTTTTCTCGCCTCAACATTTTTCCCCCTGTGACTTTGTTATTTGCTTAATAAGCTTTATAAACTATTTTTGTAAAGTCTGTATTTGTCTCTGTTTTGAGGGCTTTAGACAGAATGGAGGGAAGTCATACTAGTAAGTATAATTCTTAGGAACTATAATGGGGAGATGACTTTCAGTTATCTTTTCAATATCAGCCTCACAACAAGCATTTTGTAGTGAAAATCATTATCCCCATTTTATAGATGAGAAAACTGGTGTTCAGATGGGTCCTTTGCCTAAGGTGAAGTCTAAAAATATTGACACCCAGCTCTGTCTGACTTTAAGGTCAAGTGTCTGTGCTATGCTACCTTTAAATTTCTTAGTGTGACAGAAGTTCAGCTGGGTGTGAGTTGATGGAAAAGTGGGCAAAAAGTGGTCAGTTCAGGGACAGATGACATTTGTCCTAGCAAAGTGTTTGTTGAATCTTAGGACTTCATTGAATTCCAGCGGAACTGAATTCTGAGTTTAGAAGCATCAGTGTCATCTTGGAATGTCTCGAAGCCTAGGTAACAGGAGGAGGTAAAAGAAATCAGAGGGGCAACAGTGTGGAAGACTCTGGAAGATACCCTGTTGTCTTCACCTACATACAGTATTTACTGGGCATTCATATTGTGAGCCATAACCCAGAGCAAAATCCAACATTTCTTGTTCGAGTTTGAAGCCCAGGGAGAGACACTTTTTCCTGGACTGACCCAGAGAATCTCTCCCCAGTTTCTTCTCCAAGTACCTCTGGGAAAGACTTTGTTTATTGGTGAGCAGAGAACTTTGCAAGAGGCTTCCTTTCCCAAAAGGTTTAATTGCAACAGACTGGGGACAGAGATGAGGCAGAGAAGGGTTCTCTAAGGACTTGTAAGAACAGAAGTAACTTTCCTTAGTCACAGCAGAAGGGAGAAAAATGTGTGGCAGTGAGAAGTGACAAGGAATAAAACCCCTGAGCTAGATGCTGAATCTGGCCCTGTAAGGGGTTTTTTCACAGATGAGAGGCTCTGTGCCAACTCCCAGCTAGAAGCCTGTCTCCTCCTGGTCCAGCCCTCTTTCACTGTTTTCCTTTTGGATGAAGGCTATATGGTCTCTCTGTGCTCTAATTTTTGTTTCTGAAAGACTTTTCTTAACTTCTAAAGATTCTGCCAGTGTTTTACTATGAATCTCTCTCTTCCAGGGTTTTCTGGGTTTCTTTTTTGAGCTATTCTATTTTCATTTTAATGAGTCTTATTGAATTTCTTTAGACAGTCATAGTGGGAAGCATTGAATGTTTTCTGCTGATTGGATGGGGAGTGCCGCAGGCATTTTGGTCAATTGCTACTTTCACAAGCAAGATAGAAGGAAATTCTAGAAGAGTTCTGATCAAATAAGCCTTTCTTTCCCCTGGAAATTTCTCTTCTCTGTGTTTAATGGTTCCTTTCTGTTTCTCTTTCAGCCCTATTTCCTTCAAGAAGATGGAGATATGCAGTTTTCTCTGCACTAAGAGGAACTTTGTTGCAGACCCAACTGACTGATCAAAGCAGCCTTCCCTGGGTTGTGGAATCTGTTCACCCAGGACACAGGGCTCCCAATGAAACCTGCCTCATGATTCTCCAGGCCTTCCTGATGTCATTGATTATATAGTTTCAGGTCTGGCTCTTCCTGTCTGCATCTTGTATTGATACTTCACCTCTCCACTATGAAATGCATAAGATGTTTTTTTCAACTCACAACTATCCTTGCCATTCTCCTACTTACTATTTCTCTTAAGGTAAAAGACTCTTGTGTGGTCAGATTTTGTTTTGAAATATTTTTTCTCCTAATTCTCTAATCCATGGGTAGAACTAGGAAGGAGCTGAGCGTTGCTGCATCCAACTTGTCATTTTACAGGTGTGAGACTGAGACCTAGAAAGAGAAATTTACTTCCATAGAGTCTCGTCACAGGTTATAGGGAGGGTGTGCACGATTTGTCTTTTCAAGTCCAAAGAGGTGCAACAATGGCTAGACTGCCTGAAACTGGCCCCTTCAAGGTACTGGGACAGTGTTTCTGAAACCTGGTTGTTAGGTTTTGAAAGGTTATGAAGGTTATAAAGTCCTCTCATACTTACCTACTGTTTGTGCTTATGTTTCCAGTTCTTGAAGACAAGCTTTTGGTTGTCTTTTCCCAGCACTGCCTGCACTTAAAAAAAAAAAAAAGACTTTCCTTCTTTACACCTCATCTTTGTCCAGGGAACAATAAGTGATGAAACTGGAGACATGATGATAGCTGCCACTGTGTTTTGGGTACTTACAATGAACCAGGCAATAGAGTAGAGGCTTCACATACATTATCCTATTTTATTTTCACTGCCAGAATGGATGATAAAACTGGGCAACAGAATGATTAAGGAACCTGTCCCAGGTAACACACCCCAGAGCTATCTCCAGCCTGGACCATCAAGTTGATTATTAGTAGTTTCTTCTCTTCTCCTATCTTCCGGTCTCACTGCCATTCAGTGAACAGGCATAAATCTGCTCCTTTGCTCAACAGCCAACAATGCCCACCACTTGTTGAGTGTTTTCTGTGTGAATCAGGAAACTGTCTGGTGCTTTTGAACACATAAACTCAATGTTCATAACCACCCTGGAAGGTGATTATTCTTGTCCTCACTTTGCAGGTGAGATGAAAGGCTCAGTGAGCAGTTGCCCCAAACTAATAATTGGCCAGATCCTATTTCTTAACCATGACTCAGTGATGTATCAATATAAAGTTCCATCTCCTAAGTATGGCATCCAGGAGCAGATTCCCTCCACTGTCTCCCTGTGTGGACCCCTGCTCAGTCAAGGGACTCAGCTTGCCTCCTCCATCAATTTTTGCTTTCTCTTTTCTGCCTCAAGCTCTGTCTCTTCCTTCTGTCTGAAATATTTGGCCTCTGCTCAGTCTGAGGTATTCCAACTATTCTTCAGAATCAAAAATTACCTCCTGGGTTCCAGGAAACTTCTCCTGATTCATCCCACAGTTGAGAATTTTTTCTCTGGCACCCTTAAGGACAGGAAAATTGCACTCATGGTACTTGTCCAGCTGCCACCTTTCCCAGTGCTAAATGTTCTCAGGTGTGAATAGGTAATATAAGCAATACACACAGGGACTACATTTATGGGCTTTATGCTCAGTAAACATAATATAAGGTTGGGGTAATCCATTTTTGAAAATGTAAATACCTCCATCAGATAAATAACTTCAATTCAGAAATAAAAGCAGAGTCTTTACTTTTTAAAGGAATATAAGAAAACTGGATTTTCTGTCCATGACTGTTCGCATAAACACCAGATTGTACATACAGTTTGGAGGTTCATAAATCCCTGTATTAGGAACCTTTGATGTTCTGTTGGTCAACAGGGCATTACTTGTAATCAGTATCTTATTGATTTCAGACAACAAGTGATATAGGAAAGAGGAGAAATTACTGAGGAGAAGAAACTTGATGGAAGAGTCAGGGTTTCAGGGGTGGAAGGAGAGGTCAATGGGGGCATCATCTCCCAGAAGGAAAGTGTACCTGCTTATTCCCTCTATTCTCAGCACTTAGCACATTACCAGTGAATGCTCATTAAATATCTGTTGAATGAATGAAGGATCAGGGAAGGCATTCCAGGCAGATGAGATGGTATGGATACAAGTACAGGCTCTGTTCAGCAAGAACTTGAATTGATTTGGGCATATAGAGATGTAGATGAAATCTGGGACTCAACAAGGAGATCTGGAATGTTTGGATCTGCTGAGTTTGGCCTTACAGGCTCTATGGACACCTGCTCACCTAGAAGAAGCCAGGCTCTTAAACACGAGCACAGAATGTTCCAGTGATGCAAGAGGAAGCTGGGAAGCAACAGGTCTTTACCTGGTTTCTGTCCAGGCTGAAATCTACTGCCTCCTGTGCTTGGGGGAGGCCTGAGGGCAAGTATGACAAGACACCAAAGAGAGCAAAGTTGACCACAGAAGCCAAAAGAGGTTGCAGATAATGCAGTCTGCTCCATAGCTCCTCCCAGAAGAGTAGGCAGAATCAACCCCCAGAGTCGCAGAACTCAGAGAACTTACTATTGCATTGGTTATGGGAGAGCTCTGTGCCTCTGCCTGGCTGCCCTCTGCGCTCAGGCTCTCCTTCTCTTCCTGTGCCTTCTCCCATCTGTGCTGTTGGCTTTCCCCTGATCCTTCTCTCTCAGCATCTGTGTTCCCCTTTCCCACTATGTCTGTGTTCTCCACCTTTTCTGTCTTTTCAGGGGAAGATTAATTTTTTATATTCCAACACATTCTCTCATTTTTTTTTTCTATTTTATCATGTGTCCTTTTCCTTGACATTTTCCCATTACTCCTTTCCTCTCTCCCTTGACTTCTTGGTCTGTAGTTGTGTTTTTCTTCATCCTTCTCCTTTCTAATCCCTCATCTTCTTTCTCTCACACTTTGCTTGCATCAGTGCCATTGCTCTATGCTCTATGAGTATTATAGTCATTGCCTGGGATGGGATTGTTAATTTGGTCACGTGTGCTAGGACTGATGTGTGTGGCCAGGTAGCTGTGGCAACAAAGAGATCCACCACAACACCCCAGAGGTAAGTGACATTGAGAATAGTATCTGATTGATTACCTTTTCTATAAAAACATGTTAAAATACTAATTATTACTTTAAAATTTTCCTAATTGCTAATTCCTTGGATGTGTTTTATAATGTTATGTTACAAAACAAGCAAGAGAAAAAAGATGTTCCAGGTGCATCAATTACCTGCTTATGACAATCTTCACTTAAATTTAAGGAATATATGAACATGTTCTTACTGTGTTTTTTTTAATATCTAAATATATACAGTTTTATTTGTCAATTTTATCTCAATAAAATTTGAGAGATAGAAAAGACAGAAATGGAAGGTGACTTGATTCCAGTTAGAGATTTAGTAAAGGCAAGATCAATAATAAGAAAAAAATGGGGGATGTGTAGGGGCGATACTTTCTGCCAGCTTATCTCAAAACTTCATCGTGCATAAAATTAAGATTCCTCGCTTAATAACTCTTAGATGGGGCAAAAGAAACCTGCTGTTCTAATCAGCATCAGAAATAATTTTTATGAGCACTAAAATTTGTTATAGGTCTTAGAATCAATAACATTTTTCAAAAAAAGCAACATGACTACAAGCCTTTTTTAAAACCTCTTTTCAAGACATAATGTAATGATTTAAAATAAGAGTAAATTCATTAGTCATTCTATCTACATGATTTCCTCCTTGTCACTTTTCTTTGTGCAGGCCTGGTGAAGTCAGGCCTACCTACCTCTAATTCAACACAGAATTCTAAACATTTGAGCTTCATTACTTAATTACACGTCACAAGGACTCTGAAACATTCATCTAAAGATATTTTATTGTCTTTTTTTGCATTTCTTTTTGACCATTTAAATATTGAAGTATGGTTAATTTATAATGTCATATTAGCATCATGTATACAGTTAAGTGATTTAGCTATATGTATATATATTTATTTTTTTCCAGATTCCTTTCCATCATAGGTTTTTACAAGATGGTAAAAACCTATGATGGAAAGGATGGCCATACAGTAGGTCCTTGTTCATCTCTTTTATACATAGTAGTTTGTACATGTTAATTCCTCATATATCACATACACACACACCCCATCACTATCCCCTCTGATAAACATAAGTTTGTTTTCTATGTTTGTGAGTCTATTTCTGTTTTGGAAATAAGTTCATTTATATTATTTTTTTTTATTTCACATGTAAGTGATATCATATGATGTTTGTCTTTGGCATACTTCACTTAGTAGATAATCTCTAGGTCCATCCATGTTGCTGTAAAAGGCATTATTTCATTTGTTTTTATGGCTAATATTCCATTGTATATATACAATATATATACCAAGTATTTGTATCCATTCTTCTGTCAGTGAACATTTAGGTTACTTCCATGTCTTGGCAATTGCAAATGGTGCTGCAATGAACATCAGGGTGCATACATTCAGATGAATTGTGGTTTTCTCCAGATATATGCCCAGGAATGGAATTGCTGGGTTATATGGTAACTCTATTTTTAATTTTTCAAGGAACCTCCATATCATTCTCCATAGTGGCTGCAGCAATTACATTCCCAACAACAGCATAGGAGGGTTCATTTTCTCCACACCCTCTCTGGCACTTATTATTTGTAAACTTTTTATTAATGGCCATTCATTCTGACTGCTGTGAAGTGATACCTCACTGTAGTTTTGATTTGCATTTCTCTAATAAATAGCAATATTGATCATTTCTGCAGACGCTTATCATCCATCTGTATGTCTTCTTTGGAGAACTGTATATTTAGGTCTTCTGCCCACTTTTTGATTTTATATATATATATATATATATATATATATATATATATATATATATGATGAGCTGTATGAGCTGTTTCCTTATTTTGGAAATTAATCCCTTATTTGTCATATCATTTGCAAATATTTTCTCCCATTCTGAAACCCTCAGAGTGTCTTTTTACTTATGATTTCCTTTGCTATGTAAAAGCTTTTAACTTTAATTAGGTCCCATTTGTTAATTTTTGTTTTTATTTCCATTTCTATAGGAGACATAGCCAAAAAATATTTCTGCAATTGATGTCAAAGAGTGTTTTGCTTATATTTTCCTCTAAGTGTTTTATACTGTCTGGTCTCAAATTTACATCTTTAATCTGCTTAAGCTTATTATTTGCATTCAGTGTTAAAGAATGTTCTAACTTCATTATTTCACATGTGACTTCCAGTTTTCCCTGCATCATTTATTGAAGAGGCTATCTTTTCTTTATCATAGATTCTTGCTTTCTCTGTCATAGATTAATTGACTGGAAGTGCATAGGCATATTTTTGGGCTTTCTATCCTGTTCCATTGATCTAGATTTCTGTTTTTGTGCCAGTACCATAGTGCTTTGATTATTGTAGTTTTGTAGTATAGTCTGAAGTCAGGAAGCACAATTCTTCCAGCCTCATTCTTCTTTCTCAAGATTGTTTTGGCTGTTTGGGTCTTTGTATTTTCACACAAATTTTAAAAACTTTTCTAGTTCTACTTCTGTGGAAAATGCCACTGTAATTTTACAGAGATTGCATTGAAGCTATGGATGGCCTTGGGTAGTATAGTCATTTTAATAATAGTAATGCTTCCAATATAAGAACATGGTATATCTTTCCATCTGTTTGTGCTGTCATTCATCAGTGTCTATAGGTTTTGCAGTACAGGTCTTTTGCCACCTTATGTAAGTTTATTCTTAGATATTTCATTTTTTACATTGATGATAAATGAGATGGTTTCCTTAATTTCTCTTGATGATGTTTCACTATTAGTATAGAGAAATACAACAGATTTCTGTATATTAATTTTGCATCCAGCAACTTTACTGAGTTCACTGATGAGCTCTAGTAGTTTTCTGGTAGTGCCTTTAGAGTTTCCTATGTATAACATCATGTCCTCTGTAAATAGTTTTACTTCTTTCTGAGTTTAGATTCCTTTTATTTATTTTTCTTCTCTGATTGATATGGCTAGAGCATTCAAAACTATGTTAAGTAAAAGTGGTGAGAGTGGACATCCTTGTCTTGTTCCTGAAGGAAATTTTTTCAGTTTTTCACCATTGATTATGATGTTAGCTGTGTTTATCATTTATGGACTTTATTATGTTGAAATATTTTCCCTCTATGCCCACTTTCTAAAGAGTTTTATCATAAATGGATGCTGAATTTTAACTAAATTTTTTTCTATATCTATTGAGATGATCATGTAGTTTTTATTCTTCAATTTGTTAATGTGGTGTGTTGCACTGATTGATTTGAAAATATTGAAAAATCCTTGCATCCATGGGGTAAAACCCACTTGATGATGGTGTATGAACATTTTAATGCATTGTTGCATTTGGTTTGTGAGTGTTTTACTGAGGATTTTTGCATCTGTATTCATCAGAGATATTGGCCTGTAATTTTTTCTTTTTGTGTTATGTTTGTCTAGTTTTGGTATCAGGCTGATGTTGGCCTCACAGAATGAATTCAGAAGTATTCATTCCTCTGCAATTTTTTGGGATAGTTTCATAAGAACATGTTCTTATTATTAAGAATTCAAACATCACAGGTTAAACTAGAGTCTTCTTTCATCACCATCCTTACCCAGTCTTAATCCTTTCTCCTGAGGTAACCACTGTTATAGTCTGTGTCCTTCAGCACATTACATATACTTATTTCTCATTTTCTTGTCTCCCCACATTTAGCATTACCCAGCTTTATACCAACCTGATATGTAAAAGTGTATCTCTCTTTTGAGTTTTTCTAGTTACTTGTGAAATAAAGTCATTTTATTGATGCTATTTGCTGAGAATTACTGCTCATCATGTTCATTGCTTTTCTTATTAACTTGTGGGTATTGTTTATATGGTTTGACTATGAAAAGGATGTGTATTTGGTAATATATTATATTGTAGATTTTTATCATTATATATAATAGTTTATAGATTTTGCTCATTCCTTTTGCAAGAATACTGGAGTGGTTTGCTGCGCCTGCTTCCAGGGGATCTTCCCAATCCAGGGATTGAACCTGCATCTCTTATAGTCTCTTGCATTTGCAGGCAGGTTCTTTACCACTAGTGCCACCTGGGAAGCCCCTAACTTAGGTCTCAGCAATCTTCTTCTGATTCTTTCCTCTGAGGTAAGCAGCATTACTAGCTTCTTATGTTCATTTCCAGAGATTTTACACTGTTTATAGATATAAATATATACAGACACATACTCATTTATTTTTTATACATGTATCAGTAAAATGTAATATTATATTGTATTCCATGATATATGATGTATAATATAGAATATAGAATAATTATATCATTATAACACATAAAGCACAATTTCTATAGGTATATATAATGTATAATTATGGCATGTAATTATATAGTATGTAATATAGCTCATAAACTGCTCTGTCATGTGCCCTTTTCACAGAACAATATTATTTGGGGAGAATTCTATATAAACACATAAAAAGCAAACTCATTTTGCTTCTTTTTTACAGTTTATTATTCCATCATTTATTCGATTTTTCCTGTATTGATAGAAATTTAGATCTTTTGTGATCTTTTTTCCACTATAAACAAATCTACACTAAATCCTGTTGTCAACACAACATTTCATATATATGCAAATGTTTTTGTAACATGAATTCTTATAAGTAGAACTGTGTAGTCTGAAGTGTATTTTTAAATTTTTTTTAAGGTTCCATCTTCTACATACTTTTTTTTCTCTAAATTCTTATTCATGTTTCATGTTTACCTTCCTATGTCTCATCTAATATTGATTATAAAAAATTTTAATCCCCACTTGCTCACTTTCCCCATTTTACAAATGGGGAAAATGATAATTTTTAGCAGTTATGAGGATTAAATATGATTACAGAGTGCTCATCATGGTGCTTGGCACATGAGAAATGATCAAGTAATGTCAGCTATCAATATTTCTGTACTTCAAGACACTGCTTATTTGTCATCTTCAACCTTTACTATCACTTCATAGACAGTTGTTATCCCAGTTTAAGATAAGAAAATTGAGATTCAAAAATGTCATAACAGTGCTCAGTTCACACAGTTGTTAATGTCTTTGCTGCTTTAGGTCCTTTAGTGAGGCCGACCCAGAACTCTGTGGGTTGGAGTACAGACCAATCCTAGCAGAAGTAGAAGCAGTGCTTACTTTAACAATAATGGGTTAAGACAGGCATCTTAATTATGTGCAGAAAGATTTAAAAGTAAAGGCAACAGAAGTATCCTGCATTTTCGTTAGGATATTTTTTCTTAAAGAAACCATACCTTTTATTCTAAATCAAATAACATTTAAAGAGGGCAACATATTGGAAAATTTGCAATGATCTCAGTATTATGGCACTGAACACAAACCTCCTGCTTCCAGATCCCAGTCCTCTCTATGGCACTTCCCTCTGAAGGAACAATGGCCTTGTTGGGAAACCAGACTCGCATCTCCCACTTCATCCTCCTGGGCCTCTTCACACACTCACCACTGCACCTCCTCCTCTTCTCCACCATCATGGTCATGTTTCTGGTGGCCCTCTCTGGCAACGGCCTCATGATCCTCCTCATCAACACTGACTCCCGTCTACACAGTCCCATGTACTTCTTCCTCGGCTGGCTGTCACTCATGGACCTCATGCTCATCTCCACCATTGTACCGCGCATGGCCATTGACTATCTCCTGGGGCGTGGCTCCATCTCCTTCACAGGCTGTGGGCTCCAGATCCTGTTCTTTCTCACCCTCCTGGGGGATGAGTGCTTCCTGCTGGCTTTCATGGCCTATGATCGCTATGTGGCCATCAGCAACCCACTGAGGTACTCAGTGGTCATGAGCCGCCGTGTCTGCTGGCTCATGGTGGCAGGATCTTGGCTCTTTGGCCTGGTAGACGGGCTGATCCAGGCTATCTTTACACTACGATTCCCTTACTGTGGCTCCCAAGAGATTGACCACTTCTTCTGTGAGGTCCCTGCAGTGCTCAAGCTGGCCTGTGCTGATACCTCCCTCTATGAGACTATGATCTATGTGTGCTGTGTCCTCATGCTGCTCCTGCCCTTCTCTGTCATCTCTGCCTCATATCTGAGGATCCTGATAACTGTGCTCCACATGCGTTCTGCTGAAGGTCGGCAGAAGGCCTTTGCTACCTGTTCCTCTCACATGGCAGCTGTGTCTCTCTTCTACGGGGCCGCCATGATCACCTACATGCGGCCTCAGGCCTATCATTCTTCCAAGCAGGACAAGGTGGTCTCAGCCTTCTATACCATGATTACCCCTATGCTCAACCCACTTATCTACAGCCTGAGGAACAAGGAAGTGGCTGGTGCTCTCAAGAAACTCCTGGGGAGGTGTTCTTGTGGTGTTGGGCAGAACTAGGTTGGTTTTGGCATCTGGAGATGTGCTCTGGGGCCAGGAAACCTGACCTAACCAACTGTAGTTTCATTAGAAGAGATATGAATGTGCCGTACTAAAAGTAAAAGTCATTCTCTGATTAAGGTTAGTCAAATTTAGACATCAACTCAATCTATCATGTTCATGATGAGTGTGGCAATTTGGACAAAAAGTTGGGCTGACAGAGTTACAAGAATAGAAGACACACATCCTTCATTCCATGGTCGTTGAAAGAGTTGACAGGTGGAAGTTTTCAGTTGTGTTCTTCTCAAGGAATTGCCCATAGCTGGGAAGAGACATCTTGCCCTAGGCCTTGCTTCTCCTTGGGATAGTGGAGGATGCCTGGGGAGGTCAATGGAGGATTAAAAAGGCTTGGCTACCTTGCCTCAGTTTGACTCTGAGGGTCCATCCAGCTCCAGAGCTCCCCAACTCCAGAGCACTACACATGTGCATCATGGACCACTTCTCCCTGTATCCAGTTTTGCTTCCTTAGCTAACTTCCCATTTTATAGGTCTTCATACTGAGAAGACTCTCCAATAAACTTTCTGCATGCAAAGTCTATCTCACTTTGCTTTGGGGAAACTTGATTTGTGACACATTTAAACTCAGCAATGACAATAACAGAGTTTGCTAAATAGGTCACTTGCTTATTGGAAGAAAAGCTATGACAAACTTAGACATGTATTAAAAATCAGAGACATCACTTTGCTGGTAAAGGTCCATATATTCAAAGCTATGGTTTTTCCAGTAATCATGTACAGATGAGAAAGTAGGACCATAAAGAAGGATGGAAGCCAAAGAATTGGTGCTTTCTAACTGTGATTCTAGGGAAGTCTCTTGAGGGTCCCGTGGACAATAAGGGTATCAAACCAGTCAATCCTAAAGGAAATCAACCCTAATATTCATTGGAAGGGCTGATGCTGAAGCTGAAGCTCATATACTTTGGTCACCTGATGTGAAAAGCTAACTCATTGGAAAAGACCCTGATGCTAGGAAAGATTGAGGGCAGGAGGAGTACTGGGTGACAGAGGATGAGATGACATCACCAACTCAATGGACATGAGTTTGAGCAAACTCAGGGAGATAGTGAAGGACAGGGAAGCCTGGTGTGCTGCAGTTCTTGGGGTTGCAAAGAGTCAGATACATCTTAGTGACTGAACAACCACAACAATGCAAAAGTAACAATATACATAATCTTCTCAAATGCCCAGAGAACATTGCTTAAGTTAGATCATATGTTAAGTCACAAGAAAATTCTTAAAGTTAAGAAGAGGAAATCATATCAGGCACTTTTCCAACCACAATAATATGAAACTAGAAATTGATTACAAGAAGAAAACTGAAAGAAAAAAAAAAAAGCCTCACAGATTTGTGGTCAAACAACATGCTACTGAACAACCATGGATCAAAGAACAAATAAAAAGAAACATCAAAAAATACCTGAAAAAATCAAAAGAAGCATCAACAATACTATGAGACAAAAATAAAAAGAGACACAGCGACCAAAATTTATGGAATGCAACAAAAGGAATTCTAACAGGAAAGTTCATAGCAATAACTGTCTACATTTAAAAGAAAACAGGAAAAATCACGTATAAACAATCTCACTTTATAACTCAAGTAAGTAGAAAAAGAACAAATGAGCCAAAAATACAATAGACTGAAGAAAATATAGTGAATAGAGCCAAAATAAATGATATAGAGTTAAAAAGACAATAGAAGAAAACAATGACACCAAGAACTGGTTCTTTATAAACACAAACTAAATTGAAAAAATTTTACCTAGACACACCGATATAAAAACAGAATGCTCAAATAAAGTCTGAAAGGAAACAAACACAATACAATGACACTACAGAAATATAAAGTATCATAAAAATGCGAACAATTATAAACAAATTAATTTGACAACCCAGAGAAAGTGAATAAATTTCCAGAAACATATAATCAAGGCTAAAACATGAAAAAAAGAAAACCTAAATAGACTCATTAGTAGTTAGGAAATGGAATCAATATAATATCAATATAATCAAAATCTCTGAGCAAAATCAGTCTAGAACCAAACATTCAAAAAAGAATTAATACCAAGCCTTCTCAAACTCTTCCAAAAAACAAAAGAGGAGGGGACACTTTCAATTTACTTATAAGATCAGTGTCACCCTGCTACCAAAACCAGGCAAAGATGCCACAAGAAAAGAAAATGGCGCACCAATACCCCTAATAAATAAATATAGATGAAAAAAATACTTAACAAAATATTTCAAACTGGATGGAACAATACATTTAAAAGATCATACGCAATGATCAACTCAGATTTATTCTAGGGTTGCACAGATTGTACCACATCTACAAGTAAATCCAGGTAATATATCATCTTAATAAAATGAAGAATAAAATCAATGATTATCTTAATAGATTCAGAAAATTGTTTACAAGCTAATATTTTGAACCAAGAAAAAAAAGTTGTAAAAGGTAGTCCCTTTAATAAACACCGTTGGGGAGACTTCCCTGGCAGTCCACTGGTTAACACTCTCCTATTCAAATGAAGGGAGTGCAGGTTCCATCCCTTGTTGGGGAACTGAGATCCCACATGCCATGCGGCATGACCAAAAAGTAAAAAAAAATAAATGCTGTGGGAATAATTGGAAAACCACATGTGATAGTATGAACCTGAACCATTATCTTACAACATACACAAAAATTACCTCAAAGTAGATTAAAGAGTTAAACAGGAGATGTGAAAACACAAGACTGCTAGAGTAAAACACGGCGAAGCAGATCCTTGACATTAGTCTTGGAAATCACTTTTTGAATGTGACACTAAAAACAAGTAAAGAATAGCAAGAATAAATGAGTGGGACTCCATCAAGCTAAAAACATTTTGCACAGCAAGAAAAACTTTAAACAAATAGAAAAGACAGTCTAATGAATGGGAGGAATATCTTCAAATTACACATTGGATAGGGGATTAATATACAAATTATATAAAGAATTGATATAACTCAATAGCAGTAAATCTCAAATAGACCATTTAAAATATGGGCAAAAGGATATGAAGAGATATTTTTCCAGAGAAGACATAGAGATGGCAACCAGCACGTGAAACAGTTCTCAGTATTTCTAATCACCAAATTAAATCACAATGCAAATTAAAGTCACAATGAGCTATCACCTCACACCCACTGGTATGGTTGTTAGAAAATAAGCAAGAAATACCAAGTGTTGGCAGTGATGTGGAGAAAAGGGAACCGTCGTGTACGGTTGGTAGAGATGTAGAGGATGCCGCCACTGTGAAAACACTATGGAATCCCCCAAATTAAAAGTGGGATAACATTATGATCCACCAGTTCAGCTGCTGGGGATTTACCCAAGGAAAATGAAAACACTCATTCAAAAAGATATCTACACACCTTCTTCACTGCAGCACTATTTACAATGGCCAAGATGTGCAAACAGCCTGAGTTCAGCAATGGATGACTGGATAAAGAAAATATGATATGTATATATACATATATATGGACACATGTGTGCACGTGTTATTTATATATATATGTTAAAAATTGGCATGAATGTCATTCCACGTTGGTTGAATGTCATTACATATATATATAAATAACATTCCATGTTATTTAAATATTTACACATGTATACATATAATGGAATGTTATATATATGTAAATAACACAGAATGTTATTCAGCCATAGAAAAGATGAAGATCTTGTCATTTGTGACAACATGGATGAACCGTGAGGGCATTATACTAAGTGAAATGAGTCAGACAGAGAATGACAAATACTCGATGATCTCATTTATATGTGGAATCAAAAAAAGAGAAAAAATAAAGTCATAGATAAAGTGTAGAGACTGGTTGTTGCCAGAGGCAATTAGGAAAGGTTGGCAAAATGTTTCAAGAGGGTCAAAAGGTACAACCTATAAAATAAATATATCTTGGGGATGTAATGTAAAGCATGGTTAATAATGACTATAGTTAACAATATTTTATGGCATATTTGAAATTGTTAAGAGAGTAGATCTTAAAGCTCACATCAGAAGAGAAAAATTGAAATTATGTGTGGTAACCCATGTTAACTATACTTATTGTGGTGACTGTTTTGCAATAAACACAAATATTAAGTCATTATGTTGTACATCTGAAACTAATATAATGTGATATGTCAATTATACCTCAATAAAAAGTGAATGCCAAAAACACACCAAAACAAGTCTTAAACTTTAGGCATATCATATTCAAACTGAAAGAAAATCAAAAATAAACAGATAATAAGATTGAGACTTCATTATTGAAGAAAAAGAAAAAAAAAAAAAAGGAAAATGGAAGCATCAATATTCACACCATTCCTACAGTTTTGCTCATCAATTTTCTCCCACAAAGACATAAGTGACACCAGAGCAGGACTATTTTGGAGTTTCACGTGGGACTTGACACCTGGGAGTCACTTGATACATTCGTGTCCATCTAATTGTCTACAGATAAATAAAGATGTCCCCAACTTACAGTTTATTGTTGTTGTTTAGTTGCCAAGTCATGTCCAACTCTTTTGTGACCCCATGGATGCCACCAGGCTCTTCTGTTTGTGAGATTTCCCAGGCAAGAATCCTGGAGTGGGTTTCCATTTCCTTCTCCAGGGGATCTTCCTGACCCAGGAATCCAACCCATGACTCCTGCATTGGCAGGTGGGTTCCTTACCACTGAGCCACCAGGGAAGCCCTTCCAACTTACAGTAGTGTGATTTAAATGGTTCAGCTTTACAATGGTATGAAAGTAATATGCCTTCAGTAGAAACTGTTCAAATTTTGTAATTTTCCCAGGATAATGATCAGTTCAGTTCAGTTCAGTTTCTCAGTCATGTTCAACTATTTGTGACCTCATGGACTGCAGCACGCAAGGCCTCCTTGTACATCACCAACTCCTGGAGTCTACACAAACTTATGTCCACCGTCTCATCCACTTATCCCACCATCTCATCCTCTGTTGTCCCCTTCTCCTCCCACCTTCAATCTTTCCCAGCATCAGGGACTTTTCAGATGAGTCAGTTCTTTGCATCAGGTGGCCAAAGTATTGGAGTTGCAGCTTCAGCATCAGTCCTTCCAATGAATATTCATTCAGGACTGATTTCCTTTAGGATGGACTGGTTGGACCTCCTTGCAGTCCAAGGGACTCTCAAGAGTCTTCTCCAACACTGCAGTTCAAAAGCATCAATTCTCCAGCACTCAGCTTTCCTTATAGTCCAACTGTCACATCCATACATGACTACTGGAAAAACCATAGCTTTGACTAGATGGACTTTTGTTGGTAAAGTAATGTTTCTGCTTTTTATATGCTGTCTAGGTCAGTCATAACTTTCCTTCCAAGGAGTAAGTGTCTTTTAATTTCATGGCTGCACTCATTATCTGCAGTGATTTTTGGAGCCCCCCAAAACAAAATCTGTCACTGTTTCCATTGCTTCCCCATCTATATTCCATGAAGTGATGGGACGAGATGCCATGATTTTAGTTTTCTGAATGTTGAGTTTTAAGCCAACTTTTTCACTCTCCTCTTTCACTGTCATCAGGAGTCTCTTTAGTTCTTCTTCACTTTCTGCCATAAGTGTGGTGTCACCTGCATATCTGAGGTTATTGATATTTCTCCCAGCAATCTTGAATCCAGCTTGTAATATAAGGTACAAAACTCTCTCATAGTACTGGGCAGTGGCATGTAGGCCTGATGTATTAAATGCATTTTCAATTTACACTATTTTCAACTAGAGTACATTTATCCATACTTAACTGCATGGTAAATAGAGGAAGATCTGTACAGAAACCTCTT